>NC_135188.1:18910918-19220918 GCF_041146795.1 Maylandia zebra | reverse complement strand
CCAATCTGTTGGTTTATTTTGTTTTTAAGTCAAAAGGTTATGCGCTATATAACAGCACAACTTTTCAGGATGATTTTCAAGAATAGGTGCCACCACAGCTTAACAGACACAGACTGAAGTCTACCACTAATGATAGTCAGCACAGTCATTCTCACAATGTCAAAAATACCCAGCAGGAGTGTGAGAGACACAATAATGGGGCATTGTTCCTCGATTTTAAACTGAAACTAAAACACGATGAGTTTCGTTTTTAGTCATTTTCCTGGAAATGTGCTAGGCGCCCCTGTGAACAAAAGGTCATCAGCGCATTTCATGGCAAAAGGATTACAGGAATCTTTTGCCATTGCTTGGTATTTGACTCATTCCGTCAGCCATTAGATTATATATTTAGACTGCTTAGCTAGGCATAATGATGTTTCAGTATATTATCTGCCCCCCAGGTGGCTCGACGCACCGGCGGCACCCTGCGCCAGGGCTGGGCCCCCATACACCCACCCGCCTACAACCCCGGCAACACACCAACCAAGACCAAAGCCCCCAATGTCACGGTATGGCATGGCACACCGTGGAAGGAGTGGGGAAGGAGGACCCAGGCGCGGTGCTCTATGTACAAACAGTGTTTATTTACAGAGTGAAAACAACGTAACAATAAATCCCCGTGTTCTCCCAGACTCCCGTGTCGTGTCTCCCGTGAATAGTCCGTGTGCTCTCTGCTCCCGTGTCAGCACCCCCCGGTGCTCGCTGCTCTCCGTGCCTTCCACGCTCTTCCTGCGGGAAACAATAGCGCAGCTGTCAGGACACTCAGAAATGGCAGGCATACACTTTCTGACTAAACTTAGACAGGGTGACTAACGTGGAGTCTCATGCAATGATCCCGCGTCGGTGGGAGCTCCAACACTCTCTTAAGTAGCTCCCCCGACGAGGCCTGATCAACAGCAGGTGTGTGGCTTCGGGTGTGGCCAGTCCCCTTGCAGGGCCACACCCTCCAGGCCTGACACCGCCTATAAACAAGTGCTCAGCCACCCACACATACATATACACAAGCACAGGGAAGGGGGAGCAACACCAAAATACACAACAATAATAATAATAATAATATAATACATGACTGCTCAGGGATCCTGGGTCGCCCAGTCCCAGGACCCTGACACCCAAGGCCCAGCCAGGGGCTTTTTTAAACTCTGAATTCACAAAGAGATTCAGTCCAGCACATTTTTTCCCCTCAGAGTGATGTTTACAATAAATAAAGTCCCAGACTGAGAATCAGTTTTAAGCATAGTAAGCAAGCAAGATCAAAAGATTTGTTGTCATTGTAATGATGCATGAACACATGTTATGTATGCCACAAAATGGCCTCTGTGAGATGCACTTCACCCACGTACACACACACACACACACACACACACACAAACACAGTTTGTTACTGCCAGATGCAACGTTTATTCTGAGTTTTTATTCGTTTTGACAGTCCACCGTCTGGACAGCTCCCGTCTCAGCTGATCCCCACTTCCCCTCCGCTCCTCTCCCGTCTCACAAAAAAGGAGAAGGAAACCGTCATCAGCCCAAACTCCATCAACTGTGTTCTCACCTGCCTCTCCAGCACCACCCTGTTGAGCTCACTGCACCACTCCTTCCCTGCAGCCGCGCCCAGGGCCACACCTCCGCCACAGCCTCCTTACAAGAATGTGTTAAGTTCTAATAGTGACCAGTAGGAAACCACCACACACACTGAAAATGGAGTAACGCAAGGTTTATTTTTCCTCTAAAGCAGACTAGTGGCTGAAGACAAAGTTCTGGACTGCAATCAAAGGCCCAAAGCTGCCATGGTTAGAAATGTTAGACTGGCTACACACAGGAAAAAGTGGTACGTCAAGGGAAAGAGCAGCCAAACACATATCAATCTTGCATTTTTCTGAGAAAGGCTTTCCATCCACCTTATCAGGGCTTCTGTTATTAAGGAGTAGGTTTCCACACCAGATCCTGGGACTTCAGCTCTCAAACTTCAGAAGTTTGAGAGCTGAAGTCTTTACCAACTTCCTCTCATTGGTTCCTTTTTAATTCCAGAGTAGGCTATTCCTCCATGAACTCAGCACACCGAGCATCTCCACTCCAGTAATTTTATCACAGCAAATCCACAGGAATCCTGATTAAAACGAGTCCTCCCTCCAGTGTCATTTGATTATTTTAAAAGCAAAAACTTCCAGGTTAGGTTAAAAATAATTTCCTTTGAAATGTGCACTTTTCTCATGTCTCATGTCAACTGGCTTCCATGCTGTAACAGTGCACTCCAAAGAGCTGGCAGCTGGACTAGAGTAGAATCTCCACTCCACATGGTTGTGGCCCACACCTCACAGCTCACACAAAAACACAGCATGCGATTATTAAAATGAAAAATAATACCAACCCAATGCTTAGTGGGGGATTTTCTCAATTTTCCACCATGCCACATTCTGCAACACACACAAATCAAGTGAATCCACCCTAAAGATTGTTCATTAGCTCAGCAACCCTCTGCTGAGGTTTCATTGAAATGAATTACACTGAATTATAAGTGTGGTTGGGTGGGTTGTGCTCTCTGCTTTGATTCTTCTCTCTCCTTCTCCGGAGGATGATGTTAGCTGTCAGTAGTTTGTGGTGGTAAACTCAGGTGGTTTGATTGTGTTTCACAACAGCTACAGGTAAGCTGCATGTCTGCACCTTATTGTAGGTTACCCACACTTTGGTTTATAGTGTAACCGCCTCTTAATTCCAGCTGCTGTGTAGGAAACATCATTCCTACAGTTGCAATCATTAAATGCAGAATAATAGGACTATTTTATTTTTAGCACTCTGTCTCCAGTGGCAGCTGGTGTTGATGCCTTTTGGCATTCTGGCCACACTTAAAATTAAGAGTTTACAACCTGCAGCGGTCTGTTCTCAGATCTGCTGTCTTGCCTGCATTGTCCTCTCTGGAAAAGAGCAGCTAGGGGTGGGACTTTTCTCCCAGAGATTTCCTGGGGCCTGGGTTCTGGTTGCCATTTTCTATTATAGAGTGATTGTTTTGCCAGAGCTATCGCGGGTGAAACTGATGCTACACAGTTCAGGTGGCAGCCTTGTAGGGTTTTATTTCTCACCTCTGAGCCCCTGTTGGACAGCACAGCATGGCGAAGATGATGTCACATCCTATGGTGTGATCATGTCAGTTTTTATAGCCATTTTAATGACATTCCAGAAGCTGAGAAATATTAAAATATACAAAGGGAGATGAAAAGAGGAAAAAAAGATTCTTCTCCTGCTATATCAGCGCTTATGTGGTGGTACTCTCTGAGTGGCAACACCTATCGTTCAGGAGAATATTGTAGTGGCTATTCAGCTCTCTTGGTTGCTGTGGGCGGCCGGCGTCTCCTTTAGTACATTCTGCTACTAACACTCACACACATCCTCTCTCTCTCTCTGTCTGTAACTCTCTCTCTCTCTCTCTCTCTCTCTCTCTCTCTCTCTCTCTCTCTCTCACACACACACACACACACACAGCAAAATTGTATATTTGTCTACAGAAAGTATACGGTGCTCCTTTAGGGAAACCAAATATGTCTGGCACAACAAAACATTCAGACCATAATTTTGCCTGTTACAACTGGCAGGACATGTTTAAACAAACAAACAAACAAACAAACAAACAAACAAACAAACAAACAAACAAACAAACAAACAAGCAAGCAAGCAAGCAAGCAAGCAAGCAAACAAACAAACAAACAAACAAACAAACAAACAAACAAACAAACCTGTGTGGCCTTTTGGATATTTTAGCTTGTGGATATGGACAATACTTTTATTTTTATTGCACAAAAGGATGAGAGTATGAAGTGGAGACTGCTCCAGGACAGAAACAACTGCAGTATACTGTTAACACAACTTTGGCTTCTCGCCTCCACTTGCTAATGCTAAGTTAGCCAAGAACCCAGAATTATTTTGTTTTGTAAAAGTTGTAAAGGTGAAATATTCTTTTTGGGAAGACCAGAGAGCAGGGCATTACAGTAATCAATGCGACTGGTAATAAAAGCATGCATCAGCATCTCCGTGTTGGCCCGAGAGAGAATAGGGTGGACTCTGGCTATATTTTTTAGATGATAAAATCCAAATTTGGTTACATGTTTAATATGTGGGATAAAACCAAGCTCAGAGTCGAAAATAACACCCAGGCATTTTCACTTGTAGTGAAGGACATAGTGAAAATGCCTGTAATTTAGACAAGAGTTTCTCTTTCTGAGCCTCAGGACCGATGATTAAAATTTCAGTTTTTGCCCTGGTTAAGCTGCAAAAAGTTTTCTGCCATTTTATATCTAGAATACAGTTAATACAGTGTTGAATACAGTGTTGTCGGCTTTGTTTTCATACCTAAGTACTAAGAGAAAAATCATGTGTGTCCTCATTATTATAGGGATTTGTGTTGTTGTGTGGGGCTGGAGCCTCAGGTATATACTGTCAAATAGTAATTATGAGTGTGGTTCAGGTTTTTTGTTTTTTTTAAGCAATATGAAAGTTATGTAACAGGTAGTATAATGAATGTCTTTCTCCTGGGTGTAATTAAGTGCATTACTTTTAAGAAAAATGTTTTGTGTAGGAACCTTTTTACTTTACTTTACTGAGTAATGTCCCAACACTGATCGCAACAAAGAGGGACATACCTCCAACATGCACAAATATTTGACCACACAGAATTAATTTGCATGAATGTAAGTAATGTCTTTGATATTCTGCTTAGTGGTGGTGGTGACTCTCAAAGTGGAGTCAGTGAGAATCAATAAGGAATCCAGTCGATAAATGATATCAATAATGGAATCAGAATCGCTAAATTCTTATTAATTTCGTCCTTACTGCTAGTATTTACTAATATCTTAGGACTCCACGCCTTCATCTAAATATGACAAAAGCAATCTGCAATAAAACGAGGATTTTGACTGGGTCAGTGTTTATATTCCATCTTTTACATACAGAAAACAGTTCAGAAAGAGATCAAATTATCATCATTTATGTCAGGCAAGCTTAAAAATCAGTTGATATAAACAGGGCCTAAGTATAGTTCACACAGAAAAATAACATAGTAAGCTCCTTCTTCACCCTTTAAATCATGTATTCACAGGCAGAAATTTCTAAGAATTTTAAATGAAACATCATAAAGTTATGCATTCATGTCTGTCTATATCTGTGTTAAATCTCTATGATCTCTAAAAATGATATAGATAGCTATTAATTTTCCTATTTCAAAGTAGGTACACTTTTTATGGATTCATGCAATACACTGCAATAAGACAAAAATATTGATTATATAAAGCTTGTATTGAAACAAAATTGAGAATTAAAAACCAGAGAAGTGCAAAGGAGACCTTATTTCTTAAAGCCCTTCTCACCCTAGCAGCTTTCTATCTACGTATTTACCTTTTCATTATCAAAGAGAGAAACAGCTTTAAAATTATGATTAAAAAAGTAGAAATCATTATAAATCAGAAACACTCTTTCCACTGATATATTTTCTAATTATGAAACATAAAACCTGAAACATAAAACCTGGTCATTGTATTAACTCAGAAGAATATTTTAGAAATTGCTGGTAAACTAAAGTTAAATCAATAGAATGAGTTTCAGGCAGAGCTCAAACTTCACTTTCTTTTCTGTTTTTGTTACTGAACTAAAGGAAGAGAAGCTGCCTTCTAATATTCAAATGGACACACTGTTTTCAGTCACGTCAGGATCCAAGTATGTGTATGGCAGGTCCAACACTGAGTTTCTGGCTTTGATCTCTGCACTCAGCCTTTTGAGCTCTACTTGGAAATCCTTTATTTTTTGGCAGGGAACCTCCTCAGTGAAATGCTCCTCTGGGTACTGGCCAAGAAAGATCTGATGAGATAGATATGAGATCACTGGCATGTTTTGCTTCTTCCACTCAAAATGCATAGTTGTATGACTTTTGAATTTGACATTTTGATGTACATTACATAACTTGAACACTTACAGAGTCAGAGGACTGCTTGCTGAGTAGCCACATGACGGCCATGCCATGAACTGTTGTTTGAATATTGGGGAATGTATCTATCATGCTTTTTTCACTTGCTTTCCCCTTTTTAGTTGGTGGGGGAAGCTGCAAGGTGACAGGACTATTGGGCATCCAGGCCCCAAAGTCGTACTGTATTGAAGGAGTAAAGGAAAGGTCATTAATAGGCTCTGAAGCACATAGCAGTGTGATATTGGTGTTTGGTCAAGCCTGGAGAGTCAAGGGGTGTAATACACATTAGGCTCTAACTTGATTAAGGACAAACATGAAGGAAAAGAGTGCATCCTTAAATTGCTGACCCAAAAACTAGAAATATTTGATGAAGAGATCTTTAAGAGCTTGAATGAAGGTGACTGGACTAGAAAGGGATCTCAAGATTGCATTGTAGGTAGCCAACACCACCCCTGTTTATTGGTCATTCAGTGGACATTGATGGCTTCTTTCACTCCTCTTTCAAACCATCTCTGTCTTCTCTGTCCAAAATGTGAATACCATCAACCCTAACTCTTTTGATCTCTACAGCCACTTCATAAACACATGGGACAACATAGAAGAGTCACGTCGACAGGCAAGACGTTCAAGATGTTCCTCTGCATCTGAACAACAAAGGTCACTCTTTTGAGGATGCCAATGTTCGCATTTTGGACAGAGAAGACAGATGAGTAATGAAAGAATTCATCTTTGTCCACTGTGGATGATCATCCTTGAACAGAGGTGGTGGTTTATGACACCAACTGTCTGCCATCTATAATCCAATTTTAAGATTCCTTCCCAGACACTTTAACCATCTTAAATTGGTCAGAGTGGGCACGCTCCATTTTGCTTAACTATTTTTAAATCCCTGTAGAACTGGAAACACGTAAGCTACCGCAAAATTTTTTTTTTGCATATGAAACCGGAGGAGTTGTGCTTACATTTTATGCCATCAGCTTGTCCTAGGTTACGATTTCCTTCCACATATAGCAAACGCTCTGTGTCCACACTACCGTTTTCAGTAGTTTTCAAAGAGTTGTGCATCCACATTGAAATGGCCAAAAACGCCTATATTCAAGCACAAAAGCGAGTGAGAATTAAACAATTTGAAGAAAAGCTATCTGGAGCATGTAAATACTGATATTAATCTTTAATAGGGCTGTTAAAATTGAGAGCAATCAAAACAACTGCTGTATAATGCCCTTTGTTCAATTGGTCACATGACTGCATCACATGACTAAAATGCGTCATCGTTTTAGAAAGTCTGCGTTTTCCAGCGCCCACACTGCGACAGGACACCTCCAGTTTGAAATGTATCCATTTTCGAGAGCATTTCCAAAACACTGTGTTTTTCCTTGAGGAAAATGCCGGCTCAGTCTGGAAAACGATGCATGTTCGTTTGAAAACGCATTCGTGTGGACATAGCCTTAGGTCAAATGGCCCAGGATGTGAGTGGGCACTGGTTCTTATGTAGCACTTGCTACTCTCCTGGAGACTCAAAGCACATTTTCCTATGTCTCCATAAGTGCTTTCTAACATTCACACTCCACTGGATGCATCATAGAGTTACTTAGGGTTAGCATCTTGCCCAAGGATATTTGGCATACAAACTCGAACTCGACAGGGTTTGAACCACCAAAATTCCAACTAGTACGGAGCCTGCTCTACCACCTGAGCTTCAGCCATCACTAAAAATTTAATGTGAAAAGCAAGATGGACCTGAGATCATCAGTCAAGCCAGACTCTAAAATTAATATTCTCTTAGGACTTAAGTATACTTACCTTTTATAAATTATCCTGCCACTAACAAAGGAACACTTGTTAACTGAAGTGTTTTCCCAAATTGAGAGAAAAGTATTCATGGAGTTGGCAATAATTTATTTTGCTAACTAAACAATGCTCCTTTGCCTTTAATGTCTTGAATAATGCTATATCATCCAGGTAAGTAAATTGAGGTTGATTCTGTTCATCTAGATGTAGCATTTTCAGTGGAAGAAACATTTCGTCACTCATCCAAGTGACTTCTTCAGTCTCAGCTGACTGCAGGTTTCCCCAACCTTTACGCAATTACTGACACTAGTGCAACTGAAAGGGATGTGAGGTCAGTTCGTTTATCATGAATATGCAAACTGTCATGACCTTTGATCAAAGGCAACTTTTCAAAGCCCACTGATCTAAGACCATTGATCAATGGCCATGAGCACTATTTAATGAGAGTTGGGGAATGGCTTCAATCACAGCATTGTAAGGCGGTGAAAGATGTACCCTTAGGCCTCCTTCTCGATTCAGAGATGTTTTTTCCCTTCTTGTGTAAATGGCCTCCTTGACTCCCTGTGTTCCTCCCTGTCCAGGATGTGTTCAGGTAGCGGAGACTGAAGTCACTTGGAGTAGTGACGTTTCTCCACTGAAAACTTTACGTCCAGATGAACAGAATGAACCTTTTGGGGCTTAGCAATTGAAATTTGTAAAGTGATTGTAGTTTATTTCTGATATATTGTAAGGTGGTTAATCTTACCACTTTAAGGTCTTGAAGGTTCTTGCATGGCCTTAAACTATTACAACCTAAATAAATGAAATTAAATGATGTTAGAAGGTTTCACCTGCCCAGAGTTGACAGCTGAGTGCTGGGCAGAGCAAGTGAAGATCACCATGGTGACGAACTTGACCATCTCATCCACAGTGCTGAATTTCTGTGGAATTCCTGATGATCAGAACAAAAAGAAATGGCATTACTTCAATACACTGGGGAAACCAAAGTAAAGTTGTATCAAAATTACAATATTGTAGGTGCACATAAAGTTCTATTATCATAATAAAGTCTCACATCATGCTTTGGTCAGTGTATATAATATATAGGTAGTCCAAATATGCCAAAAACTTTAAACTGCTCTAAATGCTCAGATTCACACATTTTTTAGGATGGGGTAAAGTGTCCAATAGTAGGGATCACTACTAAACTAAACACTACTTACACTTTTTTTAATGCTAAAGTGGGAGTAGCACAAAGGTAATCCACAGGCAGTAACAGACTGCCCATCTACCTGCATCTACCTGTTGTTTTCAAGGAAGTAGGGTACTCCTGATTTTGCTGTTGTTGATCTTTTAGCCAGTGGAAGAGACAAGTGAAGTTATGACATACAAAATGCTGAAGTGGATCAAAATGTTAAAAAAAATGTTTCCACCACAGCCAGTGTCTGTATTGTTCATTCTATATTTTTAGTCTTTGATTTTTCTTCTACATTTCTGCTGTCTCCCCCTTCTGTTTCCCAGCCCCTTGTGAACCAATCAGAATTTGACCATGGCCATTCATGCTCAGCAAACTGCTTATGGGATTTTGGTTGACTGCATGGGAGCTTATTTGCAGTGGTTTCTAAACTGAAACATGTACGCAGACGGACACATTTGTGGGACCGTAAATCACGTTGGGTTTTCACCCAAATTCTGCTCAATGTCAAGGTCATCTTCTTGTCATTTTTACAGGCAGTTTTTCACATTCACTAAAATCTGTACTGATAAAAGTTCTAGTTTGGACTGTGATGTTCAGAAAATGAATGCATTCTTGCACCCCTTTACCACTGAAACATAAATGCCATCATTAAGTTTAGTTATGGTATAAAAATGTAAGATAGTTTAGAGCTGGTCAAAAACTTGGGCCACACCATTGACAAAGTATATCTTAGTGGTCAATAATAGTTGGTGAATGAGAACCAGTTGTCCTAAATTGATTTACAGGATTTTATTTCTCATTAGTTTGTGCATTATAGCCAGTGAATGACAGAAAAAAAGCTATAACTTTGCTTCTGTACTTTGATGTTATTTTTTTGGTAGGTATTACAATAACCTGTGAACTCGAATAGATCATGGACCAAACGACTTGGATCTATATATTTGAACTGCAAATCAGGCATTTAAATTCTAGTAGAGTTAAAATCTAAAATCACAGAGCTTTAAATGAGCAGAGTAAGTCCAAAATAAAGCTCACCTGTGCTTGCTTGTGAAAGGAATCCATGTTCATAAATGTCCTGAATCCACTTCTGCAGTTCAGAGTCTTTCTGGACTTCAGCATCAGTCTTGTAGTAGGAGGTGAGAATTTCTTTCACAAACCTTTGAAATATAGAGCCATAAGCAATGAAGCACAATCCCAATTTAAATACAGATTTCTTAAACACACTAGACCATAAAATTTGTTAATGTGTATAAAATGTGCTATTTTTTCCCCAACCTTTGGATCTTTTTTATATGAAAACTTTTATTTTCTACATAGTAATGGATGACAGTAAAGGAGGCAGGGTATGAATTTTTTAAGGTTGTTTTCAAGAAAACCAAGCCATGGGAGTACCTCAAGTCTACTAGACCCTAACCTTAACCTAAAAACAAAAGTCTTATAAGAACCCTCGTGAAGCTGATTCTGATCATCTTCTTGTGACGTTTTTAGTGGGAGAATCGCTCTGTCACTCATCCAAACAATAATTGTGCATAGTGACCGAAACTTGTACCACTGACTATCACATGTGTTGGGGGCTGTCAGGTCACTTTCATGATCATTAAGAAGTAAAGTGACATTGCCATTGATCAATGGTAGTGTGAAAGGACTCTAACTATTTTTTGGAGGTCTGAAAAGGTTACTCAGGGCGTTTTAGACTCCAATGATTTAATTGTCATCTATTTTGGAGCAGTTGTTTTGGTGCTGCCACAGGCCTGAAAAACAGCCTGGCTATTCCTGTTTATCAAACTCCTTTAACTCTAGAACAGTGGTTCTTAACCTGGGTTCGATCGAACCATAGGGGTTCGGTGAGTCGGTCTCAGGGCTTCGGCAGAGCCTCCACCGCGGGGTCCGGACACACCCGAATTATCGTGTAAATTTGTGATGACACGGCCCCTTTTGGCCATCACTGGCTGCAGATGATCATGCTACACTGCTTGGCGGAATTTAGCGCGCAGTAGTCAACGTGTGACTGTCGTGGTAGTAGTTCGTGTGATTTTTTTGTTAATATTTTAATCCATACTAACTATGTCGGGAAAAAGAAGAAAGTGGTTGGACGAATATGTACAATATGGATTCACATGTATCACGGAACGTGATGGGAGTGAGCGTCCTCTCTGCATGATTTGCAACGCCAAGTTGAACAACTCTAGTCTCGCACCAGCAAAACTAAAGGAACACTTCTTGAAGCTGCAAGGAGACATTGAATACAAGAACACAACACTTGCTGAATTCAAGGATGAAGAGAGACAGATTCGATGAAAGGCCCACTCTGCCTGCTCTTGAATTTTGTATCTGTTAACAAACCGATCCTCACAGCATCGTACGAAGTTGCTTACTTGATCGCAAAGCAGGGCAAGCCACACACCATTGGTGAAACACTCGTGAAACCAGCTGCATTAAAGATGTCGAATCTGATACTCTGAACAGCGGCCGAAGGTAAATGATTCCAAATTCCTCTTTCAAATGACACCATCAGCAACAGAATAGAAGACATGAGTAAAGACATCTTGGCTCAAGTATTCGCAGATCTGATTTCAAGCCCAGCAAAATTCAGCCATCAACTCGATGAGAGCACAGATGTTGCTAATCTAAGCCGGATTAGCTTTTCAAAAAAAGCTACCGTTATGGAAACGACGAACAGAGAACAACAACTTCGCAAACTTCCCCCTTCTGGACAACTGTGTAAGTAAGATCGAAGATGTGTCTGGAATCGGAGATATTTCTGTATTCACGGAACTGAAGCAAACTATTGCAACGCACTTAGATGAGCTTGCAATGTCTCTCGACAGATATTTTCCTACGAGAGAGTCATATCCAGCATGGGTGAGACAGCCATTCACTTTTGCTGATTAGACAGCAGATGTCAATGATAAATACCTTGACGAAATCATTAAATTTCAGCAGAGCCAGGTTCAACAGCAACTCTTCAGAACAACAACGCTCTCAAAGTTTTAGTGTCAACAAATGGACAAGTATCCAGTTATTGCTAAGTAAGCCCTGGATTTTTTTATGCCATTTGTTACAACATATCTTTGCGAGCAATCCTTTTCGAGGATGCTGGACATAAAAACAAAGAAAAGGAACAGACTTTGCTGTGAAAATGACATGAGACTGGCACTTGCCAAGGTAAAGCCACGCATATCTGAACTGGTCTCTCAAAGGCAACAGCAGAAGTCACACTGATTTGCAGGTATGTAATTTGTTGTAAGTTTGTTCATTGTGTTGGTATTGTTCTTTGAACAAGGTGATGTTCATGCACGGATCATTGTGTGCACCAGTAAAAAAACACATCTATGTCTTGAATTTGAAAAAAAAAATCAGATTTTATTTTTCACTAAAGAGGGGTTTGGTGAATGCACATACAAAACTGGTGGGGTTTGATACCTCCAACAAGGTTAAGAACCACTTCTCTAGAAGGATAGAAAGAAATTAGTTTTCTAATTATAACTTCAATAACCATACTTGCTCATCTATCTTCTTCTTGATTTAAAAAATGTAATAAAAAGTGTATCAGAATCTCCTGAGGGATTTTTTAATGCATGCCAGTGAACCCATTCTCAACCACAACAAATAGATTTGAGTTCTATTTTTTCTTCTTTTTTCCAAAATGTTGCTCTACATCCAGTTACACAGCCACAAATAAAAAACACAAAGGGAGATTGAGTCTGAATGCAGTCCCAAATGGACGGTCTGGAGGAGGAATAATGTGAGAGACAGTTCTGGGGACTGGCCTTAAGGAGGAGTAGCAAAGGAGAACCTCTCTGGAGGTTGAGAAGGAGACCAGCTAAGGTGGGGAAGCCACACTAGAGGCTTGCAATAATAGACACAGTCCTTGTGGATGGCCTCGAGACAAGAGACCAGAAGAGAAGATGGAACCCCTCCTGTGGCTTGATAGGGGGCTAGTGACGGTTAAGGAGACTGGACCCCTCCAGAGGTTTGGCAATGGCTAGTTGCAGAGGCTTCACAGGTGGTCTAAAAGCCAGTGGGTGGAGTGGGACAGTTTATCATGGTGGCCAGCAACAACAAGGCAGGAAAAACCAGGAACCAGCTGTTGAGGCATACTCCATGCAGTGGCCAAGGAAGAGGCTGGTGATCAGAAAGCAGGGCATTAGACTACAAGATGGCCTTCAGAGAAGGAATGGAACGGTTCTTGATCCAAAGCATCTGCCAAACATTTTCTGCTCTTGCTCTTGACGAAGGCGGTCGCACTTTTCTCCTCTCCTCCTCTCCCTTAGCTTCCCTGCTTAGCCTCTTATGTCCTTGTCTAGTCTCGTGTTTTTTGTATTACTTTTCCCTGGAACACTCTCACAGTCTGTTCTCTAAAACCTAAAAGTGGAATCATGGATTTGATCAACTGGTCCCTAAATGCAATTGACACCCCTTTCTCAATGAGAAGTTTGGGCTTGGGTGCGCCTGAGTGCTGAAGATATCTACCTATTCGGAACCATGATAACAGGGTTCTTGCTGATCGGAGCTGGTTTGGCCCTGACTTATCGAAGAATTAAGAAAGCGGAACCGGTTGTTCAAACCCCCACAAGGCTGCAGGCTGGGATTGAAACGATGGGAAGAGGTGTGAGTTTCTCAAAATGGGCTCATTGAGTGCAGCATGGATAAGATCTTGGAGAAGCTTACGGCTGCCGTGAATACTCACAATAAGATCTCTGAGTGCAAACTGGATTACATCTTGAAGAAGCTCACTGTGGTCGTGAGTTCTCAGAATGGGCTCTTTGAGCACAAGAATGACAACATCAAGGAGAGCAAGTTTGATAACATCATAGAGAAGCTCATGGCTCTCCAACGGGAGATTGAGAGACCAGTGTTGGACTGTTAGAACAGCTTTGAAATTCATATGAGTTGTTCGCACTAAAGTAAAAAACACCATCACTTCATGCGGATACCCTTTCGGCGCCAGCTGCAGTCTCAAGGCTGGAGCCAAACAAAAACACCCTGATAATGACTGTGTTTAGACTGTTCCTTCCCAGTCCACGCAAGGCCACCTGGGCTGGCTGGAAGACTGTTTACTTAGCCTAACAGGGCGAAGGACACTGTCTCAGCTGAACTCTGCACGTGGCGAATAAAGCCTTGATTGATTGATTGATTGATTGATTGATTGATTGATTGATTGATTGATTGATTGATTGATTGATTGACAGCGTTGTAGCATGGGCATTTATGGGTGCCAACCAGGGTTTTAATAGTTTTGCAATTTTCATTAGTTTTTAATTTTATTTAGTTTTGACTTCAGATTTTCAATTTTATATCAGTTTTAATTAGTTTTTACCAATTGTTCGCTAGATTCGTTTTTTTTTTAATCCTTAGTTTCAGTTTAGTTTTGATTAGTTTCAGTTATAGTTTTAGCTGTGTTTGCAATAATTAAGTGAAACAAAATCCCAGTTTCATCATATCAGTCATGCTCTTCTGCTTATCCTTGGGTATGTTGCTATTCCAGCTACCATACCCTGCACCCTGGACAGGTCGCCTGTCTGTCGCAGGGCTAACACTCAGAGACAGACAACTCACATTCCCACCTATGGGTTCTTTAAATAAATAAATAAATAAATTAGGGCAGATGAACAACCATTGATACCAGGCAACTTGTTTATATTATTGTATTTTGCACAACTCTGTTGCTTGTGAAGCTCGCACACAAGAATTTCACTCACATGTGCTGTACCAATGTACCTGCACATGTGATGTGACAATAAAAGTGATTTGATTTGATTTGAACTATAAAAGGTATATCTTTATGGAACGCCAGGACTGCCATAAGGAATTAATTAAATACACCATTAAATAATTAATTAAATGTGGCAATAATTAATTAAAATTGGAATTAATTAATTAAATAAATAGTTATGACACATGTAATTAATTAATTATTGACACATTTAATTAATTATTTATGTATTTCACATTTTAATTAATTATTGACACATTTAATTAATTAATTATTGACACATTTAATTAATTATTTATGTATTTCACATTTTAATTAATTGTTGACACATTTCATTAATTATTGACGCATTTAATTAATTATTTAATGATATATTTATTTATTTCATTTTGGCAGTCCTGACGCCTGGCTCTCATCATGAAATAATTTTATCTGTCAGCCTCACCCATCAAACTCAGGGGGCGGGGTTAACGCTGATCGAGTCAAAACCATTGCTTTGGCCTGGTGGCCATTGTTTCTTGCACACAACAACCGGCATGTGGAAGCTAACAGAACTGAGCTTTGAAAAACCCTGTTTGTGTGTTACCAAATACCGTTTTAATATTTTTTTAGAATGTAGTGGTTTAATCTTCATGTGTCTGGTCGGTTTGTCAAGATACAGCCTCTTTGCAAAAGTGCTTCGATGATTTCGGAGATGTCTGCCCAGTCTCACGGCAAAGCGTGGGATAGACCCGCTCGCCTCGCAAGCAATCCCACCGACAAAGCGCAGGCCCCGGTACACAGCTGTAGTAACCCCCGCTGACTTCTTTTACTGAGGTTATATTTATCGATGTTTTATTTCCTGATGTTCTTATGTGTCCTACGTGTTTCAGTCGCCAATTCTGAATTATAACTAACATTAAAAACATGTTTAAGGAGGAGAGAGAGCAAATAAATCTGTTTAACATCTGATCTTTGGGTTTTTGTTCAGTAATCAGCGTGACCTGTGTATAAACACATAAAAGAGATAACGTTGGTGTTTCCGTCATGTAGTAACTGCTGGCTTTAACTGTACAAAGGTTGTTCGACACTATGAAACACATACAGACTTCATGACGTTCGGCTAATATTTTTATTGTGAATATTAATCATGCTGACCTCGCTCTGTACACCACGCAGCGAGGTCAGCATATCCACGATATCCTCAGCTCCATGAGTTAACACAAAGTTTCCCAGCTGACTATCTAACTGCCAACTATTCCAGAGACGTGAAAATATACAGCATAAAGAAAAGTGTAAGAGACTCAGCAGCAGATTAGAATAACAGTTATACATTTAATAAATCACCAAATGAATCCAAGAAACGAGCAAACCTGTTCCGACAATTTGAATTTGTGTTCCCTCAGCTGCAGACTCGCTGCTGTTTAAATGTTTGAAAAGGAAGATTAGATATAAAAAACGTCAAACATAGACTCAGTCTGCCTTCACATTTGATATGAGGCCAGCACGTATAGTGGCCTCAGCAGGCTATTACTGAAATACACGTGCTATATCATAAACATGTTTAGTTTTAAAGGACACCTTCCTGCCTTTAGTCTCATTCATGAGCAGTATTAGTTTTCTTCTAACATCCAGAAGTCTGCACAATGTGTTTCATAGTTTGTAACAAGCCTTTGACAGGTAAACATAACATGACCGAAAAAGCAAAAAAAAAAGAAAAAAAAAAGAGAGAGAGTGTTGACATAAGAAGAGAAAATGCTCTCAATTATGGAGACAGACAAATGGTTCATTTATGTTTGATGTGTGTTTATTCCTCCCTAAATATCGTCGGTGAAGTTTGCCATGCACGTAAGATTTTCCTGCGCATTTTTATACCTCTGCCAACAGAGAGAGAGAAAAAAAATCACATTCTAACAGACAGCTGGTGCTTAGAATACAGTTGAATAACTATTAAAAAACAGATGATATTTAGATGATAGTTCAGTCTAACACATGTGCCAGTGAACCATTAAACGTCTGTGAAACTATGCAGTTATGAAACGTAACTTTAACCTCAGCCAAACCGATTTGCTCAGTTGTAAATAAAACAGCGAAGTAAATGTGACCCGACAGACAGAACCTGAGTGAATGAAGTCCAGCGTTTAACCACTGAGAGCTAAAACTCAGCTGAGGTTTGAAAGCTGTGTGCCGGTGATTGGACATCAGCCGCTGATAAAGCTGTTCGCCTATAAAGTGCTCTGTAAGGAAACGAGCTCCAGCAGCTCTGCGCTCGGGGAAAATACTATATTTACTTATCTTGTGCAGAAAAATGCGCTGACATTGCGTTATATCGAGCACCGGCTGCCCAGTTAAACTGTGACTATCACCAGGTAACGTAGGCGTGTTTCTTGAATTAGCAGCAGGTGTTAAACAGCTGAAGGATGAGGAGGAGGATGCATGCAGGTAAACTGAGGGTCTGTTGAGCTGATCGCTGGTTTCGTGAGAAAAATGTCAGCTCGTTCTTTATGTTACAGAAGCACAGAGACACAAGACCAGGCGGAAAGAGACGATCGTTCGGTGAAAATGAGAATCTGCGAATGCAACATGTGGAACACGGAGAGTGGAATATGTAAACAAACCGGTTAACGTAACCCCCTCGGTGCACTCTGCATGCTAATTGTTAGCAGAGCTAGTGAAATCTCTGAAAACATCTGAGCACTTTTGCAAACATGTTCTATGTTGACAACCTGACCAGACATACGTCGCGACTTTCGCGGCTAAAACACTGTTAAAAGTGTAGCTGGTGACAGAAAAACGGGGTATTTTAAAACTACACCACCACCATTGCTGCCTGTGATTTGATCTGCATTCTGGGATAACTGGCTGCCCCAAGTCTACACAAGCAATCGATTTTCTAGGATCGACCTGTTTTGACTTACTTTGCACATGGGCAGCGTTAACCCCGCACCCTGAGTTTGATGGGTGAGGCTGACAGATAAAATTATTTCATGACGAGAGCCAGGCGTCAGGACTGCCAAAATGAAATAAATAAATATATCATTAAATAATTAATTAAATGTGTCAATAATTAATTAAATGTGTCAATAATTAATTAAAATGTGAAATACATCAATAATTAATTAAATGTGTCAATAATTAATTAATTAAATGTGTCAATAATTAATTAAAATGTGAAATACATAAATAATTAATTAAATGTGTCAATAATTAATTAATTACATGTGTCATAACTATTTATTTAATTAATTAATTCCAATTTTAATTAATTATTGCCACATTTAATTAATTATTTAATGGTGTATTTAATTAATTCATTATGGCAGTCCTGGCGTTCCATATATCTTAGCCCGAATGAGACTATTAACTCTTGCAGCACCGGGTGTTCATATTTTGGTTCAAGTGAATTGATAAACTTCTTGAAGGCTCACACAGTTGTGTAGATATCCCCGTCCTGTTGTCTCGGGATGCATCACACTGCCTGGCCTGGGGTTAGATTCTGTTTCTGGGGATTAGGGTTGAGTGTGCTCCCTTACCTTCTCAAGGTAAGCTAGGTTAGCCTTCTTGTGCGAGCTTTTCAAGTGCAGTTTAAGGATTGTGGGATTTTTTTCCTTATAGAAATGTCCCTCATAATTAGGGATGGGTATCGTTTAGGTTTTATCCGATACCAGTGCCAAATCGGTACTTTTTAAACGGTGCCGGTGCTCAAACGGTGCTCAAACCGGTGCTTAAAGAATGGAGAACACAAAATTGGTCCAAAAACCTCTCATGTTCAGCTGTTTTTTGTAAAAAGATAACAATGTTAGCCTTTTCTGCAGCTATGGGGCATATATGGCATCACTCTTGGCTGGAAGCAGTGCTTAAACAATGGAAAAAACACAAACTTTGTCCAAAAACCTCTCATGTTTAACTGTTTTCCACTTTTTCTTTGGTCATTTTAGCCTTTTTGGCCAGGGTGAAGGGAGTATCTGCCATCAAACAAGAGGACAGCCGCATGTAGCTATGATGATGTTTGCTAGTTCACCTTACATGCATTAATGTAATAACGTGGTTAGCCTACTCAACGTAAATTACACACGAACAACATTAAGCTACTCACGCAGAGAAGAACGGCTGCTGCTGCCATCATCATCATCATCCTCATCATTTCTGCTACACTGGCAGGACTAGGGGCCAGGACTCTCCTCTTCGTGTTTTTGGGGGATGTTGCATAACAGGCAACCCACCCGCAGTAGATGTGCTCGGTGTGAGGTCTCGTAGCAAGCTATCAAATACGGCACATTTCTGGGCTTTTAAAAAAAATGCTATGCGTCGCCAGGTGTTTCATCAGATTTGAGGTGTTACCTCCTTTGACAGTATCACAGTATCACCTTAAAGCACTTGTTGCAGGCTGCTGAGTTTGCATATTTTGCTGTGAAGTACAGCCAGACTTTTGACCGCTTCGCCTTGGGCATTTTTAATCTGTAGCTCTGCTCTAAAGGAACGTACGTAACTGGCCCACCTACTATCCTCGGAAACGTAAAATGATTGGCTAGAAGTGTATCACAGCTCAGGAAAAAAAAGCACCGAAATAAAGCACCGAAATGTGCGCTGCTTTTCGGTCTGGTTACTACCGTTTATGTCAGAACCGACACCGGTACCCATCCCTACTCATAATTTGTCGCTTTCCACTACAAGACACTTGCTTTATCCAAAACACAGTCATATTCAAAGTAATCCCAAATTGGACCTCTGCGCTTTCTCCTGACTTTTCCTGACATGATTTTTATAAGACAATATTATAAAAATGTTGTTACACTCCATATATTTCTAGACATAGCTCTATATTTACCACCATACTGTAATAAACTGTTTGACCCAAATTTAACACATGAGCATCCTGATAAGGCTTTTTATTTGAAAAAAAAGTGAGTTTTTCCCCACTGCTCCACAAACTGACCAATTAGGCCTAACCTGATAGTTAGACTAATACCTCTTTTCCCCTTTTACCGACTTGATTCTACTCTGTCTTGGTCATTTTCCTTCGCAAATGAGTACAGTGTGTGAGTGGATGGGTGGGTGGGGGGGTGGGGGGGGGGTGGGGGGGGGGTTGAGCAATGTGGCAGAAGCTCCCATTATGTAATATGTATTCAACACAAACAAAGCAATGGAGGATGTCAAGGCGATGGTATACTGCCCCTCTGACTTTTCTTTTTGTCAGACTGAGGAAACCACGGTGTTGGGTTTTGTGTTGCCCTTTCCCTCATTTCCAGGTTTCAAATATGGAAGTTTTGATTTTTGCAGTCTACTGATGTCACATTTTTAGATCAACTCAGGTTGCTTGGAACGCCAGCCGAGTAGGTACTAATGGAAAACGCTAAAAATAAAGTTGACCCGAGTAAGCACTCAGAGGGAGAATTAGAGAACCTGAAGATGATTTCCCAAAGCTTCAATCCATCATCCCTGTAGTAGAAATTTGGTACATCTTTCAGCCCACGTTCTGCAATATCATCTGGGATACAGAGGGAGCTGTAGGTCAGGGAGGATAACGATTTCTGCAGGATTGTGATTACACCCTTTCCACCAGAAGCTGCATACTAGAGAACAGATACAACAAATACAAGTGAGAAGCAAATACTGTACACAATAGTAAAAAAGAAAATGTTGTTTAGGTTTTGGTCTGTTCAGTGTGTTGGTCTTTTCGTACCCGAGTCAAAACTCCCGTCTTAGATATTAGAAGTTGCCGAGCTAAGACGTTAATCTGAAGTGTGTAGCGAGTGTGAGGCATCAGAAGCTGGCAGAAAGGGAGAAATTTATTAGTAAGAAAATTACTTTTTCCTTGCTTATTTGATGATTTCAACGCAGTCATGTGAAAAAGAATTTTTAAACAGGTTTCTATGCAGTCTTGTGAAATTCTTACTACACTGTTACCTCTTAATAAGAGGGCCAGTGGCACCCAGTTGCTGCTGATGAAATGCACAAAGCCAAGAGGTTTTGAGAGATGTTTTTGAATTTTGTTTAAGCATTGTATTTTGGATTATCTTTGTTTTAGGATTCTGGTCTCAGTATAGTCGCAATTCTTTTTAGTTCAGTCCTTTATTACAGCTCTGTGTTTCCTGTTTGTTTTCTCTGGACTTCTCAGTTTTGTTATCCAGGTCTTAGTTTTGTTTATATTCGATCTCATATTTCTGTTATAATGCCTCCCGTGTTCCTTGTGCATTCTTGTGAAGTCACTCTCGTCTCAGTGTTTGTTTACCTTTCTGTTTTTGTTTCAAGTCTATGTTTCTGTTCATGCATTCGGTTTTTTCCCATTTTATTTTGGTGGTCTTTTGTCTCTGGTGCCTTGTGTTCTCCCTCTGGCTGTTTGAGAGTTCCTGATTTTTTTTCTCAACTTGAGTTATTTTTATAATGTTCTTTGGACAAATGAGACTAAAGTAAAGATGTTTGATGACAATGCACAGCACCACATTTGACAAAATGTGGTGCTGTGCATTGTCAGCACAAAGACCTTGTACTAACTGTTAAGCAGAGTGATGGAGAAGTGATGAGCCAGAGGAACTGGACACTACATTAGTGCTGCTGCATTGACTTTCCACATCTTTTCCTTTTTGAGAAATTGACTGGCACTAGTTAGTGCTATATTCAACTCCAAGGCACAAAAGACTTAGACTTAGCCTCAGTTACCTTGTACAGTGGATGCACCATGGGCAGGTTACGCAGCAGTGAGACTGTAAAAACCTCAGCCAGCAGGTGTGTGCGTAGCAGGTGAACACTGACTTCATAGAAGTTGAAATCTGCACTTCTCACAAAGATTTTGGCCATCAACCAGTCATACTCAGAATCAGTAGGAAGGAAGATTGGGTTGTCCTTTGCTGGTTTCTGCTTTAGCTGAAGAAGAAGGAAGAGATATGCTTTTAATTCATTGCATTTGATCTATTATCCTCATTATTTGATGAATAACCATATTTTGGTTACTTATTTAGGTGAGTTTTGTCATGTTCCTGGGTCTTGACTCAGAGGGTTAAGTGTTTTTGTCTGTGTCCCGCTCCGGACGCTTGGCATATGTCCATATGATAGTTAAACTCATCCCATACTGTTTGAGTTTAGCAGAATTAATTTTTCGTTTAATAATGTATTGCTGATTGCTTTTTTGATGGCCAATTAAATTATGCAGTCACATTATAAATAGCTGCTATCTGAGCATCCCTCTCTTACTTACCTGTTGCCCTATACATCCAGGTCTCTGCTCATGTGGCTTCCGTAGCTGTCACAGGTAGGAGTCATGTTTACGCCGCTGCTTCCTCAGTCTGTATTGGTTACACTGTAGCTGATTGATTCTGCTCATGCTTTTGTAGAAACTTCCTGCGGATGCTTATATTCTCAGAAATATGTGTCTCAGTAAGATGTGGTGTTTATCCCCTTGATTCTGTAAGTTTCCCTACTTCTGGGCCCAAGGTCTTAATGCATTCATTCAGGCTGCTCTTTTTAATGTGCTGTAACACTTTGTATCTTGTTTTATTTAATATAATGAAGCCTCATCATTGGGGTAATTGGCAACCTCTCTGGTTTTTTATTAGCATCATTTATATGCAGCACATGTTCAAGCTCAGTTTTTAAAACCTTATGATGTAACTACAGTCAATGGGCTAACAGTTTACCAATACACCAAATATCTGAATGCTTCAGAGAAGAGTCAGAGCTCAGGATCAGCAATTTTTCAATTTCTCATAGTGATCATCCAAAATATGTAGTAGTTAGATATTACTGGCTAACCTTGGATTGGGCATGGATAATCTCAGATGTTCTCTTGACTCAAATTTAGGCAATGTTCAGTATCTTCTCCCAGCAGGGAAATCGGGGACCCTCACATTGTCTTTTTTTGTTTTGTTTTTTTTGTTTTTTTGCTTTTTTTGGGGGGGGGGGGGGGGGGGGGGGGGGGCTGATGCTCATCCTCCATCCTCAATGTGCTATTGTTTATATTTTTCTAACCATAGGTCTATAGGTAGCCACCACGTAGCAAACCATTATATGCCAGCTAGCCCAATTTCAATAATGCTACAAACATTGCTGCTGTTTCGTTTTCTGCCGTGTGTTCTGTTTCTTTTTAGAAATCCATTTGTGTTCTT
This sequence comes from Maylandia zebra, assembly GCF_041146795.1. Taxonomy (NCBI): domain Eukaryota; kingdom Metazoa; phylum Chordata; class Actinopteri; order Cichliformes; family Cichlidae; genus Maylandia; species Maylandia zebra. The sequence continues at coordinate 19,198,170 of NC_135188.1, read as the reverse complement.
TTTTGCTTTGCCTTTTATGGGTTTTTTTGCATCTTAAGAAGAAAGTGTGCCCTCTTGATGCATGCTAAATCATTCAGGTCTGAAAAAACATTTCATCACTCATCCAAGTGACTTCTTCAGTCACTGCAGGTTTCCCCAACTTTATAAACAGTACATTTGCACAATAACTGAAACTAGCACCACTGAATGAACAATTGGCTGACTCAGTTCCTTGATCATGATCATTACTATGCAAATTGTCATGACCACTTAATGAACAGTCGCGGTGCAAAAGTACTGTTTATAAGTTTGTGGAAATCTGCAGTCAGCTGAGCCTGAAGAAGTCACTTGGATGGGTGATGAAACATTTCTCCCACTGAAAACGCTACGTCCAGATGAACAGAATCAACTTTTTGATCCTACCTAAAGACAACATAGTGCCCAGAAATCTCCGATGACACAGGGACAATTGGGGATTTCCCTGAAGGAAGTTTTTTGATCTCCAAAAACCTTTGTCTGTTCTTAAAAAACTTCTAGCTGCAACAAACACTAAGTTGCACTGGGGTGGTCTACAGCTTAGTACAAAGGGGTTGGGCTCAGAATTGGAACTTCCAACTCTGAAACCATAGTTCACAGTCAGAAAAGGATGGATTGCACAGATCACTGCATTAAGATGAAGATAGAGGTAACTTCAAAATCACATGCAAAGAAACGCACAGAGGATTAACAGCAGATGATCCAGCAAAGTCTACAGGGAGGTCAGGCCTATTTATGCACAAGCACACACATAAACACACATAACAAGTGAAAACTAACACAAAGCATATGCAGGAAGTCAAACTGATGTTGGACACAAATGAAAACAAAATAAAAAAAAGGAACAACCCAAACCTGAATTCAGATGGCCAAACATCAAGTACAGAATAAAATAAACATGAAGAGTCTGAGGATGAACAGAAGGCAGAGGAGGGGCGGATAATAACACACTGAGGGAGCTGAACACTCAAAAGATTACAAACTCAAACAATAAACTGTGGTTTAATACAAATGTAGCCAAGTGTACAAGTATACAGATAATAATATTTTCTACTTTAGTTTAAAAAAATATCAGTTTAAGGTGAAAAAAGAGCTCTAAAAATTTCTTTGAATGCATGTTCTTTGTTTATATTTATGTTAAAACAAAAATGTTATTGAGTAGTTTAATTTCATTGTTTACACAGTTTCCTGTTTTCTGCATGTAGTGTGCACTTTAATTTGTTCATTTTGGTGATTTGTGTCATTGCATATTTTGGTCACCAGGGGGCAGTGCTTAAGAGTTTACTGCAGTTTTACCAAAACTTAGAAAAAATGCATCTTGGGAATTACTGTTTTTTACAAAAAGGTGATATCATTGGCAAGAAATCAATGATGCAAAGGACCTGCACGTGCACCTTAGGGCGGCTATTTTCTGTGTGTAGGGGATAAGTTGTGATATCATATGTGTTCTCCAGTATCCAGGTGAGCTGAAATATTGCTGTGGAATCCAGAGGCCACTGCCATATTTCTTCTTTGTATATATTTCATTTATTTTACCTCTTTTATTTCTCTGGTCCATTTTTGATTATTCTGTCTTCACCGAAAACAAAAGACTGCACATTAAGAACCCCAGTAATTGTGTCCTGTGAGGTTATTCATTTCTCAGGCTATACAAATAAGGAATTCAAAACTAATATTTTAACAGTAGAGCAATCTAGGTTTGTACTCAAAGCTCATTTTAAACTGAACTGTGAACAGGAAGTCAAAAAATACAACAAGAACTAATGCTCAGATTTACTTGTATGATAAAAGCACAACTGAAAAAGACTAAAAATGATCAAAACGTTCAAACACTAGAATAATAAACAGGAAACTGACATACATTGACTAAGAGTCCAAAAATCAACACAAGAAACAGACTAGAAACCATTCTTGTTTTTAAGTGTAGTTGAATATATTTGATTTCCGGTGTACTCACCGGTACATTTTTCGATTATTTGGATTTATTTGGATTAATTGTATTATTTGGATTTAGATTTGAATGAACAGGAACATTCACACTCAGGACCAGATCGATCTCTGCCAGGGATTGACTTGCAACGCTTGTCCTCAACTTCTGTTATTTCAGCTGAATGTGTTCTCACGTGTTCTTCTCAGTGAGCTGCACTAGCGTAACTGTTTGAGCTATTTTAGCCTACCTGTTCGTTGCTCCGGCCGGCTTGGCTCCTTTTCCTCCACATAATCGAAGATGTGGACCAAGATGTTCCTGAGCTGGTCGGCACTATTTTGGATTCTCCTGATGCTCGTCTACCATCCTACGGCTGGACTGCTCCGCTATACAGCCGCTGAGCTCCTGCGCCTTCGCGGGCAGCTATCGGTCCCGTCGCCGGCGGAGCTCCACTACCACCCGGCATCACTTTCCAGCCTCGCCGGAGATACATCCATAACTCCAATGGAACTAAATCATTCTGGTCTGCTACTCGCCGCACTCGCAGGAACCCTGATCGGGCTGTTAACCATCGATCTCTAGCCCACCTGCCCAGGGCGCCCACCGCGATTAGCAAAAAAGAAGATACTCCACTCAACTTCGGTCTTCTAAACATTCGTTCATTGACAAGTAAGGGACCTCTCACCCAAGACCTCCTATCTGACCGTAAGTTTGACTTTTTCTGCTTAACTGAAACCTGGCAACAACCTGATGACTTTTCTCAGCTAAAAGAATCTGCTCCTCTGGGGTTTGTTTACTTTTCTAAACCCCGCTGCTCAGGTTGTGGGGGTGGTCTCGCAATCATTTTTCGCCAGCACTTGAAAGTCCTGCCAGTTAACGTTGATACCTTTAGTTCTCTAGAGGTCCTTGCATGTGAGCTGACTGGACCCATTCCCACCATCATAGCTACTGTATACCGCCCCCCCCAAACCTAACCCTGTCTTCCTCAGTGACTTTGCTAATCTACTAACCCATCTTTCATCTCTCTCCCCAAATGTGATCTTGGTGGGAGATTTCAACATTCACATGGACAATAATGACCTTCTGCTCACCAGAGACTTTTCCTTCTGTCTCGAAGGCTCTGAATTTAAACAATTTATCGACTTTCCCACTCACTCTAAAGGACACACCCTGGACTTGGTCTGCTGTTCTGGTCTTACTCCCTTGAATCTTTCTGCTACTGAAATCCCCATAACTGACCACTTCCTCCTTTCATTTAACCTCACTCTCTGCTGCTCTTCTACCAAGCCAACCCGTCTCATCTTGTTCCGCAACATCAAGAACATTGATATGGACATTCTCACTACCAGTTTGGACAATGTTCAGATTCCGGACTTCTATTCTACTCCTTATGATTTGTTGTTATATTATAATAATTGTCTATGCACTGTCCTTGATTCTCTGGCTCCTGTAAAAACCCACTCTGTTTCCTTCGCTCGCTCTGCTCCCTGGTTTACCTCTGACCTCCGAGCTCTGAAGGCCAAAGCTCGGCAGATAGAGCGTAAATATAAGAAATCTGGTTTAACTGTTGATTCAGAAATCTATAAATACCACGTACTTCAGTATAAAGACTCCATCAACAAGGCCAAACAAAGCTTCTACTCTGGTATTATCAGTTCTTATGAGGGTAATACAAGGACTCTGTTTTCAGTTCTCAACAAACTAATTCAACCCCCCCAACGCTTTACCACCACACTTCTATTCCTCTGAAACCTGCAACTCCTTGATGCTGTTCAGGACTACGAAAATCAATAACATCCACCAGCAACTCAGATCAAATGTTGTGTCTACGCCCTCTCCAGAACCTTTTCTCCTTTTTGAGCCGTTTTCCACTTTTCATCTTCCTGATTTATCTGATATTTCCGAGTTCATATGTAAATCAAAGCCTGCCACATGTCATGTTGACCCCATGCCCACAGGGCTTGTGAAATCCTGCCTCTCTTCTTTACTCCCACTCATTTCTGCTATCATTCACTCTTCTCACACCACCGGTATCGTTCCCTCCTTATTGAAGACTGCTCTAGTCACTCCTATACTGAAAAAACCTTCTTTAGATCCTAACAACTTTAGCAACCTCCGTCCGATTTCCAATCTACCCTTCATTTCTAAGATACTCGAAAAAGTGGTTGCAGCTCAACTTCATTTACACCTGGTTAATAATAACATCTACGAGAGATTTCAATCTGGTTTTCGCTCATGTCACAGTACCGAAACTGCTCTACTTAAAGTCACTAACGATCTTCTAATCGGAGCTGACTCTGGTCTTCTCACCATTCTCGTCCTTTTAGATCTGAGCTCAGCCTTTGACACCATTTCTCACTCTGTCCTTCTAAGCAGACTTTCCTCTCTCGGCATCTCTGACACACCCCTCGCCTGGTTTCAATCATGTCTCCTCGACCGTTCCCAGTTTATTCAACTAAGATCATTCCGCTCTCGTCTATTCCCCGTCACCTCTGGTGTACCCCAAGGCTCAGTTTTAGGCCCTCTTCTCTTTATAATATACATCCTCCCTCTAGGTACCGTCTTCCGCAAATTTGATCTTCAGTTTCACTGTTTTGCTGATGACACCCAGTTATATCTCTCTTGCAAACCTGATTCCTCCCTCCCACCTTCTTCCCTTACAGAGTGTCTATCCGAGTTAAAATCCTGGTGTACCTCTAATTTTCTAAAGCTCAATGAGGATAAAACTGATATCCTCCTTATTGGCACCAAATCCAACCTTTTGAAGGCAAACCATTTCTCACTTACCATCGATAACTCCACAGTTTTCCATTCTACTCAGGTTAAGAGCCTTGGTGTCATCCTAGACAGTTCACTTTCCTATAAATCTCACATCAATAATCTCACCCGTTCTGCCTACTTCCATCTACGTAACATTAACAGATTGCTTCCTTCTCTTTCCACCTAGTCTACGTCCATTCTTGTCCACAGTCTTGTTACCTCCCGTATTGACTACTGCAATTCTCTTTTGCATGGTCTCCTCCAAAAATCCCTCCATAAGCTTCAACTGGTTCAGAACTCTGCTGCTCGCATTATCACCAGAACCCCCTCTTACCAGCACATCACCCCTGTTCTTCAGGAACTTCACTGGCTGCCTGTGAAATTCCGGATAATTTTCAAACTTCTTCTGCTCACCTTCAAGGTCATTCATAACCTCGCTCATCCTTACCTTTCTGACCTGTTAACCACCACCTGTTCTGCCCGTTCACTTCGTTCTTCTTCTTCTATCCAGCTTACTGTATCTTCCTTCCGCCTCACCACCATGGGAAGCAGAGCTTTCAGCTGCTCTGCTCCCAGGCTGTGGAACTCTCTGCCCCCAGAAATAAGAAACATTGGTTCTCTCCCCCAGTTTAAATCCCAACTCAAAACTCATCTGTCCAAATCTGAATATTCACTGTGAATCCACTGTTTGTTAATTTCATCTTGTGCTTTTATTTTATTGTTCTTATTCTGCCATTGTTTTACTAAGTGTTTTATCCTATTGTAAAGTGTCCTTGGGTGACTTGAAAGGCGCTCATAAATAAAAATTATTATTATTATTATTATTATTATTATTATTATTATTATAATTATATAACATCGTGAAGTATGAGCAATGTTTGAGTGAATGAACTTCTGATGATTTGTTACCTGTTACTTGAGTTCGATGAGCGCATAAAAGATGACTAATATCATCTATGTGAGTCCAGTTTTTCTTTAACTCAGCCATTTCAATCAGTTCCAACTCTACCAGTCTAGAAAAGAAAAACATTACTTATTATGATGCTTATAATTTCATTAGATGTGTAGAGATAAAAAGAGATGTGTAACAGGACATGAATACTTCACCCTGTGACTGCAGTGTATTTCATCTCTGCTGTCTTGGTCAAGGAAAAATGGACATCATAGGGCAGAGACTGAATGCTGTTTCCCTTAATGCAGTGCGGTATCCCCTGTGCATATACATCCCAGCTGGGCACGATAGCGATAACAGAGTGGTGAGTGGAGAGCCTAATTACCAATGTATCTGCAGTCTCAATGAAGATTATATATAAACCTAACACACTTAAATTTTACATGATATTTTTTATAAATCCTGGTGGATTTTATGTGATATTTATTTGTTTCCATATTTCATTAATATACACCAAATTTTGATTTCAGGCAACTTAATGTTAAGATGCAAAATGTAAAAATACTCTAATTTCTTACCAAAAGACTTTCTGTCGCTGCTTAAGTTCCTGCTGCCGACTGCACCCACCAAGATGACTGTTGCTGTCATCAAAGATTCTGAGAGCTTCATAAAAGATTTGAAAAAGATAAAAAATAGTATATTATCATCTTTTAAAATACAGTATCATTGCAGTTTTGCTTGATCACCTTTATTGCCTCTTTATTGGTTATCTTTTTGGGTGTCATTGAAACGTATAAATAAGACAAGCACATTTCCACAAACCTGTCCCCTCTCTGAAGCAATAGACCTCACTGTCAGTAATCCAGTGGTAGATGGGGAAGTGGTAGGTTTTGTTTGTAGGGGATTTCACTTCCACCTTGGCAGGATACCAAGAGTCTTGGAGAAACCTTTTCTGTTTGTCTAACTTTATCATCACCAGCTTTCCAAGGGATTTGGGGCAGGACACAATAAAATGAGATACCTGGAAAAAACAAAACAAAAATAAAAACAAAAGATCCACATCACATGTAGTTTTAAATAGTTTTAATATGCAGAGGGGTTTCAGACTCACTTGCCCTCTGAAGAAAGATGGTTTCCAGCTTGTGAGATCAATGCGTTTGCTCTCTCCATCTGTCCCGACCAGTGTAATGTAGACGTTATTGAAAGTGGAGGCCAAGGCCAGATTGCCAGTGAACACGGTCACTTCATAGTTAATCATTGTCACCCTTAAAGTAGAAAAACCCAGATGAAGAGAGAATTTTAATAACCATTCTCAGCATCATTTGACCGAACATTTAATTCAAATTAGTACTTTATTCCATCATAAGTTGCAGTCCAATTATTGCAGATTGAAATAGTTTCATAAATAATCTGCCTTATCTCAGCAAATGAGACCAAGAACATCCTCTGAAGAAATGTTGATATGAAAAAAGTCACCGCTAATATCTTTATGTTTTATAGGACTGCTCAGTAAGCTGCATCAGTCATTGCTGATCACAAAAGTATGAACCGGCAGAACCTGCAAAAACTATGCATACTACAGAGTTAGAAGGGAATTATCGTCAAGGACTGTTTTATTAAATTAGAATGAATTATGCATTTTATCCTTGTCTCTTTTCTCTCCTTCTTCCCCTCTCATCTCTCCACTGGTTGCTGCAGATGGCTGCTCCTTCCTGAGTCCTGTTAGAGGTCCCTTTCATTTAAGTTAGTTTTTATTCCCTTCATCTTTACGTTGATCTGTATTTTGAAATATTGATGTTCCAGAAGGAGTTTGATAAGTAAAAATCCTGAAAAATTATTAAATCGTATTAATTTTATTCTGTAAAATCCAAATGCCTGACTTCCTCTTCTTATTGAGTTCATTATGGCTCCAAGAGACATTTCTGAACAACTTGGGATGTTCAATATGGTAACTGCACTTGTGAATGTAGCTGAACAACAGTGAAAGTCTTAATTTATTGAGCCATTTTATCTCATTCAAACCTGAGACAGATTTCAAGTTGAACAGCTTCTTTAATGATGGGATTAGGCTATGGTGGCAAGGTCAGGTTCATAGACGTATTCTTAATAGGTGAAGTCAGTGCAGTTAGATAAGTGGTGGGTGCAGGAGTCCAAGCAACCACTGAGGTGTTTCTTTTTATTTTTTAAGGAATATTTTTGTTTATTGCATTTTATTATAATTATCTTATCTCACTATCTTACTTGGCTTCTTAGACTAACATTAAGTGCAGATAAGATGTCTGCTTTAGTTGTGGGGCTGACACTCTTTATATCAGTAACAGTATGCGAGCAGGATAACAATGACAAACAAAAACATCAGCTGCATAGTTCAAGTGTGGTGCTGATATGATCAGTTCTGTCACTTATACTATTGTCGTTTAGCGATAGACAACACGTTCTCACTCTCAAAGCGTCACATTTTACGCTAGGTGACAAATCGTCAACATATCACCAGTTTAAAAAGGTTGTGTGTGTGTGTGTGTGTGTGTGTGTGTGTGTGTGTGTGTGTGTGTGTGTGTGTGTGTGTGTGTGTGTGTATGTATATATATATATATATGTATGTATATATATATACATATATATATATGTGTGTGTGTGTGTGTATGTATATATATATATATATATATATATATATATATATATATACATACACACACACACACATATATATATATACATATATATATATATATATGTGTGTGTGTGTGTATGTATATATATATATATATATATATATATATATATATATATATATATATATATATATATATATGTGTGTGTGTGTGTGTGTGTGTGTGTGTGTATATATATGTATATCTCTAAATATACGAAAAGTAAGTTTTTGTTCCATATGATCGGGTTAAACAGTCTGACTCACAGAAATAACATATTGAGACATTTATATTTGACCAGGTGCACAGAAAACATCCCTGAATCGACAAAACTCGGTCATCTTATCGTTAGACACCGTCAAAGTTAGTTCACAAACGCATACATTTGCTCAATGCTAATTATATTTTGTTGTCACTGGGAACAGAAAGAGAAAACGTTCAGACATTTTTGAACACACACTGAATAAGGCTCTGTGTGATGCATTTCACACAGAGCCTTATGTGTTCAAAAATGTGCGCACTCAACATTACTGTCATATTCATTGGGGGTATCCCCGGGACTGTTTTGTTCTTTCCACGTTCGATCCATTATTCTAAATCAGCAGCCTCCTGCACTCTACCTGCAATCTGCACACTGCCGTGCCTCGACTTCTCTGTGAAGGAAACCAGCTTACCTGGAGGGGGAGCGGAGAAAGCTGCGAGGAATTCAGAGAGATGTCTGCACAGCCAAAGCGAAAACGCACAAGAAAATCCGACTGAAAAAATCCTGGGTGATTACTTTTATAGTGTCGGAGAAGGTCACACGAGGAGGAGGGGAATATTTGTGGAGGAAGTTTCAAAAGTCGGGGGGCGGCGGGGGTGAGCTGAGTTAAATATTGGAGGTGCTGAATAGATGACTTAATAAAAGTGGACATTAAACATTAAAGAAAGAAAGAAAGAAAACAAGAGCGGAGCAAAGAGCACCTTTTGTGTCAAAAGAAAATCCGAAACTCACTGGAGTTTTGAGAAATAGCCAGCGTCTGCAGGATAGTGTCAAGAAAACAAACTGTTAGTGAGAATATCCAGCAAGAATGGTTGCAACATTTAATGAAAGTTAAGATAATGAATAAAAAAAAATCACACCAATCTGTTGGTTTATTTTGTTTTTAAGTCAAAAGGTTATGCGCTATATAACAGCACAACTTTTCAGGATGATTTTCAAGAATAGGTGCCACCACAGCTTAACAGACACAGACTGAAGTCTACCACTAATGATAGTCAGCACAGTCATTCTCACAATGTCAAAAATACCCAGCAGGAGTGTGAGAGACACAATAATGGGGCATTGTTCCTCGATTTTAAACTGAAACTAAAACACGATGAGTTTCGTTTTTAGTCATTTTCCTGGAAATGTGCTAGGCGCCCCTGTGAACAAAAGGTCATCAGCGCATTTCATGGCAAAAGGATTACAGGAATCTTTTGCCATTGCTTGGTATTTGACTCATTCCGTCAGCCATTAGATTATATATTTAGACTGCTTAGCTAGGCATAATGATGTTTCAGTATATTATCTGCTAACTGTTTTGCTTAGAAGGATGAAACTTCCTGGAAAAAGATAGTGGGAATTGCTCTCTGCCCAGCCACAGCCCGTGGGACAGAAACCTGTTGTAACTAAAAGATACAGAGAGTTGTGTGTGGGGAGGAGGTATAAAAGAGGAGCTGAGACGTCCCAAGGGCAGAGCTGGTGAACTGTGATGTTTGATATGTGTGTTGGCTCTCCTGTGCAGTAATAAGTAGCTTGATCACAGCTGTTTCCGTGTTGCAGACTTTATTTACAAAATTCCACGACAGGAATTAAGCACTTACTGATACCTTACTAATGCTTAATAGTGTGACATTATTATAAAGTGTTACCTTTTATTTCAGTAGTGACAGATTACTTTAGTGATGGAAATAATTATTTGATATCTTTGGAACACATTGTGTGTTAGTTTGTGAAAAAAATGTTTTGTTCAATTTACTACATTTTTTTATGACAAGTGGTTGCACGAAATAAATTTGTTTGAATCCAGAAATATTTTTTAAGTACACAGAATTTAATTTAAGCGAGTAAAGCCAACATATATTTTTAAGCTACTTTAACTTAACTGTTGTGGATACGACTTAGTCAAATAATATTAGTAATTCCAACTAACGTCGTGTTAAGTGTACCAGAATAATTTGTTTCCTTTAAACTTATGTCCCAAAGTTATATTCAAATCAATCAAATTGTTAATTTCTCTCTATTTCAATTAAGTAAATTTTACTTAAAAAATATTGCTTACCCTGATTTGTAGTTCTTTTTAATAACGTCAATAATGAAAACTACAAAATTCTTTCACATCTTTTATTAATGCAAAATTTTTTGCAAACAGAATAAGAATCCACATCTAAGGGAAATTGATGTAATTTGTATAATACAAATTACAAAACTTTTGCCTATGAACTAATAGCTTTAAAAAGCTCTATTCAAATAAAACAGAAACAACAGACAAGAGAAATGTTAACCAATGTTTCTCTTCCTCTAACAAAGAATAAAACACTGCCAGCGGTATAAAGTATCACAATTAGAACCCTGCATCCACAAAAGTAACCAAAGTTTCAGACTTGCTGTTCTGCGATCCATATTTAGAAATTGCATTATTCACAAGAGCACCAGTCATTGGTAATTTACATAACAGCATTTTCTGGATGTGTGGTTTTAGAAATCTTCCTATCCAGTAGCAATTTTGTTCTTCAGCCCAAGGACTTTGGGGGAGAGCTTTTCCCCATCCAATCCCATCAACACTTTCTGAATGAATTCATAATAGTGCCTCAATTCCTTGGGGTAGGCTAGGTTTAGTGCATAGATTACTCCAAGCATCAATGCACAAGCTTGGGCCCGAGATCCAATGTTGTCCATGACTATCTCCCCTTCAACAAATATTCCAATGTCATCATAATGTCCATTTTGTCCATCCTCCTTGTTGATGACATAAATGCCCATGGTGTGCTTCTTTAGGTCTGTCTGGATGTCATCTCCCTCAATGTCCTAAACATTTAATAAAAAGGTAAAAGAAAAACAATTAACTCTACAATTAAATTCCAATCTAGTCGTTTGTGTGTGTGTGTGTGTGTGTGTGTGTGTGTGTGTGTGTGTGTGTGTGTGTGTGTGTGTGTGTGTGTGTGAATATCTATCTAAAAAGTGTGTGTATAGATGACTTGCTAACAATGACTTCAGCCTGTTTAAAGAGAGTTGATTAAACCAATTTGGAAAAAAACAACAACGATGTCTGACATTCGCAATAAGTAAATTTTATCATAAGTCAGTTCAAACATAGTAAATAAAATTTATATATGAAAATTTCAAAATTTAGATTGCTTTGCCGGTCACCTAAAATAGCTTATTTGACTCACCAGTTACCTGCCACTTAAGACAAATGAAATCCAAATAGAATTAGCAATATTCAGATTTACCTCTTGCATGATCTGCAAGTGGTGGCAAGTTTCTGCCCAGAAACACCGCCCTTCTTCTGGAAAACTGTCATCAGCTGAGGTGTAATTTTGTCTAACTGTGCCGCGAAGGTCGTCTCCAGTTGAAGTGTTGTAATACGCTGGAATTCAGCATTTACCTGTATGACACACACAGAGAAAAAAAGAAGACTGGTGCTTAATCATTGGTATGATTATTTTATTTATTATTTCTTCATTAAATGCTACAATGCAATTGCCATCACTTCATAAAGCATGATTAGCATATGGGTTAGTATACAGTGCATGAAGGATGTTACTACTGTTAATCAAAGAAGAAATGAATGGCATCAGTCCATTTAGTGGGTTTAAAGGGTTTTAAAAATCAGATATTTTTCTGTTTTAGGTGGTTGGCAACACATTTTCCTGTGCTCTTTGTCCGCTGGTGGGAGTGTCTCACCTGTGAGGTCAGCACCTCTTGGCGGTGAGAGGTCTTAGGGGTTTTAGCTTGACCCATTTATTTTTTATCTTATGAGCAACAAAGTTTGTTCGTCACATTTTTAATTTACATTTGTTTAGCACATGCTTTTAACAATCTGAGGCTAACTAAAAACTAATAGCTAAATAAAAGGTTTTAGGTTAATTCAGAATTGATAATCTGATTTCACTCTATTAATTATTGAGATGATTAATCAATCATTTCAATAATCAAACTCACTATAAAATAGTTTGGGCCCTATATGTAGTGCAAACTTACTTAAACAATCCAATATTTTTTTTATTTATAAGAAAAATCAAAAATTAATTTTATTCATGTTTCTACACTTTAAGTCACTTATGTTTTTCATACACAACTTGTATTTTAAGTGCTGCTCAAATAAATACTCTGTACGGTACACAGGTCAAGCATTTAACAACAACAGCTATAAATGCGAGCTTTATACCTATATTTGGGATCATCTTAATCCAAGTGGCCCAGATTAATTAATGTATAACATAAGGAATTACTGAAAAGAACACTCAGCAAAAAAAAAGCATGCCTTTACCTCATTAATCTGGAAAAGTGCAGGCCACCTAGCTTTAAACTCCCCAGCAGTTGGACTTCCCTGCACCACCTCTTGTCTACGGTAGGAAAATGTTCTTGACATCTTCTGTCTTACATCTGAGGCACTGTTTCTTCGTCTGACGTCGGTCAAAAGCTCAACCCTGATGTTTTCTAGACTGTCATCCGTTTCGCCAGCTGGGTGTAATGCTGTCTCTCGGCTTGATTTATTTGTTTGATTTTTTGATGACAAAATAATTAGGAAACATTGAAGCATACAACCCGTTGAGGGGAGAGATAGGGTTCGGCAATTGAAAGGTATTGTTTTGTTGAGTAAAATCTCTTTTGTTATATTTTAACTTTTAACATGAAACACTCCTCTCTGGAGCTTTTCTCCTTAGGGTACCCGAGGAAAAACCCTTATCCATAGAGACTATGTCAGCTTCCAAACAGACAAAAACAAACTAAAAGCTAGAAATAAACAACTTAAACATAAACAAGCATAAACAGTGAAATGTGGATTATTAAATAGTAGGTCTCTCTATGTTGCAGGGCGCATTTTGTGAATCGGTCGGATGCGGATGCCAGTCCAGCACAGCACTTCCTGAGACAATAGTTGCTAAAACGGGATCAGTGAAAAGACTAAAGCGCGAGGTGTCAGGTAAAGGTGATGAGTGTCTCAGCACATACAACGGCATAGAATTAAATTATGTTAAAGGGTCCACCAGCTCATTCACGTTTGATTTGTGTGATGTCATTAAGTGTGCAGGAGCTAGTAGCAGCTGGAGAACATATGATGTGTGGGTCTGTAATCACCCTATGATATGCTCCAGTCATGCTTATTGGAGCCCCTTCAGGGGCAAACACATCCATACATACACAGCAGGTCAGTGGGGCTCCTGGGAAAATGAGGTAGGTTGGACAGGAGTAGGATGGCAGCCAAATGTGCGTTAAGGCCTGCAAGGAATAGTAATTCAAAGGGTTTATTCTGTTTCTCATAAACCTGTCACCATCTTCTTAGGTCCATGGAACATACTGCCTAAAGCCAAGAGCCCGGGAGGCGTATTCTATCTGGTAATCGGGGTGGACGTGTCAGGGACAGATTCGTTTGGGGTAATTAGGGTACACTTAGTTTACCCCAAAGCCTGAGCCACACTTAAAAACTCAATGATAAATCTAACTGATAAACTAATAATCTCGCACCAAACACGATAGGGCAAGCGGAGAATGCCAATTCATTTATGCCAAAACAAGATAACTATACATGCTTCAGGTTTTCTACAGATAATGTAAAGTACCACGTGGGAGAAATCGACCCTACTTGGTGTGCTGTCACACCCACGGGAAGAACCACGAATAATGTGAGTGACCCGAGCACATTAATTGGAACATGGGCAAGAAGTGGGTTGTATTATTATTGTGGGCAAAGCACCCTTTTGGTTCGTGTCCCAAGGGGAAGCGTAGGGACATGTGCAATGGTGCCACTGGGAGCTCCACTCATACTGATTGGAAATCAGGTAAAGGCTATTCAGCAACACAACACAGGTACCTTAGCAGCCAGACATAAGAGACACATTTTGGCAAAAAGAGGGACCCAGGGTATACATGCATATGACCCTCGGTTAAACTCTCCGACTAGGATAGACTCCATAGGAGTGCCCAGGGGAGTTCCAAACGAGTATAAGCTGGCAGACCCAGTAGCTTCAGGGTTTGAAAGTATATTCCTTTGGATAACGCCTAATAAGAATGATGACCGCATTAACTACGTTCATTACAACTTGCTGAGACTCTCTAGCCTTACCAGGGACGCCATGGAACAACAATACTGCCCCAGATGGCTCAGTAACCCGAGCTCTGGAGGGCCGGAAAATTTGTCTAAAACCATGCATGAGCACTCAGGTATTGAAAACCCGTTGGCATCCTGGATGACATCCGTGTTTGGACAATGGAAAGGTGTGGCTATATCAGTGATGTGCTCACTGGCTGTATTTTTGGGAATAGTGGTTATCGCTGGTTGTTGTATCATTCCTTGTGTCAGAGGATTGTTGGTAAAGATAGTGGCGAGGGTTGCGAACCCTGGCTGGGTTGAGGGCATCTACCAGATGAACCTGGAACCCATAGAGTGGGGCAGGGAGTGATACAACATGAAGTATGGTGACATTCCTGTTGGAATGTCAAAAGAGGGAATGTTGGGATTCAGAGATTCTTTTATTGCTACCATATAATCTGCCTTATGAAGAATGTATTAATAATATGTTTCACAGTATCATTTATCAGTAATATTTCCTACAGGGTTTATATTGCATTGAATATGTCTGTCATCACATTGACCTTTCTATTTTTATAGGTTGAGTTCATTTTATACACAATGCATAAATGTGCTTGGTTAGAGTTGATGTTCCATTCTAGAAGGTTTTAAGCTTCACTGGTGAGTGTCCAGATGATACATGCTGAGGGGAGATGAGAACATAGCAGGTTAATTGCATGCACGCTTACGATACACATATTAATCTAGTAGCAGGTCTGAGCAAAGGCCTAAGCGTCTTCTGCTTCAGTTTGAGACTGGCTGCAAAGTACTCTACTTAGTAATTAATGACGAGGGTCCATTATTAGCTCTCAGAGATGCTAAGACCTGAAGTTATTACCTTAAAAGGCAAGTAATGTAGAAAGGAGAAGTTATATGTCGGTGTAAGGTTATATGTACGTGATGTACCCTTGTCTGCACGAATTGAACTTTTGCCGGTCTGTCACCATGTATTTTTGAACTGTATTGACGTAGGTGTGATATTTTGTCCTATAAAACCAGAACCCAATGTATTCTTGTCAGAGCAAAACAATCCGTATGCTGACGGTTGGTTGTTCTCCTGTGATAATAAAACTCATCGTTTGATTGCACTTTTCCGGAGCCTCCGTCGTTTTTGTTGTCTGGTCTAAAGTTGATCGATCTCGCAACACTTCATACTGGTTTTTTTGCATACATCAGCCAGAATCCTCAAAAAGTGTCACTTTGCTTTTAGTGGTATGTGTTGCAATTCATCCTTTATCAAAATGTTTTGAGCATCATCAATGATGTTATTTTTAAGACATATGACAACATGAGGCATGTTTGGCCAAAAGAACTCAAATGTAATGGAAAAAAAATATTACCCTTGTGGGAAGTATCCAATCTTTATTAAAAATAAGCTAAACATTTGTGGTACCCCTCCTGTTGCCATGAAGATAACTGCAACTGAACACATGCAACTGAACACATGCAATTGAAGACAACCTTTACTACCTTCTATATGAATGAATCTTTTAAGTATGACCATTCGCCGGCCTCCAATCCTGTAATCTGCCAAGGGGTACTGGTCTACCAAGGCACCAAGATCAACGAGGGAGATGTGTGATGTGGGAAAAAGTTCAAAACCTCTAAAATGCTCCCCATACCAGGCACCCATCTCTTTGACAATGAAGCTCAGGTTTTCCTCCACAACAACCACTTGGACAACTTCTGCAAATTCAGGCAATCCAGCAGAGGAGCCATAAACTACAATCATGCCAGGCCTGTAGTTTGTTCCATTCACAGAAGCATTCTTTGTGAGCTGAATATGGGTAATATCAGGGAATTTAATCTTCAAGTCTCGCTGTACATCATGATGCAGAATGTCAACAGAGACAGTAGAAACAGCTGAGACAGTTAGGCTCGGCCTTACAGTTGTGACAGACTCCAAGTGGTATGCCATCATGAACTGATGTTTCACTGCCAGTGACAGTAGCATATTTTTAAAGCACCGTGTGTGACGAACAACCTGTTTGAAAAAACTGTGCTTTGCCTCGAACCTCATGGTCCACATGGCAACAAGTGGCCCAAAGAATTTAATCATCTGTGGATAATGCTCCACAAAATGATGTTTTTGTAACAGCTTCAGTCCTGGAAACAGCTTTTTCAACCTACATCTGTGGTCAGAGACTCTAGACTCAAGGAAAGCAATTGATTGTTCTGTGTGTACTGGTGCAACAACTAGTTCAACAATGTCCTTTAGGTCCAAAATTACCTGCCAAGCTGTTTCATCTGGAGGTACCAAGTGTCCTACCAACAATGGAAGGAATCGTAAGAGACTCCAATTTTCATGAGCATTTCCTCCAATGCTTTTGTTCTGCATGAAAGTCCTGGGAATAGCATGAGGGCGATTACTCTTGTCTGCCCATTTGTAGGGAAATGTCCGAATGGACTCATTGAGGCTGTCAAAGAAGTTTTGCTTCATTTTGTGTCAGTATTTCCACAAACTTTGAAGTTTAGGGTCCCTTTTTTTCCATCACATGTGCTCTACAAGTAACACCTGGCTTATTGGATTACCTGGAGCCTGGAATTAATTTTGTCTTCTAAGAATTTAAATTGGTGATCAAGAAACATGACAACTAAGAGGCTAACAGAAGATACTGTATTGAAGAAGTTAAGAAGTCTCTTAACTTCATGTCAGAGGAATTGAGTAAGGTGGTGAAACAGCAAGCAGGACTACTGGGCTTAATTGAAGAAGTAAGACAACTGAAGATTGTGATTAAGGAAAAACACAAGAAGATTGAAGAGCTGGAAAAAAGAGTTGAAGATTTGGAGCAGTATACAAGAATGGAAGATGTGATTATTTCTGGACTGAAGACAAATCACTACACCTATGCACGGAGTACAGCAGGTGACAAGGAGGGGGAAGATGCACCAAGAGCTGAAAAGGATTTGCTTGAGCAGCAAGTTATTCAGTTTTTCAAAGACAAAGACATTCTTTTGGATAGCAAAAACATAGCTGCATGTCATACTGTTCCACAAAAACATACCAAGATGCCAACTATCATACTACGATTTGTGAACAGGAAATATTAAGTTGAACTGTTAAAGATGGGAAAGAAGTTAAAGGGAACCAGCGTATATGTGAATGAGCATCTCACCAAGAGAAATGCTGAAATTGCACGACAGGCAAGACTATTGAAGAAGGAAAGGCACATCCAAGATACCTGGACCAGGAACTGTAAGGTATTCATAAGACTTAATGGGACACCAGCACAAGCTAAAGTAATTGTTGTCAGAGACATTGCAGATCTTGAGAGATTTAAACAAAAGAAATAGAGTTCAATGTAGAAAAGAATTGTGTTGCTGACTGTGATATGAACAATATCTGATAAGTGTGAGAAAAATAACTATGCATGTGAATGTGTGAACAAAAAAAGGCAAAAAATGGAATAGTTTGGATCTCATGATTATAAATTTTATGAGTTGGACAACAGTATTGATCCAGATATCCACCTCTATCAGAATGTTGATATGACATGTGAATATTATAATGGGGAAGAGTTGGATCCCAAGATAAAAGGTTTTTCATTAATCCACTTTAACAGTCGGAGTCGTTACAGTAATTTTTCTAAAATCAAAGCGTATCTTGATCAATTTCAAAATAAGTTTGCAGTGGTAGCAATTTCAGAAACATGGTTGAATGACGACAAAGAATTGCAAGATGGACTAGAGGGCTATGAAATGTTTTGGCAAAATAGGAAGAATAGAAGAGGAGGAGGTGTTGCTATGTTTGTTTTTTCACATCTTAAATGTAAAGTTGTTAACAATATGACTGCTGTGATTGATGGAATGTTTAACCATTGAAATTCAGGTTGAAAGCTCAAAAAACATATTAGTTAGCTGCATTTATCGTACACCTGCATCCTGTATAGATCAGTTTACTAAAGAAATTTCTGTAATATTGGAAAAACACAAGGAGAAGGTGACTTTTTTTTTTGTGGTGATTTTAACATCGATCTATTGAAGGCAAACGACCATAATAAGACTTCAGAATTTATTGTGGAATCCAAAATGTTTCGTTTTGGATTCCATCCGTTGATTCTAAAGCCGAGCAGAATAATGATGGATAGTGCCACTTTGATCGACAATATTTTTGTCAATAAGATAAACAGCAAGATACATAGTGGACTGTTAGTCACAGATGTAAGTGATCACTTGCCTGTCTTTTCAGTGATTGAAATGAACAATCAACTTCATTTTCAAGAGGAAAAGCAAATGGATTACAGTGGTAGAATAAAAACACCAGAACAAATTGCGGCTTTTAAAACAGACTTAGAAAATTATGACTGGCAAAAAGTTTATGTGGAAGACACTAATGATGCATACAATGCGTTTTTGGATATATTTTTGTCAATCTATGACAGCCATTGTCCAATTAAAAAGTTTTCTAAAAATTATAAAAAGAAAAAACCATGGTTTACACAAGGTCTGGAAAGAGCCTGTAAAAAAAAAAAAAGGTTATACAGGATTTTTTTTGGCACATAGAACAAAGGAAAATGAAGACAAAAATAAAAAATATCGAAATAAATTAACATCTATTATGCGATATGAAAAGAAAAGATATTATGAACAGCTGCTTCAAAAACATAAAAGTAATATTAAGGCTACCTGGAGTGTATTAAATGGGATAATAAAAAATCAACACGTTCTCCAACACGTATTGTAACAAGAGGTAATGTAGTGATTGAGAATACTGAGAGCAAAGATAATGAATTTAATGATTACTTTGTTAATGTAGGTCCCAACTTGGCAAAATAAATTTCTGTACCAGGAGGAAATTATGATAAAGTAGATTCTACTTCTTGTAAATGTAACTCAATGTTTCTTGGTGGAGTCTGTGAGACTGACATTGTAGAAGTGGTGAGTAAATTCAAGAGTAAAAAATCCATGGATTGTGACGACCTTGACATGTCACTAATTAAAGAAGTTCTTCATAGTGTCCTTCAGCCGTTAACATATATTTGTAACAAATCATTTCAAACTGGAATTTTTCCAGATAAAATGAAAATTGCCAAAGTGATCCCACTATATAAAACTGGTGATAAACAGATTGTGTCAAACTATAGACCAGTATCTTTACTGCCTCAGTTTTCAAAGATTCTTGAAAAACTATTTGCAAACAAACTAGATTCTTTTATTGATAAATATGATTTATTGAATGATCATCAGTATGGGTTCAGAAGAAATCGCTCAACATCTCTAGCTGTGATGGAATTTATTGAAAATATTGCAACGGCTGTGGATGAAAAACAGTTTCGAATAGGTGTGTTCATTGATTTACGTAAAGCCTTTGATACAATAGATCATTCTTTACTTTTACGGAAGTGTGAAAGGTATGGTTTAAGAGGTGTTGTACAATTTTGGTTAAATAGTTACTTGAATAATAGGTTCCAATATATGAGTATTAATAACATGAAATCTAAACTTAGAAAAGTAACTTGTGGAGTTCCACAAGGATCTGTTTTGGGACCTAAGTTATTTTTACTTTATATAAATGATATTTGTACAGCCAGTGATACTTTAAAATTTGTGATGTTTGCTGATGATACAAACTTATTTTGCTCTGGAAAAGACATAAAGTGTCACAACAGGACTGAACGGACTCACGCGCAGGCTCTAGGTCTTGAAAGCACAAGAGTCTTTATTATGATACACCAGGTGATTATTTACAAAAGTGAGGGGAAAGCCGGGCTCCGGGGGTCCACACATGAACGGGAAAGACGCCGATAGTCACACACACACACACTCCGTCCACTCCTCTTCACACTCCACTCACTCGGGTAACACAGGGGTAGGTAGGTCCAGGGAATCTGTACACAGAGACACGAAGGGATAGTAAGGTAAATCGCTGTGAAAACACTTCAGAAGTAATTGAGCTGGGGTTACACTGACGAGGGTCGGCAACGGTCCAGCGACGAGAAACACGGGGCTGCCATCTTATAAAGGAGCTGGATCACTCGTGATGAGCCACAGGTGCGTGGGCCAAGGGCAGGAGCCCACAGGTGAGCTCCGCCCAGGCAGAGGGAGGAGGGAAAGAGGGGAAGGGAGAGAGCAGGGAAAAAATAAAAAAAGAATACAAAACATATGTAGCCATACTGAGCCGACCGGGTAGGCAGAGGAACCCTGACATAAAGAAATTACTGAAAACAGTGGAAACAGAACTCATGAAGTTAAATAGATGGTTTGTATTTAATAAACTATCATTGAATGAAAGTAAAACAAAATTTATGTTATTTGGAGGTAGTAAAAGTAATATTAAAGTAAAATTGAGACAAAATTTTTAGGAGTAATTATTGATGATAAACTTTGTTGGAAGCCCCACATAGAACATGTGAAACGAAAATTATCCAAGTCTATTTCTATTCTTTATAAAACAAGAGATTTTTTGAATAAGAACTGCCTTTATTTATTGTATACTTCCCTTTGTTTGCCTTATATGACCTACTGTGCAGAAATTTGGGGGAACACATACAAAACATATTTGGATTCAATACTTAAATTGCAAAAAAGAGCTATTAGAATAATAAATAAAGTTGGATATAGGGAGTCCACCAACCAGTTTTTTGTAGGATCATCTATGTTAAAATTCATGGACATTATATATTCTAAAACTTTAGAAATTATATATCGTGTGATGAAAAAGAATGTTCCAATTTGTATTTTAAGTATATTTCAACTAAGAGATGGAACATATGATTTAAGGGGGTCTTATAAGCAGTGTTGGGACTAACGCGTTATTAAGTAACGCGTTACAGTAACTACGTTATTATTGTGGTAACGAGCACGGTAACTAGTTATTATGCCAAAATCAGGAACGCGTTAGTCGTTACTGGGATTTAGATAGGCTCGTTACTCGTTACTTCGTGTGGTGGCTATCGCGGAGCTTCCACAGATTCAATAACATTAGCAAGTGGTGGAAGCCAGCAGGTGGATGAAGGAAAAGGGACGCAGAAGGAAAAGAGACCCGAGGCAGCCGCCGGTCCAAGTGTGAACTGAACTTCAGGTAAGAAGTTATGACCTGCAGTCTCTCTGGGTCAGATATGAACCAAGTTTAGGTGGAGTTTATTTTCGTTATTATGACTTTTTCCGTACTGCGTGCTAGCTAGCATGACGGAGTTTCTATACAGCTGGGTGGGTGCTATGAAGTTAATGATGTTTTAACTTTATTTTGTTCATAAGTTATTAGAGTTGCCAACCGTCCCGTCTGGTATTCAGAGAAAATATTACGCGTTTCTTATTGAGGTGAAAAGGAACAGTTTGTCCCGTAATTCAGCTACAATGAAAAAGACACAAAGCTGGAGTTATTCTGTGTCTTTACGCTGCACAGCTGCCTCTTCTTCTCTCATTCTCCCCCCTCCCTCTCCCGTTTCTACTTTAATCATGAAAACTGATCAGTGATCAGCTGATCGGCTCTCTTGTTTGTTTATCGCTCACTTTGCGCCGAAAGAGGAAACCAGCGGATGTCGCGCTAAACAACAGCAGCACGTTTAAGCTTGATCAGCTGTTGTTAGAATTTATTTAATATTAATTTCTAGTATCAGCTGATGTTTGCTGGAGCCACAGCTGCAAAAAAACTGCTGGTCATGATATGGTTTGGTTATCTGGTGAGAGGGAAACATGAAGATGAAACCAGGAGATGTCCTTACTGAATCATCAGAGCTGTGATGGAGAAACAGGTTTACCTTTTAGGTGACATGAATGAGTTGAAGGGAAGTTATGAACTGTTTCTGAGAGACAAATAACCCCAGGATCCTTTTTTAGGTAGCTGACAGCTGGTAACTGTGCAGGGGCGGATCTAGCAAAGTGTTGCCAGGGGGCCAGGTAGGGCATTAACAGGGAAAGGGGGGCACAAAGAAATACTTTTCTTTCTTATTCTCATTTAAAATGTCTAGCTTTTAAAAAATAATTATCTGAATCTTACAACAAACGATTGATAGATTGATGCATATATACCATCAAAACAGTGTACATCACTGTCACAACAGCGTTTGTTTTCATTCAAAGGCTTTATGATTTTTCCTATAATGGTGCCCCTCTAGTCAAAATGCCCAGGACGATTTTTTTGTCCCAGTCCAGTCCTGTATGCAGCTCATCTGCAGTCTGGTGTTACCTACATCTTCCTATTCAGAAGGCAGAATTTCCAAGTTCTGAGTACAATCGAAAGCACCACGACTGCAGTTTTTGTGTTGGATGTAAAAGACGCACATGACGCTGTGACGTAGGCTAGAATCATGGCAGCAGTCAATGACGGTCCAGGCGTGGGATTTCTCTCGTGGAAATATGCACATTATCTTTTCCTTTCTATTGGTAGGTGGCACAGTGCACTTGTGGCAAGTAAGCAAGCTAGAAGACTGGCAAAGTAATGGAAGCAACACATTAACAAGAGAATTCTGAGTAAAACCAAAGTTACTTTCCCTAGTAACTAGTTACTTTGAAAGTAACGAGTAACTTGAAGTAATTGAGTTACTTTTGAGAGAAGTAACTAAGTTACTATTTTAAAGTAACTTACCCAACACTGCTTATAAGTTTGAAAGGCCTAAAGTGAGAACCAATGTTAAGTATAGATGTGTGTCAGTTTTGGGAGTGAAATTATGGAATGGACTTAATGATGAACTGAAGATGTGTTTTTCTTTGTCATTCTTCAGGAAGATTTTAAAAATTAGTATTATACAAGGTTATAGAAATTTGGTTTGTTAAAATTTTTTTGTGTTGATTTAATTTCTTGATTTATCATTGATTTCTTTTCAAACTGTTATACAACTTATTTATCAATGCTATTTATTTTCTTGGTTAAGGATTTGATTATTTCTATGGGGGTAAGGGATAGGATAAGTATAAGCCATAAGGCTTCAGCCTATTCCTTTTTCGGTTTCTGTTTGAGTACTTTTATGTAAAATTATAATCTGTTGTTGTTGTTGTTGACTGAAATAAATTTCAATTCCTTCATTCATTCATTCATTCATTCATTCATTCATTCATTCATTCATTCATTCAAGTGTAAAATATTTTTTCAAAATTAAGATATTCAGGCAGTATGCCAACTCAACTGGTAATATGCCCTCAAATATGTCATGTGCAATATCAGGAGGATATCCACTGCAAACACTGAAATGGGAGAGATGTGCAGAGAAAACACACCGTCTTTTAACACCGTGACATGGTTTTGCATTACTCTGTGCAGAACTTACATGCATTTCATGTGTCTCTTTGCTTCTCAGAGTAAACGCACCTGAACTAACCTCTGTTTCTTGAATATCAGATCTTTTGGCCTCACAAAATTTGCAAAAGTATTCACCTGAAAAACTCTCAATAAATCCAGAAATACTGTGTGCTCCCAAATTATCTGCTATGACACACTGTATTGTGCCCCTGAGAAATTCTCCAAGATGTGCAATAAAAATCGCTTGACTTTCCAAAGTAACAAGATCACTCAACAACGGCTCTAGAATCTTTTCATATCCATATGTCTTTACATCTTCAGACTTGCAGAGTAAAGCCAGATAAATGGAAGTCAGTGATGAATGGCAAGCAGGTGGTAAATTGCTAAGAGTCCAATATATGGCACAAATTTTGTGCTTTTTACGGGAAGTGCCAAGTGGATTGCAAATCTCAAAATCGTCAGTATACAAATTCAGTAAAACTCGCAATTCACCTGCTGATAAAAAACTGTTTTCTTTGAAAAACAACCCCTCCCTAAAAGACCTGTAAATCACTTCTGCCCCACTTTGTTCTGTTATGCGACTACCATCCAAAACCTTAGCAAGAAGGTGGCAATCACTGAAAAGCTGCCATAAAACCTTTAAAACTGGAACATACTGAAATGTTCTTTTATTTTTTTCATCCAACACATACTCTACAGGCACTACAACTTTAAAATTTTCCTTGCCCCCGCCCAACTATTCCTTAATGCCAATGTTGTGGCGGGAGGGACGATTTCACAATTTAAAACTGCAGGCTGTCTGTACAGTGAACTTTACAGCTAACTACAACAGAGAAATTGCCTCGTTTCATAATTTGTTAGTACAAAGTGTGCCACCAGAACTAAGCTAAAAATATATGACAATTTAACATAGCAGTTTTCATCAATACAATTACTCTTTTAATAGAGCAGTAGCTAATAGAGCACATAGCTAGCTTAAGTCAAATCACGACAAAGTTCAGAGGTGTACAACTGCTTAGACTTCTTTCTCCATGTGCACACGTCTTAAAGAGTCAACATGCTTTGACTGAGGTAAAAAAAAATAAAACAAAAACGACCGTAAAAGCTTTACTTACCGAAGCTAGACCACCTTTACACGAAGTTGTGTGATTAACTTGAACCTGCTTGCAGCACACAAAGCGTCGGCTTTTTCAGTCCGCGCGCAAAATGGTGGCCTGTCCTAACGCATGCGCAAAATGGCCCAGCAGGATGCTATGAAAAACATACTTAAGCATTTTGAGCTACATTTAATTAACTAAAATTAATTGGATTAAAACGCAGGGAATGTATTCTGGAGTTACTCGAATTATATAGACAGGAATTACTCATTTGAATTAAAAAGATATACCAAAATAAAATATGCTATATCTAAAAGGAGCCAATATCACTTTTTTCAGTGTTGGTGGACTAACTTTTGCTGCTACTCATACATTTCTTTAAGTCAGTCCAGAGGCGATTTTAGCCCATTTTTGGGGGTGCTTCAGCACCCCCCCCCCCCCCCCCCCCCCAAGGTGTCTCAATTTTTCAAATTTTTTAATAATATTTTGTACATTTCAAGGTCTTTTGTATTTTTGGAGTGTATTTTTTATGTATCTGTATTATAATTTACATACACATTAAAAGTGAAGCTCTGTTCAAAAAATGCACTCAGTTTACTTTTTACTCACTATGAGCATCATTCATTATTCTCCCGCAGTAATTAAGGTTAGTATATGTTTTGTTTTGTTTTTAATTTTTAAATTAATTTTTTTTTTTAATTTAAAAAAATATATATTTTTAAATTAAATTTTTTTTAAAAAAAATTTAAATTCCAATCCATTCTTCTTTGGCAGCATTTAAATAACCTTTATCGGATTTGATGGTTTTGACTCACTCACTGGCCTGCACCAGTTACCAGTCACTTTGTGGAGCATTGGACTGCCATTACCTCATAAGACTTTGTTGTTATACTATCTCTTACCGTATATTACTAAATCTCCATTTGCACTATTTGCCTATTTGCACTACTCTGCCTGGTTTACACTCAATGTCATTTACCCTTACCTGAATATTGTATATTGTATATTGCATAGCTTTCTTGTTAAATTGTATTGTATTTATTTAAATTTTTACTTTTTAATTATTTTATTTGCATTTTTTAATCACTCTCTTATATTTAAATGTTCATTTGCTATTTCATCTAGGGTTTGAGAGTAACGAAATTTCTATTCTCTGTATGTCCTGTACATGTGGCAGAATTGACAAATAAAGTTGACTTTGACTTTTGACTTTGACTTTGTTACAGACTTTTCAAAAAAAGTGTTTTGCTTTTCTTTCACAAATGTGGGGATTCAATTGTGTTGAAATGTACAAAACAGTGATGTCATGTTTTGAGACGAGGACCCAGGCACAGAGAGACTTGATGAATTTAAGAATCTTATGATTTAATAAAAAAATTTGCAGACTTGCACAGAGAGGGTAAAATTATGATGACTGATAATGGAGATGAAGACAACAGACGATGAGGACAGGGAGGATGCAGGGGTTTAAATGCACCAAGGAGACAGTCAGAGGGAACTCGGGACAACTGGAGACATTTAAGGATGCAGGGACTGACAGAGACAGGGAAGACGTCTCATCGTGACGAGTAAAGTTTACCTTGCCTGGATGGGCAGCTCTCTGGGTGCACAGCACCCCCAAAGCTCTGATCCTAGAATTGCCCCTGAGTCAGTCACCAGGTTTGTGCACAACTCAGCAGGTATTTTTAACCACTAATCTTTGAAGATGTTCTTGATCTAATGAACGTCTTCCTGTGCTGCTCCTACTGTGCTGTGCCTAGTTAGTTTTTCAGTCAACAGTCCATTTCTTACATCAATATTTGATATGTCTGTGAAGGTTCTCAGTCATCCAGGTCATCGTAGTCTAAGGAGCTTGGAAAGAAAAGTGTCTGGACTTCTTTAAGTTGCTTGAAAACTTAAGTTTGGAAACCATGTGAACCAGTTCACTCCTCCAGGAAAAAAAAAGCACACAAAAAACAAAATGAAAACACTCCCTTCAAGTAATACATCAATATTACAAGTTCTTCTTATATGAACAGATTAAATATTTAATTATAGAAAGCTAATGATGAATAATATGTCCTTCCTTCCATTGCAGAAAAAAAATACTCCATTATGATCACATGCTACAGGTTGAACAGCTCTGTGAGTGTCTCTGTTTTTACATTTGGCAGTTTGTGGCAGTGTCAGTCAGAGCGAGCCAGTGTACCCATAGTGCTGATCTGAAGCTCAGATAAATGAATAGGATTGTGTTAGGAATTAAACATGTAGATCACCCAAGAAGGAGGCAGAAGTGTGGAGGTAAGAGTATAGACTTTAATATGGAGAGAAATTTACCTTAAAAGTGTTAGAAATGCGTACGATGTGATCTACAAGCGTTTGTAACTTTTGAGGATTCACAAACATGTGCTCCAATCCACACACAAATACAACGCAACCTGACCACACGTAAAACAATTTCACAAATGCGTACATCCAAGCCTGAATAAATACTCATCATTTACTCAAAACCTTTTAAGTTTAGTCTCACAAATCTGAACATTTTTCTCTTTAAAAGGATTTCCTTGCAGAAAATACTGTCAAGTTTTTTCTTTTTCTTTAATTAATACAGTAATCATTAATTAGCTGATTACTTTCCTTTAAAAGTAATGTGAAGAAAGAAACATCCAGCAAGTACCTACATTGCTAACAAAATGTTTCATATTAATAATATTGTCATTCTCTTATACACATTACTTGATGGATAACAAGAATGGCCACTGGAGGGCGATGTGCTATCATGATGGAGCATTTAAAATTGTGTTCTGACTTAGAGTCCATTCACATGTAGGATTTCAGTAGTGATAGCAATAGTCTCTCAGAGCAAAACATATTCAGGATATCTGAGCCTGATTTTTTGAACTTCCTCATTTCACTTTCTACAATGAGCCTTAGTAGGATAGTTAGTGTTCGCTAATATTAACCAAAAGAAAGACAGCCGAGGTTCAGATTTGATCCATAAACCAAAATGATCCCTCCATGATTCAAATGTCTTTGAGTCCAATTGCTCAGTCTTCTCTCTTAGTTCTATATAATCAGTCTTCAGCAAATTTGCACAAACCTGTCCCCTCTCTGAAGAGGTCCACGTCATTGTCAATGATGCAGTGGTACACAGGGAGGTGTCTCCTTCGGGAGAGGTCGCTTCCACTTTGGCAGGATACTAAGAATCTTTATGAAACTTTTTCTGTTTGTCTAACTCTATGAGCACCAGCTTTCCAAGGGAGGTTGGACATGATATGCTAAAGTGTGACACCTGAAATAATGACAAAAGCTCTGAAAATACAGAGAGGAGCTTCAAATGTGTATGATAATCACAACACAGTTACTGCAGAGGTGAGCACAGTTTAGAAATGGAGTTGGGTTTCACACTCACTGCGCCTCTGTAAAAAGATGGTGCAGCTTTTTGAGATGTGTACGTTTGCTCTCTCGAGCTGTACCAAACAGCTTCATGTAGATCAGGGGTGGGCAATTCCAGGCCCCGAGGGCCGGTGTCCCTGCAGGTTTTAGATGTGTCCTTGAACAAACACAGCTGATTTAAATGGCTAAATTAGCTCCTCAACATTTCCCGATGTTCTCCAGAGGCCTGGTAACAAACTAATCATGTGATTCAGGTGTGTTGACCCAAGGTGAGATCTAAAACCTGCAGGGACACTGGCCCTCGGGGCCTGGAATTGCCCACCTCTGATGTAGATGTTGTTAAAAGTGGTGGCAAAGGCTAGTTTGCCAGTGAAAATCAAAAAATTCCTGATGAATAGAGAATGATATTAACCCAAAGATATCATGAGAAATCATTTCAAATTTCAGTAGCATTTGTACTACAGTAATAATGTGGTAATGCTGGAATAATAAGGTGGAAAAAAGATGCTAATGGTATTGACCATAAACCAATAACCTTAAAAATGTTTCTCAGTATTGTTTACCAGATAAAACAAAATGGATATTCAACCTTGTGCTACATGAACCAGCAATGATAATAAGCCCAAAACCATGTAAAGTTCCTGACACAGGGGCACAGGTTGGCTTAGTTTGTCTGGTACAGATTGTTGTTCTTACAGGCTCTCTCCTCCCATGTGGGCGGATCCTGGGGTTTCCTGCTCTTCAGCTGGACATGCCTGATTGTTATCTCATTCATCAGAGCCAGTATGAAAGAACCAGCCAAACCATCCAGTTTGTGCCAGCTAGTCTGCCTCTCATAGGTGATGACAGGGAACTTATGTGTTTTTTTATTTGTTTCCTGTATTCCTCCTGCTGAATAAAAAAATGAAGGAACACTAAAAACTGCACATGAACAATATTTGTTATTCAATGAAGTTCAGCTCACAAAAGAGGAGTCTCAGCAAAAGAATGACATCCGTGTATGATTTTAGTTTTAAACTTCAAAATGTTAATCTAGGGACCTTTGCAATCATCCAACCATGATCCACGTTCCCTGGTATTCCTTTAGGTTTTGCTTTGTTTCTGAAAAATACTCCTTCCTGTCACATTTACAGTTTGAAATAAGCATTTCAAATCATTGAACTGTTATTTGACCTCTGTATATTGTGTTCACATTGATATGAGTAGTGCAAATACAGTGGGGCAAAAAAGTATTTAGTCAGCCACCGATTGTGCAAGTTCCCCCACCTAAAATGATGACAGAGGTCAGTAATTTGCACCAGAGGTACACTTCAACTGTGAGAGACAGAATGTGAAAAAAAAAAAAATCCATGAATTCACATGGTAGGATTTGTAAAGAATTTATTCGTAAATCAGGGTGGAAAATAAGTATTTGGTCACCTCAAACAAGGAAAATCTCTGGCTCTCACAGACCTGTAACGTCTTCTGTAAGAAGCTTTTCTGTCCCCCACTCGTTACCTGTATGAATGGCACCTGTTTGAACTCATCATCTGTATAAAAGACACCTGTCCACAGCCTCAAACAGTCAGACTCCAAACTCTGCCATGGCCAAGACCAAAGAGCTTTCGAAGGACACCAGGAAAAGTATTGTAGACCTGCACCAGACTGGGAAGAGTGAATCTACAATAGGCAAGCAGCTTGGTGTGAACAAATCAACTGTGGGAGCAATCATCAGAAAATGGAAGACATACAAGCCCACTGATAATCTCCCTCGATCTGGGGCTCCACGCAAGATCTCATCCCGTGGGGTCAAAATGATCATGAGAACGGTGAGCAAAGATCCCAGAACCACACGGGGGGACCTGGTGAATGACCTGCAGAGAGCTGGGACCAAAGTAACAAAGGTCACCATCAGTAACACACTACAACGGCAGGGAATCAAATCCCGCAGTGCCAGACGTGTTCCGCTGCTGAAGCCAGTGCATGTCCAGGCCCATTTGAAGTTTGCCAGAGAGCACATGGATGATACAGCAGAGGATTGGGAGAATGTCATGTGGTCAGATGAAACCAAAGTAGAACTTTTTGCTATAAACTCAACTCGTCGTGTTTGGAGGAAGAAGAATACTGAGTTGCATCCCAAGAACACCATACCTACTGTGAAGCATGGGGGTGGAAACATCATGCTATGGGGCTGTTTTTCTGCCAAGGGGACAGGACGACTGATCCGTGTTAAGGACAGAATGAATGGGGCCATGTATCGTGAGATTTTGAGCCAAAACCTCCTTCCATCAGTGAGAACTTTGAAGATGAAACGAGGCTGGGTCTTCCAACATGACAATGATCCAAAACACAGCGCCTGGGCAACAAAGGAGTGGCTCCGTAAGAAGCATTTGAAAGTCCTGGAGTGGCCTAGCCAGTCTCCAGACCTCAACCCCATAGAAAATCTGTGGCGGGAGTTGAAAGTCCGTGTTGCTCGGCGACAGCCCCAAAACATCACTGCTCTCGAGAAGATCTGCATGGAGGAATGGGCCAAAATACCAGCTACTGTGTGTGCAAACCTGGTAAAGACCTATAGTAAACGTTTGACCTCTGTTATTGCCAACAAAGGTTATGTTACAAAGTATTGAGTTGTATTTTTGTTATTGACCAAATACTTATTTTCCACCCTAATTTACGAATAAATTCTTTACAAATCCTACCATGTGGATTCATGGATTTTTTTTTCACATTCTGTCTCTCACAGTTGAAGTGTACCTCTGGTGCAAATTACTGACCTCTGTCATCATTTTAGGTGGGGAACTTGCACAATCGGTGGCTGACTAAATACTTTTTTGCCCCACTGTATACTTTTTTCATATCACTGTTACTAAAGGCCACCAGATTGTGATGTTTGTGATTTCACAAAGACCTACAGTCCTTCAGAAGTTTCTGCTGGAAAAGGTTTCCTTTCTTTTTATCTTCAAAACTTTTCCTGCTGAGTTTATGGTCTTAGACACCCATAGACTTGCAAACCCTTATTACACCTTTGTTTTTTATTTATTACTTTTTCTTAGAGGGAAACTATCCAGGATAGAAATGTAATTTACAGAATAAGTAGGTGTAAATTCTGGGTTTCAAAGTCTGTTCAGGCTGTAGATCAGAGAAAACAGAATAACTAATTGTTACATCCCCACATGAAAGCTAGGCAAAGAGGGTGGGGGACAGTAACAATTGGATCCGGATTGGAATGAATAGGACGCCAGGCGGAGGTGTTTAACACAAAATGAATCTTTATTATAATCAATTAACCCATATAAACAGTAACAAAAGAAAGAGGCAGAAACACTGCTTTAATGATAAATCAGACAGGCCAGCCGAAGGAACGGTGGCCGCTTCAACTAGGAAGCTGCTATGCTGTTCTTAGCAATAAAACCAGGTAGGCCAAACCAAGAAATGGAGGTCGCGTCACTTAAGAAAAACTGCTGCTCAGTTGAGAGTTACTCACAAAGAGCCACGACCGACCGAATCCACCAGAAGCCTCTCCCACACCGGCACAGCTCTCCTCCAGCTTATATCACCTCTGGAGGGTAATTGGTGGTAAACAAGGGCAGATGAGCAGCAGGTGTGTCCTAAAGGAGAAGGCAGGGGCAAGAGAGAGGGGGAGGACAACACCACGCCCACACGCTCCCACAGCCTCACAGGATGTAACACTAACGCACAGGATCAAGCACACAAAACAAACAGTCTTCACTTTTTAAACAGAATATGACAGAATGAGAACACAGTTTGAAATGAACATCTATATATATTTAAACATTAACGCATCAAAACATACATAAACATGAAACAATGTTAATTAGATTATAAGAGTTTTAGACTGACCTGTTTCTTACTTTCACCTATTTTTTTTAGCATTTGGTTGCAGTTAAATGTTGACCTTTCTCCCTCCGTCTTTTTTCTCAGCCACCTCACCAAGCAAGATGTTCAGCATTAACTCTAAAGACTCACTTACACTTTGCCTGCATGTACATGAGAAATACAGCATGATATAGGCACAGAGACGAGGAGAGAGAGAGAGACGGAGCATAGACTAACAGCCAAAAGTTTGGACACACCTTCTCATTTAATGTTTTTCTTACTTTTCATGACTACTTATATTGTAAATTCTCACTGAACGCATCAAAACTTTGAGTGAACACACGGAATCATGTAGTAAACAAAAATGTGTGAAATACCTCAAAACATGTTTTATGTTTTCTTATCCTTTGATTTGATTACTGCTCAATGACGTTCATGAGGTCGTCACCTGAAATGGTTTTCCAACAATCTCATTAGGAACCAAAGATCTGGACTCATCAAACCATGCACAGATTTCCACAGGTCTAATGTCCATTACTTGTGTTTCTTGGCCCAAACAAATGCTTTTTGGGGACACATTCAAAGTTGACTGACCTAGACCTTCTGTAATGTAATGATGGACTGTTGTTTGTCTTTACTTAGCTGATTGGTTCTTGCATATTACAGTATAAATTCTAACCATTCTCAAATAGGGCTGTAAGCTGTGTACCAACCCAACTTCTGCATAACACAACTGATGGTCCCAACACCATTAAGGAAATTCCACAAATGACCCCTGACAGGGTACACCTGTGATATGAAAACCATTTCAGGTGACTACATCATGGAGCTCACTGAGAGAAGGCCAAGGGTTTGCAGCTCTGTCAACAAAGCAAAGGGTGGCTACTTTTAGGAATCTAAAATATAAAACGTATTTTAAATTTTTTCTTTGCTACATTATTCCATATATATTGCTTGATATATTTGATGTCTTCAGTTTGTATCTACAATGAAGAAAGTAGTAAAAATAAAGAAATAAGAAGGTAGAAGAATATTAGTGCTGGCTTTGCACGTGCCTGAGCATGAATGTGCACGTGTACTACCCATCATTGGAATCATTCTCCTATTGCCTGACCCAGTTCCAGCCAAGCTTTATAATTACCTCAAGATACTTTGGTATGCAGAGAAATTTATAGTCAACTTAATGACTGCAAGATGCAGCAAATTGCGAAAATGTCTTCTTTTAGCGGTGATTACCTCCAGATAATCAGTTAGTCAAAATGATTTGATTACCTGACTTTCCCTCTTAATTCCTATGTACGTAGTTAGAGTGTACTTCTCGAATTCTGTAAAACATTTTTTTCAAAAGGAATACAAGACGGCCTGTTTTAGATGTAAAAAAAGCCTCATAGCAGTGAAAGTAACCATATGGTTCCCTCACCACTGCTTATAAAGACAAAAATAATTGCTTAACTGCACATTAATCTTTATTTAATATCTTTATTGACTTGAGACAACTTTTAAATTATGTATAGTCCAGAATTTACTTGACATGTCACACAACTACATTAGGAAAATAACACATATAACAAGACGTTATGATTTTTCTGGTTTGCATTAATCTGTCATCATTGTATAATCTAACAGTATGAAAACATCTCATCACTATTTCTCACCTTTTCAATGTACTGACTATATTAACTGATATATTTGTAACATGCATCATGAATGAAGGTACAATTATTCTAACTCAAAAACTTTTAACTGGTAGTGTAAAGTGTTTGTCAGGTTCCCATTGTTCTTGGAATTTCTAATTTTGGACTCACTCATATACCTGAATAACGGTTCATTTTTGTTTAACCCTGTCTGTGGAGTCTGCTTTGGATTATTTCTCCTGTTTACTTTGACACACATGTATCTAAGTGTCATAAGATGGAAAGGTAAGTACAGATATATCAAATTTTTACTTAAGTACAGTACTTAATTCATTTTGGAACAGAGAAAGTTCCTTTTCTGCTGGCAGTTTCTTATGCCGTAGGGTGAACTACCATTCTTCTCGAGGACGCCACAAAGGCCCTCGGTTGGGCATTTTGGGATATCCTCATATTGCATTTCTTCTCCACCCACCCACAGCCACTCACCAGCCAGGTTACACAGGCCTGTCCACACCTGCCAACAGTAAACAAAGAGAAACAAACAAAGTTACAGTAAGTATAGTTATGAGTCTCTCACCAACACAAACGCATGCAGAAAACTGCCCAACCTCATCAGTGGTAGCCTCTTTTGCGGTCTCTCGTGCAGTGGTGTAGTCATCTGGAGTGATCAGGGAGGCCAGGTCATAGCCGTGGTTCCTGTATGAAGAGGCTGGATCTTCTGTGACCACTCCATCCAGAGACCTGCAGTGTTCTAATGCCTCCTCCCATGTTTTATTCTCCTTCACCAGAATCAGCTTTTCCTCATAACATAGGAAATCACGTTTTTCATCACACTTCTTGCTTTCCCATTTTCCGTCGCTTCTTCTGTTCACACAGTTTTCATCCTCTTTTGGTGCTGCAAGAAGTCGAAGTACAATAGAGAAAAAAAAACTGGGATAGATTCCAGAGATGTTTTAAAGGTCTATTCAACTAGATTCAGTATCAAATCATTTTACCAGTACAGTGTTTATGTGTGTAACAAACCCTCCTTGCTGAAGTTCCAGCTGAAACAGTTGGTTTGGGACTTCGTGAAACTCACTACAGTCAACACTGTGATAGACAACACTGCTCCACACTGTAAATCTGATCCTTTCTCACCACTTAAATTGTTGAATGCTCAAAATATCTCAAATCGATTTCAGGTCACAATGCAAATAAGTTTGGAATAATTACCAGTAAGTTTGGTCTTGTAAGCCAGGTAACATCTAAGGAGTAAAAAACATAGTATGAGAATTTACCGCCATCCCATGGTGTGAAGATGGCTATTTCGTCTCCTCTGGACCATTTCCATGGACTTGTTGCATCCTTCCGGGACAAACCGATCCATCCAGAGTACTGTAAAGCTTTATTCTCTTCTGCAGTTCTCACTCGGACCAAGTCAGTGTGGTGCTCCCTGCAGTATGCCAGTGCATCTGCCCAGGTATACTCGTAAGGGTTATTATAGAACTTGATGTCCAGCAGATGTCCACACACGGGGAAAAGAATGAGCAAGAAGCCAACGTGCTTCATCATTGTGTTTTTCACAGGAGAAAAGTGGACAAAAAGCCTGCACAGACAGGACACAGAACAGAAATTTTATAGTGAGGAAGAGCAGCGTCTACTGTGTCCACATAATGCTCTACTGATAAATGCTGGGAACAATAAACTCTTCATTAAACACAACTAGAGTAAATTGCACAGATATAGGTGCTTGTGTGTTTAAAGAAATCAATAAAACATTTCAAATTTCAAGTGAAATGTCCTATTATTTAAAAAGAAAAGAACACAAAACAATAGAAATACTAATTTAAATAAATTGTTGTAATGACATTTACAAAATAAGAGTGCGAGTGAGATCAAACTGAATAGTGAGATAGCTTTTGTTTTTTGTTCTTCTTTGGCGGATCATACACTGTGTTCAGTGTCTGATCCCTTTGTCACGATCTCGGGTCATCTGACCCAGCATATTGAGTTTTAGTTTATTTTGATGTTTAAAGAGCACTAACAGTGTAGACCAGTCTAAATGGATCTTTGATGACATAAATAGCATTTTGGTTATTTCAGGTTAATTCCTCTATAAACGGCTGTTTCAAAAATGTAGATGTAATAACTCTTTAGCAATTAAGTGTCATGATCTGTCTTGGTTCCCCGTCTCGTTAGTTAGACTATGTTCAGCTGTGTTCCCACCTGTGGTCTATTCCTTCGTTTGCCTTGTGCTTTTAATGTCTGCCCCTTCCTCCGCTGGTTGTTGTGATCACCCTGAATGCTGGGTTTTCTGCTAGTCTGTCTGTTTAGTTTAAAGTGTTTTCCCAGTTTTAGTTTATAATGAATAATTCCAGCAATAAAGCTGTGTTTTGAGTTTAGTTTGGATTTTGGGTCCATTCCTGGCTGCCTAACACAGCTGTTATGACACCAAGTACTTTCAGACACTACAGTGACTGTGGTCCAGTTTATACAGGAATACTTCTTTAATGAGCTGCCTTTTTTAATTATTATTTTTTTTATCTATACTTGTTCCTATATCTATGTGACAGTTTAATTAATCATGGTTTTCAATCACTGACATGAAAACAGGAGTTAAACCAATTCAGTTCTCTTTCAGTTGAGCTGTGTTTATTGTCACTTTGCTCACTACATATTTTGTCAGCTATAAATTTTACTACTATTTGCTGTCAGTCAGTGTAAAACATTACAACAAAATCAAAATCAGACAAAGACGTAATGTGTTAACCTAAGTCTCAGATGGTTGTTTTAGTGAAATTGCTCTAAAATGACAAAAGAAAAATTAGAGAATGAGTTGTACATGCATACATGCTAGTCTCAGGAAGTTAAACTGCTTTTAATATACAGTTTCAGCAGATTAAAACTGAAATCAGCCCAACTGATAAAGTCCACAACTTACGTGGCTATCACACTGTTTTCTCTTTATCTCTTTATAAATATAAGTCTCTGTCATTCATTCATCGGACCTGTTTGTACAGCAGCACTTACCTTGGTAGACGTTAGGGAGGCTTTGAAATTCACTCCGGTTATGATCCCTCTATATCAAGTCTGAAAAGATACCAGTGGTGATTCAGAGCTTCATGCAAAACCTCCCACCTATTTCCATCTAAATTGATTGATAGCTCTGGCGTGGCATCCCACAAGCCATTTAAATCAAAAGCAAAGCAGCATCATTCAAATTCACTGTTTCTGGATATTTACTTTACTTTGTCCCTTCATAGAATGTTCAGGGATCATGTAGTGTAAACCACCACACCCTACTAACAGAAAGCTGTCAAAGGTGGGGATTTTGTGTTTGAGTGATGTTGAAATCGCTAGAAAGATGACAGAAATTACTTAGAGAGACTTAGAGACTTAGACAGTTTTACTGTGCAGTTTCTTGCACAAAGAAATTGGGTGGCTGGACCACAAGGTGCAAAAGTAAAGAAGGGAAAACAATATACAATGAGGGAAAAAAATAAATAAAAAGCAATATATGTGTGAGGGGAATTTTATACATGGTGTATGCGTAGGAAACATTGAAACAGAAACATTGTGGGGCTGTATACAGTTACATAATATAGTTATATAATATAATAAATAAAATAAAATAAGGGTGGAGTGGCGATGGTCATTTAGGGTGGGGATGGTGATTCCAATGAGAAAAAAATATTGCACAACATATGCCTTAAAACATTTTTCTTTTAAACGTTTGTTTTTTGTGTTTTAATATTTCTGTTTACATAATAATAGTGATAATATATGCACAACAATTGCTTATTCTTATATATATATATATATGTACATATATATATATATATATATATATATATATAAGGTTAAAGGTTGTAATCCTGGAAAAAGTGCGGGACGCCCTGCTAATTGTGGTTTGCTAACTTTGCCTTTATTTGAAGCTATTTCATGGAAATACCAGTGATTACAGCAGCTTCAAGTAAAGGTAAAGTTAGTAAACCACAATTAGCAGGATGTCCCGCACTTTCTCCATTCAAGGTTCACAACCTTTAACTGCCTCATTAATGTAATAGGTTTACCTTAGCTTATATACTGCTCAAAAGAAAGTATAGGACCAAGTCATTTAAACTTAGGTGATACTGATCTGGTCAGTTAAGTAGCAGAGGAGGTTATTAATCAGTTTCAGCTGCTTTGGTGTTAATGAATTTAACAACAAGTGCAATAGAGGGGCAACAATGAGACAACCCCAAAAACCAGGAAAGGTTTTACAGGTGAAGGCCACATTTTTAACTCCTCATCTTTTCTTTCTTACTTTTCTTATTCGGTGGTGAAACCTGACTTGCTACGTGGTGTAGCTAGCCACCACGTAGCACATCATTATATACCAGCTATCCCAACTTCATTAACCCTACAGACATCACTACTGTTCTGTCTTCATTTATGCTGGAAGTGATAGCAGAGCGGTATTTTTGAATTTTTTCAGAAATCCCTCAGTCAGAACATGGTATATTATGTTTAGGTGGAAACTAGTGAGCTAACTTCCTGCTAACTTCTAACTCTAAAACTTCTAACTTTTAGAAATGTTCATTTGACTTTGGGACATGAAGTGGAGTTTGGACAAATGACAGCTAATGATGTCAGACTTAAAGACCGGATAAGCCAGTTTGAATATTAAGCTCACATTATTCAAATCCGTCCATGCCTCAGTGTTACTGTATACGGTAGACATGTTTTTTTCTCCATTAACCTTGGTTTATTATTCAACCAAATTAGTTTATTTACCTTTGTGTGTTTGTATGTGACGAAAGAAAGCTTCATCTCAACATTAACAATGATTATTCACTAGTCTGTGAGTTTTAGTATAACAGCATGTTAGAGTACTCATCATTCTTTACTAACTTAATTTTCACTCCTACTGCAGTAAATATGTTATGTAATTTTTCCTAAAATGACTTGACAAAAACATGATATGTTAAGTATGTTCAAAGATGGATTCCACTTTTGCTGTGATTTCCTAAATGCAAATGTAGAAGGATGAATATTACAGGGAGTGCATGTTGTCTTACTCCAAGCTGTATAGGCTCGAAAGCCTACTACCAATTAAGCATATTAGGTGATGTGCAACTCTGTAATGAGAAGGGGTGTGGTCTTAATGACATCAACACCCTATATCAGATGTGCATAATTATTAGGCAACTTCCTTTCCTTTGGCAAAATGGGTCAAAAGAAGGACTTGACAGGCTCAGAAAAGTCAAAAATAGTGAGATATCTTGCAGAGGGATGCAGCAGTCTCAAAATTGCAAAGCTTCTGAAGCGTAATCATCGAACAATCAAGCGTTTCATTCAAAATAGTCAACAGGGTCGCAAGAAGCGTGTGGAAAAACCAAGGCGCAAAATAACTGCCCATGAACTGAGAAAAGTCAAGCGTGCAGCTGCCAAGATGCCACTTGCCACCAGTTTGGCCATATTTCAGAGCTGCAACATCACTGGAGTGCCCAAAAGCACAAGGTGTGCAATACTCAGAGACATGGCCAAGGTAAGAAAGGCTGAAAGACGACCACCACTGAACAAGACACACAAGCTGAAACGTCAAGACTGGGCCAAGAAATATCTCAAGACTGGTTTTTCTAAGGTTTTATGGACTGATGAAATGAGAGTGAGTCTTGATGGGCCAGATGGATGGGCCCGTGGCTGGATTGGTAAAGGGCAGAGAGCTCCAGTCCGACTCAGACGCCAGCAAGGTGGAGGTGGAGTACTGGTTTGGGCTGGTATCATCAATGATGAGCTTGTGGGGCCTTTTCGGGTTGAGGATGGAGTCAAGCTCAACTCCCAGTCCTACTGCCAGTTTCTGGAAGACACCTTCTTCAAGCAGTGGTACAGGAAGAAGTCTGCATCCTTCAAGAAAAACATGATTTTCATGCAGGACAATGCTCCATCACACGCATCCAAGTACTTCACAGCGTGGCTGGCAAGAAAGGGTATAAAAGAAGAAAAACTAATGACATGGCCACCTTGTTCACCTGATCTGAACCCCATTGAGAACCTGTGGTCCATCATCAAATGCGAGATTTACAAGGAGGGAAAACAGTACACCTCTCTGAACAGTGTCTGGGAGGCTGTGGTTGCTGCTGCACGCAATGTTGATGGAACAGATCAAAACACTGACAGAATCCATGGATGGCAGGCTTTTGAGTGTCCTTGCAAAGAAAGGTGGCTATATTGGTCGCTGATTTGTTTTTGTTTTGTTTTTGAATGTCAGAAATGTATATTTGTGAATGTGGAGATGTTATATTGGTTTCACTGGTAAAAATAAATTATTGAAATGGGTATATATTTGTTTTTTGTTAAGTTGCCTAATAATTATGCACAGTAATAGTGACCTGCACACACAGATATCCCCCTAAAATAGCTAAAACTAAAAACAAACTAAAAACTACTTCCAAAAACATTCAGCTTTGATATTAATGAGTTTTTTGGGTTCATTGAGAACATGGTTGTTGTTCAATAATAAAATTATTCCTCAAAAATACAACTTGCCTAATAATTCTGCACTCCCTGTATATGTTCTGGTTGATCCCACTTTTAGTCAGGTGCATTAGGGGGCGCCAGCTGAGCATCACGTACCTGTTGTTATCTCCTTTCGGTCACCTGACTTCCAGTGCTGCCTCAGCCTGAATTGGCAGTACTCGTGTTGATTGTTGTTCATGTTACAGAGATCACCCGTGGATTCCCTTCCTGAAGCCCCCATCGTGGCTGGTATGTGTTGATTTGGCGCATGTGTACCAGAGTGGCCTCCTATGAGCCACTCTGTTAATATATCGAGTGACACCATTTAACTGGAGGTGTGGGCCTTAGTGGGCGTCCAGTAGTTTTACACCAGGGTCGCTACGGCTTTTCTACGCTGAGCTAACAGACGTACTGCTGCTTTGCCTTTCCCCGTCTGTTTCCATTTGCAAGGGTTCTTTTTCCCTGCTGCTGCCAGCCTCTTAAGAATGGACATCAGCGTGGACAGCGGCTACATACATGCCGGCTACGGGAGTCCACTGGCGTGCATGTTGATGTCGTTTAATGATTAAATTAGAATAGTCGGGCAGACGGCAATTTGGAATAATACGGTGAGTACATCCGCTCCAGATTTAAGGTTTTGTTTAGTTTGTATGTCTGGATCTCTTTTTTTGGAATATATTATAATTTTCTTTGTTTCTTTTATTCAGATGCGAAGGGCCAGACGTGGAGGAGACTGGGGTGCCTTGGTGGTGGGATCCTTTGAGTATTACACACCTGTGTTTTTAGTTCATTAGTGTGAGCCTGTGACAGTGCGCTGCACTTGTGTATCGGTGAGTTTTCCGTTTTTTTGAATTGTTTTTGTGTGTGGCATTCCTGTCCCTCCACTGGTAACCCCCGGCTCTGAATACTTTTTAGAATATTTGTATATTGATATGTATGCTTGTGCTTTTATATGCTGTTTTAAATAATTATTAATAAATTGTCAACCTGTTTTATCATTGAACCACGTCTCTGTATTGAGTATAACGAACCTAAGTACCTTCTTGGTGATTAGTATCATCTTGATCCAGTACTCTCTGGGTGAAATTCCCAGGGTGGCGTTGGCTGTTAAATTGTGAAGAGTATTTATTCCGTCCCCACCTCCTGCTGCCACACAAATGTATGAGTGCAGCATCATTACTTCTTGGAGGTGTTATAAGAGAATAAGTTATAGAAAACACAGACGTTAAATCACAGACAGAGAATGAAGCACAAAGCTCAATCATGCGCATACCCTTCTGAGACAGTATTCTGGAAAAGGCATAAAATGTCACTGTGTGTGTGTGTGTGTGTGTGTGTGTGTGTGTGTGTGTGTGTGTGTGTGTGTGTGTGTGTGTTTGTGTTTTATGTGTACAGATTTTACTTAATTATTACTCATGATATAACATTGTCCAGACATGCCCTGTAAGGACATGAGGAGGAAACGGTGACAAAAGGAGCTGTGTGAGGCTGCTAAAGGCAGTGGATCCCTCCCCACCTGGATTAAAAAGAGCACAGGCAACAATAACACACATACCAGTTGTTGCATTGCAGACTTATTCAAGTATAAAAACAATAATAAACACAATTGCAGTGTTATAGTTCTATAACATGTTTCCATCATTGCTTTATTATGGATTAGTTGCAAGAGCTGTTAAGTGTGGATAATTAAATAATAGATTGATGCAATAGCAAATTGGGCGTTTTTCTGAGATGGACAGCAAGTGGAGAATGATGGGGGGGCAACCAGGTGAGAAGTACAAAGATAGTCAAACATGGTGGTCGAATGGCGTTGTTTGCATGACTGCTGCTCATACTAGGGAGCTACAGTTACTTGAGGTAACCATGAATGCCAACTTGTACTGTGACATACTCAGGCAGAGCATGATCACCTCCCTTCGGAAACTGGGCCACAGGACAGTATTCCAACATGATAACAATCCCAAACACACCTCCAAAAGGACTGTTACTTGCTAAACAAACTGAGGGTAAAGGGACTTGACTGCCCAATCATGTCTCCAGACTTAAACCCAATTGAGCATCTGTGGGGCATCCTCAAATTGAAGGTGGAAGAGCAAAAAGTCTCTAACATCCACCAGCTGTATGATGTCATCATGAAGGAATGGAAGAGGATTCCAGTGGCACCCTCTGAAGCTCTAGTGAAGTCCATGCCCAAGAGAATTAAGGCAGTGTTGGAAAATAATGGACATTGACACTTTGGGCACTGTTTGGACATTTTCACCTAGGGGTGTACTCACTTTTGTTGCCAGTGGTTTAGACTTTAATGGCTGTATGTTAAGTTATTCTGAGGTGACAGCAAATTTATACTGTTATACAAGCTGTAAACTGACTACTTTATATTTTATCTAAAGTGTCATATCTTCAATGTTGTCCCATGAAAAGATATAATAAAATATTAACAAAACAGCCCTTATTACAATTTTAGACAAAAAAATACAGGAAAAATATACAATAACTTCAGTCTTTATCTTTAACTTTGTGTTAAACATATGGTGTTCCACCCACA
The DNA here is from genome assembly GCF_041146795.1 of Maylandia zebra. Classification (NCBI taxonomy): domain Eukaryota; kingdom Metazoa; phylum Chordata; class Actinopteri; order Cichliformes; family Cichlidae; genus Maylandia; species Maylandia zebra. Next base: position 19,155,483 of record NC_135188.1, on the reverse strand, counting down.
ACAGAGAAAATGTCAGATCCAAAGCAGCTGCTTTGAGGTACACTGGATCTGAAAAGGGAGCAGTGATCCCATCTTCAAATCAAATCAAATCAAATCACTTTTATTGTCACATCACATGTGCAGGCACACTGGCACAGCACATGCGAGTGAAATTCTTGTGTGCGAGCCCCACAAGCAACAGAGATGTGCAAACACAACAACACAAACGAGCAAAATACAAGAATGGCCAACCTGAAACTAATAAATATATGTACAATATATAATAGTGTATGCATTTCTGGATGTGTATACTAAATATTTTCCTACATGTGTGTGTGTGTGTGTGTGTGTGTGTGTGTGTGTGTGTGTGTGTGTATACACATTTTTACAAATTAAATAGTAAAAAATAAATAAATAAATAAAAAAATAAATAAATAAATAATAATAATAATAATAATAATAATAAAATATACAGAGTTGAATATGTGCAAAACAAGTGGCATTTATATACAGTGTGGAGTGCATAATGTTGAAGTTCCAGTAGTGAAGCTGAGGTGTCTATGACGTGTTCAGCAGTCTGATGGCCTGATGGAAAAAGCTGTCTCTCAGTCTGCTGGTACGGGACCGGATGCTGCAGAACCTCCTTCCTGATGGAAGTAGTCTGAACAGTTTCTGGCTGGGGTGACTGGAGTCCTTGATGATCCTCCCCGCTTTCCTCAGGCAGCGCTTCCTGTAGATATCTTGGAGGGAGGGAAGCTCACCTCCAATTATCCATTCAGAGCACCGCACTACTCGCTGGAGAGCTTTGCAGTTGTAGGCGGTGCTGTTGCCATACCAGGTGGTGATGCATCCAGTGAGGATGCTCTCAATGGCACAGTGATAGAAGGTCCTGAGGATACGTGTCTCTCTTCTCCAGGTGTGACAGGGCAGTGTGTAGTGTCAGGGCTATGGCATCATCAGTGGACCTGTTGTGGCGGTATGCAAACTGTAGAGGGTCCAGTGAGTCGGGTAGTGCAGAGCAGATGAAGTCCCTGACCAGCTTCTCGAAGCATTTGCTTACGATGGGGGTCAGGGCTACAGGTCGCCAGTCGTTCAATGAGGAGATGGTGGAGGATTTGGGTACAGGGACGATGGTGGCCATTTTGAAGCAGGCTGGGACTACAGACAGAGAGAGGGAAAGGTTGAAGATGTGCGTGAACACTCCAGCCAGCTGAGCCGCGCATGACCTTAGGACGCGGCCGGGAATCCCGTCCGGACCAGTAGCTTTGCGTGCGTTCACCTTCCTGAAGCACTTCCGCACATCCTCCTCAGACACAGTGTGCGCACTGACGTCATCCGCGGTGCGCACACTGTCCGGTCTCATGGTGTTCGCTGCGTCGAATCTAGCGTAGAATACGTTTAGATCCTCACACAGAGAGGCCGTGGTCTGCGGTGTGCTGGTTTTCCCTCTAAAGTCTGTGATCGTGTTTAGTCCCTGCCACATACTCCGAGGGTTGTCAAACTGTTGCTCCACCCTGTCCCTGTACTCACGTTTGGCTGCTTTGATCGTCTTCCGGAGTTGGTAATGTGCGTGTTTGTAGTCCGATGTGTTCGCGGAGGCAAAGGCGGTGCTCCGTGCCGCGCGAACATCTCCGTTAATCCAGGGTTTTTGATTTGGGAAGGATTTGACTGTTCTGGATGGGACGACATCTTCCACGCATTTCCTGATAAATCCACAGACTGAGTCTGTGTATTCATCAATGTCTCTGGCGGCCACGTGAAACATTTCCCAGTCTTCTGCTCTAGCCATTCGCACACTGATAAAGATTCCAAGAAATCTTTTGTTCAAAGCTTGGAGACTCCTGAACAGACCATTCAGAAAATGTACGTGAGGCTTCCGTTTCTCAAGGTGGTGATTGAGGGACAGCACGGATGGAACAACAGCACTGATCGTGATGATTTTCTTACCTTGTGCCAAATCTGTTGCTTCTCCAAAAGGCTTCAAGATATCCACCATCTCCTTCAACAGATTCCACTGTTGTGCTATGAATAATAACTCCCTGTGCCCAGCCATTTCAAGAACAGCAAAGAGTTTTAAGTTTTTACATTGGACAACTGCCTTTACTTGTCTGAGTGTTGAATTCCATCTTGTGATTACAGCAGCAGGGATCGCTTTCTGTTCACCAAATTCAGCTTCAAACACATCTTTGAATCTTGTGCTTGTGTGCAGTAGAGAGCTGAGTTTAGATAACTTTGAAAGAGAAGGAGATGCCACTTTGGTCTCTGACAACCCATCTCTCACAACCAGCTGGAGTGTGTTTGCAAAACACTGCAGGTGCTGGTTCTTTGCCATAGCAGTACCTACTGTTTCCTGATCTTCCAAGGTTAAGTTGTGCCAGAGTTCTGGGTCTCAAGGTGATCTCCATCATTATCATGTTCCTCACCTTGCTCAGTGGGGAAGCGCACAGTGAATGCTTTTCGCATATTGGCAGTATTGTGAGTAATTATATAGTCGAGTTCAGTGTTTCCCAACCGCTGTGCTGCGGCACATAGGTGTGCCGTGAGAAATGATCAGGTGTGCCATGGAAGATTATCTGGTTCCACCTGATTAGTACTCGAAGTGACCGGCGTGATTAACAGGCAGAATAATTACATTCTCTTTCACTACAGGGCAGTACAACCTGCTCTAATTAAATGGGCTGCCAACTGCCAGTAAAACAGAAGAAGATAAAGAAGAAATTATGTAATAGTCATGTTGTGAGTGAGACAACGCAGCGCAATATATAAATATAAAAAATTAATATTTGAAAAGAAAAAGTAGTCAATCTGACCTCGGTCCTGGAAAAAATTCCGACCCTGGTTAAGGCCCTAGCATGAGTAGTGTCAGAAGAAAGCAAAAGTGGTATACTGGGGACAAACTGAACCAATTCCGCTATGCCTGGTCCACAGGAAAAATGACCAATATGCTTTTTGTGACATTTGTGTTTGATAGTGTTCCTTGTGATTATTTTATTTATTTATTTATTTATTTTCCAATGTGAAATATGTGCCGTGGCTCCAAAAAGTTGGGAAACACTGGTCTAGTTTATCTTTGATGTTGCATTTGTCACATATAGCTTCAAATTTCTCACAGACTCTGTCACCAGTGTGTAACCCACTGAAATGGTCAAAGGCCAGCAGTTTGGGTTTCAGCTGTATCCTCTCTGTCTCTTTCTGTATCCAGTACACAGTGATACCAAGGAAACTCCTCATCTTTTCGGTCAAATGTCCACAGTAACTGAAACATGATCAGTCTCGCTCAACTGAGTTTTTACCATTGAAGGTTTCTCAGCAGCAAGGTTCTCTGTTTTTGATGTAATTGTTCTGTGACTGTATTTGCCGTCAACTACTGTCAGAAAGTGCCAATTGTTTTCCACAATAGACAGGGGCAGGTTGCAACCAATAATCTAGTCACTTAATAATGCATTTGTGATGACTTTCTGCTGTGGATGACTCACGCTGGCACAAGTGTCCAGAAATTGTGATATGGAAGGTTGAGGTTCATTTGTGATCCTCTTTTTCATCTGGTGTTCTTCAAATCTGGTAGAGGTAAGCATATTAAACTGATGTCAGAAATTCCATTACAGCCATTCATGAATTGCATTTGACTTTAAGTTGTTCCTACTAATCCTAAATAAATATCAACACTTAAATCCTCATAGTTTTCAGACAATCAAAAAAATTATAAAAATGATTTCAAATCAAAACACTTTTCTCAAAACTCATACTGCATATAGTTCTAATAAGCAATGTTTAGCATCCCTGTTTAGAATAACTAACGTTTGTAAATAAACAACAGCTAATACGATATGAGCACTCAAAATATTTTATGTGATATATTGACATAAATGACAGAAGAAAAGGCCATGTATAGCAAGGCTACTCAATTACACACTAAGATGGGCCAGACTTTTTTAACCAAGAAATTTCACTGGGCCAGACATTGCATTTGGCCTGTCTGTAACAGATAAAAGCCATGCAAAAGTTAAACACCGCAATGCACTAATTGCAAATTAAGTTGTTTGGAATTTTGATTTGATGGTAAAATAAATATTTGTCAGTCTAAGCGGGGTTAGATCTACAGGGTTAATGATGGGGAGGAGATGGTAAGAAAATGTCTTCCCTGAGTTCGGCTACAGAACCCACTTTCTGAAACGGACCTTCGCTCACCATTCACTGACAATTCTGAGCTAACAAGCTGCATGTTATTCTTGGATGCACTTGTAGGACCTGATTTAAAATAGCATGACAAAAATATCATACATGTTAAAACCAAACAGTATCATCAATGTAGCCTGGAGAACATTTGCTAATAAGATGAAGTTAGCTACCACCTACCACTCTTTATGCAACTTCAAATGTCGGACAAAGTTGGAAGTTGTTCCGTTTCCGTCTGTGATTCTCTTCTTGCATGTTCTGCATATAGCATTACGTTTTTTTATTGACTACTTTGTAGTTTATTTACTGAAAGAAATTACTCTTGGGAGCATTTTTGGCTTGAGCGTTTTGTTTTTGTTTTTTAAAATCTGGTTAATTTGATTGGCTATGCTACAGCTCACGCACACATACATACGGAGTGTGGTAAGAATTAATGAAATGAATTAATGATACACATTTTTTATATAATATGTGTGTAAAATTTCAGATTTGGGGTAAAATATCAAGTCTTTTCAAGTAAACAGGTTCAAGTCCCAAGTCATTGGTGTAAAAGTCCAAGTCAAGTCACAAGTCTTAGAACATTTTTTCAAGTCAAGTCTAAAGTCATAAAATTAATGACTCGAATCCAAGTCATGTGACTCGAGTCCACACCTCTGTTTATATGTGATCCCTCCGAGTGGGTAGAGCCTCTCAGGCTCTGTATTTTATTGTTCCGTTTAAAGAAATTAATAAAGTGGTTTGAAATTTCAAACTCGAACCCTGTGTGCTCTTTAAAAGCTGGTAGTACAAAACACAGCCATATTTTCATCCAGAAAGGTTGAATTTTAGTAAAAAAAAACAAACAAAAAAACAACGCTCTCTAGTTTGATACTGTCATTACAGACACAGTGGATGTTTAAAGCCTTTGGGCATGCATTTAAAAGGCAGTAGGTCTCATTATCAGCTGGAAATATTAAAGCCATAAAACAACTTTTGAGAGAAGCTAAAAACCATTAAACAATGACAGTGTTGGGCCTGTTCTGTCATGAGCAGCTGTGTGCAGGCAGGAGACGAGGGCCCAAACACACACTTCACAGAGGCGAAAATGTGAACTCAAAAGCAGCTTTATTGGTGACACAAGAGAAAAGGTACAAAACTAAACTAAACTGGGAAACTCTAGGAACTAAGCACATGGGGAAGAGCACGTGGAAACACGCAAAACTATGAGGGAGACGCTTGCTGTGTCCAAATTCAGGGGTAGCATGCTTTGAAGGCTGCATCTGTAGGCAATGATGTCACAGCGATGCAATAAAGGCTGTCCAAATTCAAAGAGTCCTCCAAATGTGGCGACAAATGCGTCCTGCTTTTCCCCAGATTTGAAGGATGGGTCAGGTGTTACTACTGTGTGCTACTACTGCACATTCACCCAATGTATATACTACATATATATATATATATATATATATATATATATATAAAAACACCCAGCACGCCCCTGCGGGCGGTTTATCCTTCAAGCTCGGGTCCTCTACCAGAGGCCTGGGAGCTTGAGGGTCCTGCGCAGTATCTTAGCTGTTCCCAGGACTGCGCTCTTCTGGACAGAGATCTCCGATGTTGTTCCCGGGATCTGCTGGAGCCACTCCCCTATCTTGGGAGTCACCGCACCTAGTGCTCCGATTACCACGGGGACCACCGTTACCTTCACCCTCCACATCCTCTCGAGCTCTTCTCTGAGCCCTTGGTATTTCTCCAGCTTCTCGTGTTCCTTCTTCCTGATATTGCTGTCATTGGGAACCGCTACATCGATCACTACGGCCGTCTTCTTCTGTTTGTCTACCACCACTATGTCCGGTTGGTTAGCCACCACCATTTTGTCCGTCTGTATCTGGAAGTCCCACAGGATCTTAGCTCGGTCATTCTCCACCACCCTTGGGGGCATCTCCCATTTTGACCTCGGGACTTCCAGGTTATACTCCGCACAGATGTTCCTGTACACTATGCCGGCCACTTGGTTATGGCGTTCCATGTATGCCTTGCCTGCTAGCATCTTGCACCCTGCTGTTATGTGCTGGATTGTCTCTGGGGCATCTTTACACAGCCTGCACCTGGGGTCTTGCCTGGTGTGATAGACCCCAGCCTCTATGGATCTTGTGCTCAGAGCTTGTTCTTGTGCTGCCATGATTAGTGCCTCTGTGCTGTCTTTCAGTCCAGCTTTGTCCAGCCACTGGTAGGATTTCTGGATATCAGCCACCTCCTCTATCTGCCGGTGGTACATACCGTGCAGGGCTCTGTCCTTCCATGATGGTTCCTCGTCTCCCTCCTCTTTCTTGGGTTTCTGCTGCCTGAGGTATTCACTGAGCACTCGGTCAGTTGGGGCCATCTTCCCAATGTATTCTTGGATGTTCGTTGTCTCATCCTGGACTGTGGTGCTGACACTCACCAGTCCCCGGCCCCCTTCCTTCCGCTTAGCGTACAGCCTCAGGGTGCTGGACTTGGGGTGAAACCCTCCATGCATGGTAAGGAGCTTTCTTGTCTTTATGTCAGTGGCTTCTATCTCCTCCTTTGGCCAGCCTATTACCCCAGCAGGGTACCTGATCACGGGCAGGGCGTACGTGTTGATGGCCCGGATCTTGTTCTTACCATTCAGCTGACTCCTCAGGACTTGCCTGACCCTCTGCAGGTACTTGGTGGTTGCAGCTTTTCTAGCGGCCTCTTCATGGTTCCCATTCGCCTGCGGGATCCCCAAGTACTTGTAACTGTCCTCTATGTCTGCAATGTTGCCTTCTGGTAGTTCAATCCCCTCAGTTCTGACTACCTTCCCTCTCTTTGTTACCATCCGACTACACTTCTCCAGTCCGAACGACATTCCAATGTCATTGCTGTATAGCCTGGTAGTGTGGATCAGTGAATCGATGTCTCGTTCACTCTTGGCATACAGCTTGATGTCATCCATGTACAGGAGGTGGCTGACAACTGCTCCGTTCCGTAGTCGGTATCCGTAGCCAGTCTTGTTAATGATCTCACTGAGGGGGTTCAGGCCTATGCAGAACAGCAGTGGGGACAGAGCATCTCCTTGGTAGATCCCGCACTTGATGGTGACTTGTGCTATGGGCTTGGAGTTGGCCTCTAGTGTTGTACGCCACATCCCCATTGAGTTCCTGATGAAGGCTCTTAGGGTCCCATTGATCTTGTACAATTCTAGGCATTCCAGTATCCAGCTGTGGGGCATTGAGTCATAGGCCTTCTTGTAATCAATCCAGGCAGTGCACAGGTTGGTCAGTCTGGTCTTGCAGTCTCGGCTGATTGTTCTGTCTACCAGTAGCTGGTGTTTTGCGCCTCTGGTATTCTTGCCAATTCCTTTCTGTGTCCCGCTCATGTATTGACCCATGTGCCTGTTCATCTTAGCCGATATGATGCCTGACAGGAGCTTCCATGTAGTACTGAGGCAGGTTATTGGTCGGTAGTTGGATGGGACCGGTCCCTTCTTGGGGTCCTTGGGGATCAGGACCGTCCGGCCTTCGGTTAGCCATTCCGGGTGTCTCTCGTTAACTAGCAGCTGGTTCATTTGTGCTGCCAGACGCTCGTGGAGTGCAGTTAGCTTCTTCAGCCAGTAGGCGTGAACCATGTCGGGCCCTGGTGCTGTCCAACTCTTCATACTGGAGACCCTTTCTTGGATATCTGCCACTGTGATGGTTACTGGACCCTGTTCAGGGAGGTCGCTGTGGTCTGCCCTCAGATCCTCTAGCCACTGAGCATTGCCGTTATGGGTTGCATCCTTCTCCCATATGCTCTTCCAGTATTGGTGGTGCTGTTCTCTTATTGTTCCCTTGCCACTGAGAGTACACCTTTGCTGGTTCTGTGGAGAACAGCTGGTTTATTCTCCTGCCTTCTATCTCTCTGGTGTACCTCCTCAAGCGGCTGGCCAAGGCTGTGAGTCTTTGCTTGGCAGTTTCCAAGGCCTCAGGTATGGACAGCTTGCTGTATTTCTTAGGCACCTTATTTGTCGCACCTTTCTGCAACTCCGTTAGTTGGCTAACCTCTCTCCGTGCTACTTTGATCTTGCCCTCTAGCCTCCTTCTCCATGGAGGGTACTGCCCCTTGTGGCTGTTCAACTTGTAGCCAAGCATCTCACTGATCACTGCTGCCGTATTGTAGATCAGCTTGTTAGTGTCGGTAATCGTGGTTGTAGGTATTGCCCGTAGTGCTGCATTAACATCATCTAGCAGACCTTCTGAGGGTACTTCACGTAATCTTGGTAACCGGCTACAGGGGATCCAGGTTTCAAGCTTGGCCATGATCCTATTTTTCAGGTCAGTTCCTCCCGCACTCAACGATCCTTCTCCTATCACACTTGGGGCTATGTACCCAATCTCGGGTGGGGGTGATGATATCTCCCCCCTGACCTGGCGTCCTGACTCCTCCTTGCCGTAGCATTTGTGTTGTACCTCGTCAATCTCTAGCTGTGAGAGCAGTCCCTTCTTTCGAATGTTGGAACACTGAGCTACTAGTTGTTTCGCCGTCATTGTGGATGTTGGGTATCGAAGAATCCATAGGTCCCTCATCCTATTCATGTAGCCCCTTCCGCCGGGGTTACTTGCGTAGTAGCATTCCAACAACGCCCTGTTTTCGTCCCTTGCCCACCGATGCCTTTAGATTTTTTCAAATGAACCTTTTTGTGATATGTTTTAGGGAACAAAGACCAAACGGCTCAATTTATTAAAATGAGAGGAGAAAATGATCACCGGTCCACTGGCCTGACCTGGCCACACCTTAACATGTGAACTATTAAGGCCACCAAATGCAACATGTGAGTAAGGGTTGACGCACCTGGGAAGGGATCTCAATACTGGATTATAGATGGCAGTTAGCTGTTGTCGTAAGCCACCCACTGTTTTCACAGATGGTCGTTCACAGTGGACATAGATGGCCTCTTTCACTCCTCTTTCAAACCGTCTGCCTTCTCGGCCCAAAACATGAAAATTGACATCTTCGAAGAGTGACCTTTATGCTTCCTAAAGAATGGCTTCTTGTTGCACTGAAACTACTATTAGCAAACCCAACAAGCAAGTTAAGGACGCTCAACATACAGGGAGTGCAGAATTATTAGGCAAGTTGTATTTTTGAGGAATAATTTTATTATTGAACAACAACCATGTTCTCAATGAACCCAAAAAACTCATTAATATCAAAGCTGAATGTTTTTGGAAGTAGTTTTTAGTTTGTTTTTAGTTTTAGCTATTTTAGGGGGATATCTGTGTGTGCAGGTGACTATTACTGTGCATAATTATTAGGCAACTTAACAAAAAACAAATATATACCCATTTCAATTATTTATTTTTACCAGTGAAACCAATATAACATCTCCACATTCACAAATATACATTTCTGACATTCAAAAACAAAACAAAAACAAATCAGCGACCAATATAGCCACCTTTCTTTGCAAGGACACTCAAAAGCCTGCCATCCATGGATTCTGTCAGTGTTTTGATCTGTTCACCATCAACATTGCGTGCAGCAGCAACCACAGCCTCCCAGACACTGTTCAAAGAGGTGTACTGTTTTCCCTCCTTGTAAATCTCACATTTGATGATGGACCACAGGTTCTCAATGGGGTTCAGATCAGGTGAACAAGGAGGCCATGTCATTAGTTTTTCTTCTTTTATACCCTTTCTTGCCAGCCACGCTGTGGAATACTTGGACGCGTGTGATGGAGCATTGTCCTGCATGAAAATCATGTTTTTCTTGAAGGATGCAGACTTCTTCCTGTACCACTGCTTGAAGAAGGTGTCTTCCAGAAACTGGCAGTAGGACTGGGAGTTGAGCTTGACTCCATCCTCAACCCGAAAAGGCTCCACAAGCTCATCTTTGATGATACCAGCCCAAACCAGTACTCCACCTCCACCTTGCTGGCGTCTGAGTCGGACTAGAGCTCTCTGCCCTTTACCAATCCAGCCACAGGCCCATCCATCTGGCCCATCAAGACTCACTCTCATTTCATCAGTCCATAAAACCTTAGAAAAATCAGTCTTGAGATATTTCTTGGCCCAGTCTTGACGTTTCAGCTTGTGTGTCTTGTTCAGTGGTGGTCGTCTTTCAGCCTTTCTTACCTTGGCCATGTCTCTGAGTATTGCACACCTTGTGCTTTTGGGCACTCCAGTGATGTTGCAGCTCTGAAATATGGCCAAACTGGTGGCAAGTGGCATCTTGGCAGCTGCACGCTTGACTTTTCTCAGTTCATGGGCAGTTATTTTGCGCTTTGGTTTTTCCACATGCTTCTTGCGACCCTGTTGACTATTTTGAATGAAACGCTTGATTGTTCGATGATTACGCTTCAGAAGCTTTGCAATTTTGAGACTGCTGCATCCCTCTGCAAGATATCTCACTATTTTTGACTTTTCTGAGCCTGTCAAGTCCTTCTTTTGACCCATTTTGCCAAAGGAAAGGACGTTGCCTAATAATTATGCACACCTGATATAGGGTGTTGATGTCATTAGACCACACCCCTTCTCATTACAGAGATGCACATCACCTAATATGCTTAATTGGTAGTAGGCTTTCGAGCCTATACAGCTTGGAGTAAGACAACATGCATGCAGAGGATGATGTGGACAAAATACTCATTTGCCTAATAATTCTGCACTCCCTGTACACCGGATGCAGTCTTCTGTGAGTGGTAATCAGTTTATTTTCTCATTAGGCCCTTTTATGTTTATCACTTTATCTAGAGAATCTGTACACTTGTGTTTGTTGGCGCAACCAACTATGTTGTTGCATTAAATGTTCTGGGCAACATCCACATGCTAGTAGAAACAGTCTTGTAAAGGTCCTTGTGCTATACTGGTATCAGTCTGTTTGAATGTGTTCTTATTTAGTTTTTACATTCAGCATTTAGAAATGCTGTTTGCATTCTGCATTATGTAATTCACACATTTTTATTGAACTGTAAGAAACTATATACAATTTTCACAGTTTAACATCAGACAAAGATCTGTTGTTTAAAGAGAAAGCATCAAATCATGTCTGCTTTTAGAGACAGGATTTGATAGACCAGAATTCATGTCAGCAGTTTGATCCGCATTTTGTCATGTCCTAAAAATGAACTTAATATAAGGTTAGGTTTAGATTTTTAGATTTTAATCAGGTTAAGTTACCATATTTTTACCTACTAGTGTGAACTCACAGAGCCCAAGACTCAATTCAAATGTCTCCAAGTTTCAAAGGTTGTCAGTTTTGTGCACCGCATTAAAATTAGAAAAATAATTTTCTGTCTTGTGCGCATGAATATGTGCATCTGTGTTGCAATGCTGCCACCTGCTGGACCGAGCTAAATTATCTAAGGCAAAACAGTCTCACCTTGAACTTGAATCCAGCTCTGCTCTTTATTTTCATTAATAATCAAATAAAAACAAACTATCACACAGAGGTTGCTCTTGCTCTGTTTACACTGTGATAGGCTTTGCAGCAACGCTCACAGTTAAAGATGGGATATCTGAACACAAACACAATTAGCTTTTTTTAAAATCACTGATTGAACATAAGTTAACACATAAACAGAATAAATGTCCATCAGTAGGAAATGTGCCTGCACCAGTGGCTTATATTACCCATAGAAACAATTTCTTGTGTTTGTTTTGTGCTCTTCTCTTTCATTCTTTTGAAACTTTTTTTTTTGACTTTTTATCTACTTTTTCCTGTTTTGTCCAAAATATAACAGTTGATAGGGGTCAGCATGGGCACCCTGACTGGTCTGCTGCCATGCAGCTCCACTCACAACAAACTGCAATGTACTGTGTATTCTGAGATGTTTCTGTCACACTCAGTATGATGTTATTTTTGTGCCTCTATTCTGAGCGCATATAAAAAACAATTTGCAAGCACAAATATTGCATTTTGAGGAGAAAATGATTTTGAGCGAAGCAAAGTTTAATTTGAGCAAACAAAACTCATTGTTGTGTGCAAGAAATGTATTTCAGTGTTTGCTGTTAACCATAAGCACACACAGTAACAGCCCCTCTCGCTCAGTTGTTGGCATTTGCTCTTGATCAGATCTCTGCTCTGTGTGCTCACAGACATCTGCGGACCTGCTCTCAGTGTGTTGTTCGCACTCACAATATCTCTGCTCCATGCACTCTCAACTCTCTGTACACCATTATAAGTGTGCCACAAAACCAACCAATCACAGACTTGGATACAAATATTCTGCTTGGCTGTTACTGTCTCTAATCAGCTTGCTAGCTACTGCATTCCGGAAACACAATCCAGAATGTATGTAAATGCATTTTTGCTTAGTATGTTTAATTATTTTATTTTAAAATATATCATTTTTAAGGCCATTGTTGTTTTAATCTAGTTTAAACCAAACCACTCCACTAGGCACACTAGAAGCTTTTTCTTTGCTTGACTTAGTGATATGAAAATAATCTCAATACTTCAGATGCTTTCACGGCTCAGTGCTGTATTTGAATTTTGTCAGTGTTTCATTTTTATCAGGTTATGGTATAAGTTTGAAAAGACTTTATGCTTTTTTTCTTTTTATAACTCTGTGTAACTTCTGCAGCCGTTATAGAGATGGCAGCCTGCAGGCTATTTCAGATGGCACAATGACAATGCAGCATGTTTTCAGTCAGAACGAATCCACTTTTAAAACACTTTAACAGCTGCCTGGTTCCTCTGGGACTCTCAGGACTTGGCTGTGGGCACCCCACCTGGGGCCTCCCTCCCAGCCTCACACACTGTCATACTGTTTACCACATGTAAAATAAGAACTTAAGTAACATGAATAGAAATCAATAAAAAGATGAAAGAAACACCTGAACAAGAGGATCGTATAAAGAATTTATAGGAAAAGCTAAATGTGTTATACACCACTGTGTATTCAGATGATAATTCTGATTGCAAACCTGCCAGACAGGACAGGAAAACATTAAAAAACTGTTTAAAAAGAAACGTGTGAGATTATTTTTAGTCAGTGAATAAAATACAGACTTTAAGAATTTATCCAAAGAGAAATTTCATGTTGATCCAGTTTAGCTGCAGCACCACCAGTCAGAAAACAACATAAACTTGAACTTGAATAAGATCGGTCATTTAAGATGAAATTTGAACAATATCCATTTAAATAAACTGACCAAAAAAGTCATATGTTGCATGAAGATACTTAACCTTTGGCAGTTGGCACCGGCTCATTTTAAATTTCAAATACATAAAAAAAATCACATAAATTTATTTATTGCATCAAGGCTTTTTGACTTTGTCAGGAATCTCTATTTCTACAAAATAAAACAAAAAAATCGTTTCACTAAATTATAAAATGCCCTAGTTGAAATTATGACCTTTGTTTTGTTAGGGTTGGTTTCGACCCAGTTATAATATTATGAGTATAAAGCAATAATTAGAGCCAAAACTGAAATCATAAGTGCACTGTCAGCTGACACACTGACAGTCAGCTCCTCTCCTAATCATATGACCTTCATGGGAGTCTTATTTTGCGTGTTTTTCCAGTATACCTGCGCAAAAACAACAAAAACAAAGACGGGCATGTCAAGACATGTGAGGTAAATTCACGCATTTGAGTGGCCATTTGACTTCCAGAGTGCACATTTACAATTTGCAGCATACAAAAATGAGAAGAAGATTTACAGTGAGCCAAGTTCTGGATCATATTTTTGGTGAAAATGAAGGAGAGGACACAGATCAGCATAGCGATTCAGATGGGCAGGTTTCTAAGGAGGAAGACAACGTGGACTATCATCCAGAAGACACAGACGCATCTGATCAGAGGAGGAGGTCGCTGGTGCTGAAGCTGCTCCTGGTGAAAGATTCAAGTCCAAAAACAGTATGATCTTTTGGAGCTAAGTACCTCATAATGTACATGGCAGAGCAGCTGCTGCAAATGTCATCAAAACGAGCCCTGGAATCACAAGATTTGCTCTGACCAGAGTCAGTGACATCAAGAGATGTTTTGAGTTATTTATGCCGTTGTCACTAAAAAGGATCATCATTACTATGATTAGCATTTAATTAGCATATCCCCTTTCCACACACATCCTGAGGACTGACTGTTACTGGGATTACTGTGTTCTTTACTATGGACACAGCAAGCTAAACCTCAAACCTTTCCTGTCATTCTGCAGGCAGCAGCCAGTCTGTGAGGACCAGCTTCATCAGGTGTGAGGTCGTGCTGCCCTGCATCTACTCTGAACAGCTGTCTGAGTCAGTTAACACCTTCTGGAGGGACAAGGATGACAAAGTTGTTTTGGACATCAACAGCAGAGAGGATAAAATGGATCCAAAGCTTACAGGTCACGTGTTCAGCTTCCCAGACCAATACAAGACTGGAAACCTCTCCATCATCATAAAGGACCTCAGGGCGGACGCCGCCGGCCAGTACGAGTGTGACATTCCCAAAGTGAGCTGTCAGACCAAGATGACTCTGAAAGTCACAGGTCAGTTCAGCAGCACGAGCACTTTATTAGGAACACCTCAGTGTTTGTGCAGCAGCAGCTCAGGGGTCTTTGAAAAGTGCAGAAAAGGATCGCATTGCAGTGATTAGTGAGTAGAAGAGGATGGATGAAGGTCAAACAGTCAGGACAGATTTCCACTTTATGTCTGATTCAGTGAGCATCAGCAGTGTTACCATACATCCATGTGACTCTACATATAAATAGCATGAACCCTCATCATGACTGAATGTGAGATCAGTTATGGCAATAATTTTTTTTGGCTGCTTCTGGTTCCTTTAGCAGGTTAAAAACAGTATGCTAAAATCCCACATTATAGTAACTGTAGTGGGTTACATCACAGGTTCAATTAGGTGATGCCATTTGTAAGGCAAGAAATATCCTCTGAAACAGTTTGATTCAGTTCAGCTCATGCCCGCCTTAAAATAATAGATCAACTTTTTCAACGTTGTTCTGACTTTCTGGAAGCTTTCGACACTGACATCATTCCAAATGTTGTTTGGTAACAGATCATCAAAGCTTTGTATTCTACACACTTTTAGTCCAATAAAAACAGGAATGCAAAGGTATATTTTATATATGTATTTAAAGGAAGGGAAAAAAAGAAAAAGGTAGACAGAGTGGAACTTTGACTTGTGCTGAGTCAGATTGTGACTATTTTGTCTCTTTGTAGACACAAGTATATGCATATGCATGTCAATATGTGTCACGGTCCGTGGAGATAGACCGTGTGGGAATGTGTGTGTTGGACCCAGACGCGAACACAAGCGAAGATGCAGGAGTGGATTAAACAAAAGCGAGCCTTTTATTATGGCTGATAACAGAACAAACCAGAGCGAGGGCAGTATAAGGGTAATAGTTCAAACAGAAAACCTAAACTGGACATAAACTAAGAAAAAGCTATGGCTGGAGATACGGAACACAGGGGGTGGTGACACAGACGACGCGACACAGACTACATGAAACACAGAGACTAAATACACAAGAGGGATGATCAGGGGAAGTGGCCACACATGGGAACACAGCTGACACAGATAAACATAACAAGACATGGCAGGAGTAAACAACACTGACGGGAGACTGTCAAAGTAAAACAGGAAGTACACAGGTGCAAACAGGAGGAGAGAGAGAGCACGGGCATAGTGGGCTGGGGAAACATGGAATGAAACAAGGAGGGGAGATGAGGGCTCACAGATACATAGAGGGGCACACAGGGGATAAAAGTCACAAGGGGAAGTCAAATAAGGAACACCACAACAGGACAACTTAGGAAACATGACCTAAATAAGGAACGAAATACAAAAATACAAGAAACTAAGAATACTGGGCCCACATGGCCCAGGACCATGACAATATGTAAGTGTAGTTTTTTTCCCCTTTTTTTCTATACTAGAAGTGTCTGTTAAGCTGATTCTGTTCTCAGTGCTGTTTCATTTAGCCCTCGGTGACCAGTCTGAAAAGAAAAATCGAAGTCAGAATTCGGTTTTATTTTCATATAGATATTTGATTATTTCCAGCGTGGGTTTGCTTCCTACAGTTTAGTCTTTATTAGTCCCAAAGCAGAGTTTTATCTGACCTGACTCAGTTTCAGTTCACTGTTCTGACCTTCACACTCATGATGATGATAATCTGTGTTATGTTCATTAACTGAAGACTTTTCATTTGTTGCCTCTCTCCAGAACTCTGTAACCAACATAAAGATGTGTGGAAATGTTCCTGCTCCCAACAGCACCAAAATTTCAGACTGTTGTTTAGGTTCGGGAGATGTGATCACCCCTGAATTACATAAAGCAGCCAAAACTTTGACTTCATGAAATCATTAATATAACTGGTAACTTAGCTCGTTTCAGTCCAAATGAGCATCAGGCTTCTGTCTAGGGCAGGGCAATATGGCCAAAAATATTTATCACGATATATATTTGAAAATTTGCAATAACGATATAACTGACAATATAATTGACGCAAGACAAAATACTTTACAACTCCACAATTTTATTAGTGCAAAAAACCCCATCAATGTATTTTCACTTAAACAAGCAGCTGTTTTTTTATGTGCATTAAAGCTACATAAAAATTTAACAGTGCAAATGCAAATTCCTTGCTGACAGTTTAACCAAAAGGCATTTTCAGTGGAAATTGGCCGACATATCCTGAGCATAACCGTGTAGAATATCCACAAAACTTAAAAAGAGGTTATACACACACAATGCAGCACAGTATGTCTTACCCTTCGAGGCTCCTGACTACGGTAGTCGTAATGCTCCGACAATCCATTAAGTGGTGCGGCTTCGTAGCTTAGCAAAGTCGTACTAAAACATTTTTTGACAGATTTTTGAGCGCCGTGTACCACATGAAATCAGTTCGGTAATATCGGTAATAACGACGGTCCTCTTGCATGCTCTACCACAAATTGTGCTTTGGTGTGTATCTGACGGACAAAAGCTAAACCAGTTCCACACCACTGAAGTTGCAGCATTTTTACAAACCAATTCTGATTCATCTGTTTTATTCAACGATCCGCTTTCGTCCTTCTCATTCTCCGTCGCCGCCATGCTTTTTCCACCATGTGTGTATGAAAACAAAAGCACTGCAAATGCGGGTTTTTCCCATATTCTATCGTGATATTTCATTTTCTTATTATTGCCTAACATTATACCGGCATTACTGTGAACGGTATGGCCCAGCCCTCCTTCTGTCCTTAAAAATAAAAACTTTTAACTCTGATTAAACTGATCTTGGGTTGTTTTGTGTTGCAGAGAAATCTGCTGTTAAACTAACGTCACTATCAGTCAAACACACAACCTTCTCCACATAAAGTAGCTGAATGGAAACAAAGTGCAGACCGTCATTTATCATGGTGTTAAGCACAGTCTGAGAAAAAACTTTAAAAACTGCTGAAAATAATTTTCTAAATGTTACATGTGTTTTCAAACAAAGTGACAAAGTAGCAATAGAACCTGTAGATGATGTCCCAAAGCCTGAACCCATCAACCCTGTAGTACATCATTCAGCCCCCGCTCTGTGATGTCATCAGGGATACAGAGGGAGGGATGGCACCCTTTCTACTTGAAGCTGTAAACTAGAGAGCAGTCAAATCCCAGTAAGAGGGTTGTTAGGTTTAGGTTTATTAGTCTTTTTATACCGAAGTACAAGATCCAGTCTCAGATAATAGAAGGTCCCGAGCTAAGTAATTAATCTGTAGAGTGTAGCGAGTGTGAGGTATGAGAAGCTGATGAAAAGAGAGAAGTATGTTGAAAAAGAATGTATGAAAAAAAAAAGTACTTTCTTGTCTGTGGTTGTTTCATTGTTACGTGTGTTTTGTTTAATTCCGTGTTTCACTGCTGTGCAGCCAACAAGAAACTAAACTACCAAAGTCAAAGTCACAAGTCTTGATGCTTTTAGAACTACAACACTTCCTCAGCCTCAGTTACTTTGTACAGAGGATGCACCATGGGCAGGTTGCGCTCCAGAGACACTGTAAAAACCTCAGCCAGCAGGTGAGAACTGAGTTCAAACAGATTAAATTCTGCACTTCTCACGAAGATCTTGGCCATCAACCAGTTGTACTCAGAATCAGTAGGAGGAAAGATTGGGTTGTCCTCTGCTGGTTTCTGCTTCAGTTGCAGGCGAAGGAGAAAACTTAAGTAAGTTATAGCACTGTTATTGTAATTAATTATTTAATAACAGATAGAAATACCCAGATAATTCAATGGAATGATCATTATTTCCCAATGTATATAGTACAATAATGAATTAGGAGTGCATAATTGAAGGCGACTGCCACCTCTTATCTGTAAGGCTGAATTCAGATACAAATCAGAGGAAAGTCATTTCTACAACTTGTATCCACAGTTTTATTCTTTCAATCTCTATCCACAGATTCTGGTACCACCACGATTAGTAGAACAGGTCATCAACTAATAGGAAGGTTGGTGGTCCGATCTCTGGTTGCTCCAGTTTGCATGCCAAAACTCAGTGTCCCTGGGTTGAAAATCCTGAACCCTGAGTTGCTACGTTCATTGGAGTGTGTGAATGGTTATTGATGTTATCTAGAAAGTGTTTAGATGTAGGAAGCTGCTGACTTGAATATGACTTTGGGAAGAACTTTGCTTTAGGCTTCGGGAAAAGGGGATCAAACTTATCTTCGTTTCCTGTCAGAGAAAATCCATAACCACTTTCTAAATACTACAGCGTGGGATGCTGCTACCAGTAACCTGCTTAAAGATGTTTTCAAAAAAAGTGTGAATGAAAGAGTAAATCAATGTAACCTTAACCAACGTTCAAACTTAGATGCTAAGTTTAATAGTTTTTAAGTTTAAAGCTTACCTGAATAGTCCGGCCTGCACGTCCACGTCCTGTCCGGTCACCTTTCAGGCTGTTGGCTGGACATCGTTATTGTCTCGGCCGACCTCCGGCCCTGCTCAGTCGCCGCCATTGACTTCCACACGGCCGGCCTCCGGACCTGCCCTGTTGCCGCCGCTGCCATTGCCTTCCACGCGGTCGGCCTCCAGGACTGTTTTTTGGACTTTTGCGCTGTCGCCCTCCGGGCCGGCCCCCTGCACCACCCGGTTCTGGACTCTTGGACCGTCGTTCTCCGGGCCGGCCCCCTGAACCACTCGGATTTGGACTGTGAGGCTGAACTTTTTCAGAACTGTTTTCCTGGCCGGCCTCCGGATCCCCGTCGCCTGGGTCGCCGCTATTGCCGTGCGCACGGTCGGCCCCCTGAACAGATTGTGACTGTTCATGAGACTAAAATCATCTCACTGTGGTAATGTAAATATAATATGGCCAATATTATGTATTGTCAGATTATTATGATATAGATAGATATAGATATATATAGATAGATATATAGATGTATGTATAGATGTATAGCTATATAGATCTCTCTCTATATATATATATGATCGGGGACCATTCTTAATTTCGTTGTTCTCATGACAATGACAATAAAGTTTCTGATTCTGATTTATATTTTACAGGATATATTACAGCAGTGAGTTTGAACTCAGGGTCAAACATTCAAGTTGCAGGTATTTATATTTATTTATATTTCCTATCACCTTAAATCACTCAAAGACAAGTATCTTTGACAGTGTGTATACAGATGTGTTATACATAAGAGACAAATATTGTTCTTTTAATATGTTGGCATTATTACATTTGGCCCAGTGCTTACATACATGTGCAAAAAGGAAAATGTACGAGTTGTGAAAACTGTTTCTGATAGAATGAAGAATAGACTGATATATTAAATATTCCTTTATTGGGTGAGAAAATCAGACCATGTCATAACTGCTTTAAGTCACACAGAATAGATATCAGAGCCTTAAACAGGCTGACTTCTGCTAAATGGGTCAAACTGGGCAGAAAGTATACAAACACATAACATCCTTATAGAATATGATGTAACACTATAGATCAACTTACCTCAGAATATATAAAGCATATAAACAATTACAGCAATATGATGCAACAAACACAGCAGTGCTACTAATCCAAAATACTCAAAGCTTCATAGAACTGAAACAAACATTTATTTTTAGCTCCATTCTGCTGCTGATACATACTTTAGGTTTCTGAATATTAAACTTGTTGCTGCCTTTCATAGTGTGTAACTTGAAGGTCCTGAGTGCTTTCTCCCACACTGAAAACACTGGAATGATAAAATTATTTGAACATTATCTAATAAGACTGATTCAGGACAGACAATTTGTTATTTTAAACTTTTCTAGCAGTCCTTCACAAACAGGGAACAGTCTGTCTATTCTCTCCATCTGTCAGCTTCTGCTGGCTCTTCCTCCTCCTCTTCCTCACACACTGCTGAGTTTGTCCTGGTGGATCATCAGGGGTGCAAAGCCTCACAGATTATGAGCAGCAGTGGGTCCCTCAGTCTGTCCTCACTCTGGACACTTGCAGTTGTCACACATGGAAATCAAATGTGTGATAAGCTTCAGGATTCAAACACAAGTGTAACTTATAAATGAATGTTCATACTTTTATTACACAATCAGAGAGAAAGACAAAGAGAGAGAGAGTGCAGGACAGACAGACACGTGACAGTCTCAGGTGTATACAGTGCTACAAAACAGCACAAGAGAAGGAGGATTTAGGGTTTGTGTTATTACGAGTGCTAAACAAGAAGAGTTCCCAGATGGTACAGTGGACACATGTGTGACTCCTGTGATTAAAGCATCTTTCTTTCAGCTTAACGAGTGAACCGTCAGCTCGTTCAAACACACGTTAAAGTCAGTTTGGCTCGACACCACCGGACAGAGGCAGCAACATAACATAGCTAACATTAACAGTGCAGTGAATCCTGCTTGTGCCGTGATTATTCAGGACTGCAAACCGAGCAGCATTCACTGACTTTCAGCTTGTTGTGTTTGTGGATATATGACTATATATAAAATCATCACATTATCTGTAAGATAAGGTCAACAATATATACATTTAGAAGTAGAGGCTTTAAAACAAAGTTAACGCTGAAAGTATAAACATCACTAATGTCATAATTTTGCCGACATGTGGCCAACAGTAATGTTTTAATGTTCTTCTTCATTAAACATTCGCACGCAAATAAGTGACATAATATTCAGTACTTACTTTTGACAGTTCACTCTTCGGCCGCTCCCTTCTGCCGTATTTTGTGTAGCGAGTAAAAGCCACCGAGTAACCGCTAAGGGCCTCTATACTACTTGTGCAAACTTTCAGGCCCAAAGCTCTTACAGGAACGAGCCCAGAATAAACGGGACAAGATGGTCAATATCAGGCAGATATGTTAAAATGTATTATTTTAAAAGAACACAAAGGGTTTGCAAAAGGCCTAAAACATCAAAATGGGAAAGGTCACTAACGACCACCACATAGCCTTATTGGTGCAACCTGCCAGCAATGCAGCTATCACCTGAGGGCTTGCTCTACCCCGGTGGTCCCAGATGCTCGTTGCTTTAAAAGAAACAAATTCACCCCAAATAAATACGAGCCCAACAGAACACTTATCGCATGCACTAAGTGTTTTAGTTCAAGCCATAATCGGTGGCACTAAAATCACTCTTAATGAAGCTTATTCACTGCAAATCCACACGGAGCACCTCTAAAAAGACCTGCTTTCCTTAAGGTAAGAGCCCAGCTCAGGGATTGCACATTGCCCGACTAATATTGCACCAGCCCAGGAGAAATTAAAAAAAAAAAAAAAAAAACCAAAAAAAAAAAGTTTTAAAAGGTGACCCTACTAAAACCAAAAACGCAACAAAAAGGAGAAGGAGGAATAAACGGTGACAAATTCACATGTGCAGCCTGCCCTGTAGGAGGCAATACAATGCAAATTATATTATAGTGCATTATACTTTTTTTAATGTCCAAATATATTAAGTTAATACACCTCCAGCAGACAACTGTTTGCTGCACACCTGGCTTATCTTGGCTTATCTTCTAAAATCACTACTAAAAACATAAAATACAATAAACATCAAATACATTTCAACATATAAAAAAATAAAATAAAAAAAAGCACTAAAAGAAAAACAGCCTGTACCTCGAACCTCTGCTGTAGAGGTTTAAAACAACTGTTTGTGTAGCAGACAATTAAAACTTCTCAGGCTCTTCACCTACTCACGCAACCATTGTTCACAGCCGCTCGTCAGTGGAAATGAAGAGCACCTGCTGCTACTTCCTCTTTTATACCCTCCATTGGGTTCTCCTGGGTCCTAAAGCCTTCCCCATTACAATTGCCCCCATTTTGAAAGGTGACTACTTACTGCCAGGGCCTAAATACATTTTGGGGAAAATCATTATGGACAAGAGAGCTCTGTGAATCGCTAGTGAGAACAGCAGCAGTCTGGTTTACTGACCGTGGGAGATTAAAGGGGTTAGAATGCTTTCCTGCTGTAGTTCTTTTAGGCCGCCCCTGAACTCTTTCTGAGTCCTGCTCTAAAACATTCTCCCTATTATCAATCCAACTTTCCTCTGGCTGTTCTGGAACTATGGATACAGGGTTCAAGTTGCTCAAGCCTATGCTCCTAGTTTCACTAACAGGCTCTGGAACAGATACCGAGGGTGGCTGATCTTTGGGTGGGTTTGGAACAAGGGCGAGTACAACTCCGCCAGCCTCACTGTCATCATCTGGTGTATCTGATGTTGACTGCCGGGGTGACTCAACTACCAGCCCTGGGTCAGAGAGAGGATATTTGTCTGGAGCAGGTGCTACAATACCTGAGGGTATTACTCTCAACTCTGCCCGATTTAAGTTCTTGTCTGGACCTGAACGATCTCTAGGGCGTATTTTGTAAACCCTGCCTTCTTTGTCCATACTCTGCACAACAACATACACCATAGGATCCCAGGCATCGTGGATCTTATGGCGGCCTAAAGGATGACTTTTCCGATAAACCAGAGTACCTGGGAAGAGAAGGGAAGTAACTGTTGGCTGAAAATGTTTATTTCTCCTCTCTGCAGCTTCTTGGAGTTGTTCTTTCGCATGCACATAAACTGAACTTAGACGTTGTTTATGCTCCTCTACCCACTCCTGCGCAGATCTAGACATTGGTTCCGACTAGGAAGCCCCCAGTAAGAAGTCAAAGGGCAACTGGGGCTTCTGACCAAACATAAGCTCATAAGGTGAAAAGCCGGTGGACTGATGTTCTGTGGTATTGTAAGCATACAATACCTGTGGCAAGTATTGCGGCCACTTTCTTTTCTTATCAGGAGGGAGCATGCGCAACAGATCATGGAGTGTTCTGTTAAATCTCTCGCATTGTCCATTGCCCTCAGGATGATATGGTGTGGTCCTGCTTTTGTCTATGCCATACAGGTGGCACAGGCGTTTCAGCAAGTCTCCCTCAAAGCTCTTTCCCTGATCACTATGGATACGTTTAGGGACCCCATAGATATAAAACCATTTTTCAGTTAATACCCGTGCCACTGTACTTGCCCATTGATCTACTGTAGGGTATGCTTGAGAGAACTTTGAAAATACGTCGGTGACCACAAGTACATTCTCACGCCCATCACTAGACTTGTCCAAAACACTAAAATCAATGGCAATGACTTCCAGGCAGGGGTTTAGAAGCCACCAAACCCCCCTGAATGTGCGAACTTTTGGTTTTACAGCCTTTGCCAAGACACAACGATCGCACTCCTGACAGTATTTCTCAATGTCACGTGCCATAAAGGAACACCTTTCTTCTCACCAGGCTGGTAGTGCGTCAAATGCCTTGATGCCCATGATCATCATGTAAACTTCTCAGGACCTCTGTTTGCAAGCACTGGGGTAGCAATAGTTGAAACAAAACTTGGCCATCACCAGGTGTCTGAACTTGACGATATAAGACACCTTCCTTCAGCTTGATTCTGGGCCACTGTTGCACCAACTTTTTCACTCCCTTACTTACATTACCCATTTCCTGCTTGGTAGGCAGCCTCCCTCTTTCCCAATACTGTGAAAAGGGCCAATTACCAGGTCAGCAGCTTGAAGGGATATTAGATCAGCTTTAGGTCGGGATGGAAATGCACCTATGGCTCTACACATAGCGGCAACAGCATTTCCCAGTTGAACTACATCTGTCTGATCTTGCACTTCCTGTGGAACCTTCAACCCTGGAAGCAGGCCAGATGGACTCTGTGGATGCAGTTGCTGTGACAATGCATCAGCGTTGCGATTGCTGGGACCTGACCTATATTTAATCTCAAAGTTGAACACAGCTAGTTCTGAGGCCCATCGCTGCTCTACGGCTCCCAATTTAGCAGTCTGCAAATAGCTAAGGGGATTGTTATCTGTGAACACAAACTTATTTCCCAACAAATATTCATGGAACTTTTGAGTGACAGCCCATTTTAGTGCCAAGAATTCCAACTTTCTAGAGCTATAATTAGACATATTCCTTTCACTAGGTCGCAGGCCCCGGCTAGCAAAAGCAACTGGCCGCCTCTTTCCTTCTTGCTCCTGAGATAAAACTGCCCCTAACCCTGCCTGACTAGCATCTATCTCAAGGACAAAAGGTTTAGCAAAATCTGCATATGCCAATACTGGGGAACTAACCAGCAGCCTTTTTAGTGTTTGGAATGCATTCTCACATTCCTCACTCCAAAGATGACACATTGCCCCACTGGCACCACTTCTACGTTTCTTCTTGGTACCTCCCAGCTCGCCCACCAGCCGGTGGAGCGGGGCAGCATACTTGGCAAAACCTTCAACAAAACGCTGATAGTATGAGGCAAATCCCAAAAATGACTGTAGCTCTGTACAAGTAGTCGGTCGTGCCCACTCAGCCACTGCACTAATCTTAGAAGGGTCAGTCGCCACTCCAGAAGCAGATATCACATGCCCGAGGTATTGAACCTCTGGCTGGAAAAAGTGACACTTCTCCAGCTTCAACTTTAGATTGTGCTCTTTGAGCCGCGTTAAGACCAAGTCAAGATGCTCCAGATGCTGCTCAAAGGAGGATGAAAACAACAATATCATCCAGGTACAATAAAAGGGACTGGAAACTTTGATCCCCAAAAATCTGCTTCATTAGCCTCTGAAAGGTACTAGGGGCATTACAGAGCCCAAATGGCATTCGATTGAATTCGAACAGACCAAAAGGGGTACAGAAAGCAGTCTTGGCTTTGTCCTTCTCGGCCACTGGTACTTCATTATACCCACTTGCAAGGTCCAATGTAGAGAACCACTGTGCTCCCGTCAGGGCATCTAATGACTCCTCAATACGGGGTAATGGATAAGCATCTTTCCATGTCTTGGCATTAAGCAAACTGTAATCAACACACAGCCTAATCTCTCCATTTTTCTTAAAAAACCACCACAATTGGAGAAGAATAAGGGCTACTGCTTAGACGCACTACCCCCCCGATCCAACAAATCTTTAATATGGGCTTTCACTTGTTCATACTGAAAGGGTGGGAGCCGGCGATACCGCTGTCCATTAAAGGGATCTCATGTTCCACCAATGTGGTACATCCTAAATCTCCCTCCCCATGGCTGAAAACTGAGCAATGCTTCCACAAAAGTGACACTCCTTGTTGTGACTGTTCATTGGACAAGTTAGGCCATGACAGCTCGGAAAAAATCAAGGTGCGGATGCGCCTTTACAGTCACTTCGTGCATCATTATCTGCAACGTGGGATCATCAGACTCTCCGGTAATGACAGAGTCCCCAGATGATGGAGGGTCAACCAGATGCAATTCACCTAGTTGTGTACAGGGCGGTAACCAAACATCCTCAATTCCCACATTAACCACCGGAATGTCAACAACACCTTGTTCAACAGAAAGGAGGGCCGGAGAAACCAAGATGCCCTCTGGAAGGGGATTACCTGTCGCTATGGGCTCCAGGAGCACGGATGGAAGATTAATGTTAGCAGCAGAGGGGCAGCTAGTACGTATCCATTTCAACGAACCAGCAGGGACACAAATAGCTCGACCGTGGACTTTTGCTTTACCCAAATACCTGGATGTATTCAAAGCCTCAATGCGCTGACACTTGTGAAGTGTCTCATTCCACGTCTTACTGGCATTTTCAAGGGCAGGAGACGAGGGCCAAACTGCTCAAAGAGTAGGTGGTAACAACGGCTAGGGCTGGGCCATATTATACCGTTCACGGTAATACCGGTATAATGTTAGGCAACGATAGGAAAATGAAATATCGCGATACAATATGAGTAAAACGCACATGCGCAGTGCCTTTGTTTTCATACGCACATGGCCGATTGTTGAGTGAAACAGATGAACCAGAATTGGTTTGTAAAAATGGTGCAACTTCAGTGATGTGGAACTGGTTTGGTGTTTGTCCGTCAGATACACGACAAAGCACATTTCTTTGCAGAACATGCAAGCGGCCGTCGTTATTGTCATATTTGTCGGACTAAGATGCTCTTGGGAGTAATCTGGGTCCTAAACCCCCCTCTTCAGGTCGAACGAACACTGCAGCATCTCTGAGAGTTAAAAACTGTCTAAATTCTTTCATCTTTAATAAAACGATCAGCATTGCTGCTTTACCAGGTGTAACTATGAAGTTTCCAGGCATCCATGAAAACAAAATGTATTACATTTAACGGAGTTAGAAGGTAGCAGGAAGCTAGCGGAAGTTAGCTCGCTAGTTTCGCTAGTTACCCAAGCATGATGTAGCATGCTCTGACTGAGAGATTTCTGAGAAAAAAAAAAAAAAAAAAAAAGAAAAAAAAACAAACACCTTATATAGAGAATTCATTAAAAAGAGAACCACAGAATCTGAAAAGAAATAGAAAACGTATAAAAATAAATTAACATAATGAGAACTTGTAAAAAAAAGAATACTTCATCAAGAAGTTAGAAGATAATAAAGATAGCATGAAAGGGATATGGATGGTATTAAATAGTATAATAAAAAATGGACCAAGGACTAATGACTACCCTGGGTATTTTATGGAAGGGACAAATACTATTAGTAAAATGAACTAAGTAGTAAATGGATTCAATGAATTTTTTGTAAATATAGGGCCAAAACTGGCTGCGGAAATAAAGGTTGGTATGATAGAAAGGGAGACTGGAGGAAACATTGAAAGGAATGCAAGTTCAATGTTTTTAAGAGCAGTGGAAGAGAAGGAGATATATGATATTGTCAGTGGACTTTAGAACAAAATGAGTACTGACTGTCATGATATTGATATGGTAAAGGTAAAGAGAGTAATTGATGGTATTGTAAAACCACTACAATATATTTTTAATTTGTCTTTCCAGGAAGGGGTTTTTCCACAAAAAATGAAAGTTGCAAAAATTATTCCCATTTATAAATCAGGTGAAAAGCATTGTTTTACAAATTATAGACCAGTGTCGGTACTCTCCCAGTTTTCTAAGATACTGGAAAAACTATTTCTAAAAAGATTTGATAGCTTTGTGGATAAACATGATTTGTTGGCAAATTGCCAGTATGGGTTTAGAAATAATAGATCAACAGTTTTGGCATTGATGGATTTAATGGAAGAAATAACAGAATGTATGGATAACAAGAAGTATGCACTAGGAGTCTTTCAAAAAAAAAAAAAAAAAAGCATTTGATACTGTTGACCACGAAATTCTAAAAATCAAACTGGAAAAATATGGGTTCAGGGGTGTGGTACTGGATTGGATAAACAGCTGTGTGATGAATCGACAGCAATATG
The DNA here is from genome assembly GCF_041146795.1 of Maylandia zebra. Lineage (NCBI taxonomy): Eukaryota > Metazoa > Chordata > Actinopteri > Cichliformes > Cichlidae > Maylandia > Maylandia zebra. The sequence goes on along the minus strand of NC_135188.1, from coordinate 19,127,749 downwards.
TACAAATAAATGAGTTTAAATCTAAATTGATGGATATTGAATGTGGAGTACCTCAAGGATCAGTATTAGGTCTGAAAATGTTTATTATGTATATAAATGATATTTGTAAAGTATCGAAGATACTGAAGTTTGTAATTTTTGCAGATGATACCAATATACTTTGTTCAGGTGCGGAATTTCAACAGGTTTTGGAGGTGATCACACAGGACTTAAAGATATTAAAGAAGTGGTTTGATAGAAACAAATTGTCCTTAAATTTAAATAAAACAAAATTTATGTTATTCGGAAACTATAAGAAAAACATTAACATTGAAATTTGTGTCGATAATATATATCTAGAAAGGGTTAATGCCATAAAATTTCTTGGTGTGATCATTGATCAAAAGGCCTGTTGGAAATCACACATCACTTATGTGAAGGGAAAGTTAGCACAGGGCATTGCTGTCTTGGGGAAAGTAAAACAATTTCTGGATAGGAAAACATTGTATATGTTATATTGTGCTTTGCTATTACCATACATGAGTTAATGTGTAGAGGTTTGGGGAAATACATATAAAAGTAATATTCAGACTAATCATAATGCAGAAAAGGGCCATTAGACTAATAAATCAGGAGGGGTATAGGGCTCACACAAATGCACTCTTTATTAGGACGCAAGCTATAAAATTCCAGGATCTGGTGAAGTTTAAAACAGTGCAAATAATATATAAAAGGTAAGGAAAGGGATGCTCCCAATCGAAATAAGTAAATTGTTCTTAGAAAGAGAAGGGAGGTATAATTTTAGAGGGAAGTGGAATTTAAAAATACAAAGAGTAAGAACAACATTGAAAAGGATGTCTATTTCAATAGCGGGGGTTAAATTCTGGAATGAGTTAAAAGAAGAAATAAAAGGTCAGTAGTGATATAAACCAGTTTAAAATAAAACTCAAAAAAAGAAATATTAAATAAGTATAAGAATGAAGAAAATGAAATTAACCCGAGACAGCAGTCAAACTCATGTTTATTTTCTTCTGCAAATTAGCAAATCTAAATATAGTTTTAGTTGAACATGTGAAAATATTTTTTGAGATGTTATGTTCTAAGTTGAAGGCATTGTATACGTTTTTGTTGTTCATATTTAGATGAGGATGTAAACCTGAGGGGGTCGGGCTAAATAAGTATATACTTCTGCCTACTCCTTTTCAAACAACTGTATGGAATGATTTTATGAAACGTTGGTGAATGTATATATTTGAAATAAAAAAAAAAAAAAAAAAAAAAAAAAAAAAAGAACTGAACTGAATATTGCACCAGCCCAGGGAAAAGAAAAAAAAAGAAAAAATTTTTTAAAAGGTGACCCTACTAAAACCAAAAACACAACAAAAAGGAGGAAAAAACAGTGACAAATTCACATGTGCAGCCTGCCCTGTAGGAGGCAATACAATATAAATTCGATTATAGTGCATTATACTTTTTTTAATGTCCAAATATATTAAGTTAATATTAGTGATGTGACGTTCTGTATAGAGGCTTCTAAGCGTGTATTGAGTAATGGAGGGGGCGTGAGTATAGCGTGGCAGCCATTACAGGCTGCTCGTGTTCTGTTCTCAGGATAGACCTCACCATTGTAACGGCCTGGCACCGGCGACTACCGATCCCCGCACATGTACGGACAGTGTAGAGCCGTGGAGACCTGGCTTGTATGGTCTTATGTTGCTGACAAGGAATAAAGGTCTGTTGTTTAATTTAACTGACTGGCTCCGTGTTATCCGGCTAACCTCCACACCACATGCCCGCTGGACCGGCTAGCCGCTCCTTCCTCGCCAGACTGCTGTTACAATTTACAGGCTGTGTGCAAAATGCCACACTCTTCAAATTCATGCTAACTAATATTTTTATGTCCAGTAGGTGTCCTGCTAGAGGAAATGAAGCTTCAAGAAGCTTTGCGTTGGGGTGAACCAATTGGATGAAAAGCTTCAGTGCTTCATGAGGCTTCATCTGCCCATCACTAGTTAATATACCTCCAGCAGACAACTGTTTGCTGTACACCTGGCTTACCTTGGCTTATCTTCTAAAATCACTACTAAAAACATAAAATACAATAAACATCAAATACATTTCAACATATAAAAAAATAAAATAAAAAAAAGCACTAAAAGAAAAACAGCCTGTACCTCGAACCTCTGCTGTAGAGGTTTAAAACAACTGTTTGTGTAGCAGACAATTAAAACTTCTCAGGCTCTTCACCTACTCACGCAACCATTGTTCACAGCCGCTCATCAGTGGAAATGAAGAGCACCTGTTGCTACTTCCTCTTTTATACCCTCCATTGGGTCCTCCTGGGTCCTAAAGCCTTCCCCATTACATTTGCGGCAAAATTATCCACACCCACCGCCGCGCTATGAATTGTGGGATATATGGGACCACGAAGCGTGCACCGGACCACGCTTGATATTTGGGGAAATTGGTGCATTTGGAGTACACTTCGAATTGGGACAGCTGTCGTCGTGTGGCAGTGACGTAATCGCACTTAAAATGCGTACTTCAAGCGTGCAGACCCTGAATTGGGACACAGCCTGTGTCTGTAAGTTCAGTCTGTGTTATGTTTCCTGTTTTACTTTGAAAGTCCGTGTCTCATGTAAATGCATCTGGTTGTGCTTCCTTTGTCTCGTTAGGCCTGATTTGCCCCAGCTGTGTTTCCCTCCTGTTGCACATTCCCTGATTGCTCCCTCTGTGTATTTAAGCCCTGTGTTTCAGTTTGTTGCTGTTGTGATCTACCCTTATCTAGCTGTGTTTCTGTCTGTGTAAGTGTATTTTGGATTCCTAGTTTTGGTACCTAGTGATGAACTGAATAGGGCTGGGCGATATGACCCAAAGTTCATATCTCAATATTTTTTTAGCTGGATGGCGATATAAGATATATATCTCGATTTATTTATTTATTTTTTTTTTTAAAGCCATAAGTTAAGAACAAAAAGAGAGTTCTTAGTTACACTGTGTCCCAGCTGTCACACGGGCACTTTTATTTACATACAGCGTAGATGTACATGAAGAAATTACTCAAAAATAAATTATCAGCATTTATTAAGTAATCATGGTCCATAAATAAAAGAAAACAATGTTGTTTTTGTGCATAACAAAAAGCTCACAATTGTGCAGTCAAAATGTAAACTAATAGACGCTGAGCATAATAACAAAGAGACAGATTTCACAGCTGCACGTCTCTGAACAGGTGCCATTTGTGGTCCTTATAGACACACAGTACGTATCACTCCGCGAGGCTCCTCCTCGGTAGCCGTAATCCTCCGACAATCCATCAAGCGGTGCAGCTCCGTAGCTTAGCAAAGTCATATTAAAACATTTTTTGACAGATTGCTGAGCGCTGTGTACCACATAAAATCGGTTCGCGGTCAGTAAGCACAACCAGAATTCATACATAAGGTGCACTGTCGATTTTTGAGAAAATGAAAGGATTTTAGGCCGTGCAGCCCCTCCGGGCTGCATGTCGTTAGCGCGGTTAGCTCGCTAACACTTTGACGCCGCCCAGCCCCACGCATGGTAACTCGCTAACGGAGATCTTCCGCTTTCATCTTGTCATTGCCTGCAGGTGAAGCTATGGGGGAGGCGGAGTTGTGTTCAGTGAAGGAGAGGCGAGGCCGAGTAACGTTGCGTAGAGACAAAAGTGGACGAAAGAGAGGCAAACCTGCGGCTCCACAAGTATAATTATAACGTAACATAGACTATATCTATGAATATAGACTATATATGTGAAAATATATATATATATGAAAATATATATATATGAAAATATATCGATATTTTAAAAAAAACTCGATATATCGCCCAGCCCTAGAACTGAAGCTTTCCACCCAATTGGTCGACCAATGGTTCGAAGCATTGTGATGATTCATTTACTCTACTGCGCCATCAAGTGGACAATTCAAGTGAAGCGGGCTCTGTGATTATAATGATGTGTAAACCTCTAAACTGAATAAATAAATTGTTTTCTTGGTTATTTATCCCGAATATTGTCTCAGTATGTGTGATTCAAAAGAGAAAGTGGAAAGTAGCAGGACAGCGTTTTGGTATGATTGTGTAACTGTTAGCCTCAGACAGTCAGTCAATAGTATAATTCAGATCATAGATCAGTACATTTGCATATTTGTATAACAATAAAACAAAGCTGACACTTTCGAGACTTTATCTAATGTGTAAGCATCACAGCAGATGCCTTTGTGTCAACATAGCTGAGGCTAAAACGGAAAATATTCAGCAGTAAATCAAAACCGAAGGAAAACCATTAATCAACAAATGAACATTACCTGATGCTGCTGAATTGAAGCAGAGCAAATAGAGGTTTTATTAGAGACACACCTTAATGTTTTGCAATTTTGCATAATGTTAAAAATTTTAAATTATTTTAGTAGCCTATTGAACGGCAGAAATTAGGTTTTCTTTTCAGAAGTATTTAAATGGGAAAGAACAGCGGCTGACAAACAACGGAGGTCTTATGCGTAACAAACAAGCGAATAATGCAGAAAACAGATTTTTAGACGGGAAACTGTTCTTGAAGTACACTGTGTGTGTGTGTTTGTGTGTGTGTGTGTGTGTGTGTGTGTGTGTGTGTGTGTGAGAGAGAGAGAGAGAGAGAGAGAGAGAGAGAGAGAGAGTGTGTGTGTGTGTGTGTGTGAGAGAGAGAAAGCTGTGCATGAAGTGTGATTTTATCCTGGTGAAAGCAAAACAGCAAAAGTCAGAGGAAATTCATGACGATGTTTATGTGAAGCGTAGTTTGGATCTCCTTTTTCCGCTGGTTCGGTCAATATTGTTTGAAGAGAAATAAAACCTGCAGCTTCAGAATCAGCGCAAAAAAGGCGTAAACACGAAGCACGGACCCGCCGACGGATCAGAATCAGTGAACTGTCGGCTTTCAGCCCCGACCGTGTCCGTGCTGTCTGGTGAGAAAGGCGACATCTCACTGATTCTGATCCGTCAGCGGTCCGCGCCTTGTGTTTACGTCTTTGTGCAGTATCGGTGTACCTCCTCTCATTTACTGTTTTAGCTGTTTGGTGGTGGTTGAAATGTAATAATATTTATATTAAAAATCGATTCAGGATTTTAATGAATCGATATCACGTTATCCAAGCTAGAATCGATTTTAATCGATAATCAAAACCCGCTCCTAGTACCTGTGTAATCATGCTTATGTACATCTGGATAATGACACAAACTAGTGTTTGGTGTTTCACTTTTTAATAAACTAAAAGACAGAAATCAGATTATAGGATGTGTAGTGTTGTTTATTTATATTTTGGTGTTTATCATTTGTGATATTTATTACTGTGTGCATACTTTATTAGGAGAGACAAAATTAAAAAAAAAAAACATCTCTTCCTTGCTGGTTCCATCGAATAAGAAATGCACAAGTAACTATGTAGCACATACGTAATCCAATTCCACAACACAGTGTGATGGGGAATCAGCTGTTTTTCTGCCCATTTTATTTCGAATCTGGCGCGAACCGGTGAACCAGTCCCTGAATCAGTCACGTGGTACGGACTGCCCGCGAGGCCTCGAACGTCACTGCATACGTAATCAAAGCAAGCCTCGATACGCGCTTCACAAAAAAACGCCCCGAGATTACCCGACACACGATTCGACGCTTCGACACACAGGACACATCACTATTGGTACCCTTTTGAGTTCAGTATTAAAGCTGTTTTGAGTTCAAGTTCCACCTCCGAGTGTTTGCACACTGGGTCCTCCTACTACCACTCCTGCCTGCACACAGCTGTTTCATAACAAATTCCTATGTATGTAGTTAGAGTGTACTTCTCGAATTCTGTAAAACATTTTTTTCAAAAGGAATACAAGACGGCCTGTTTTAGGATGTAAAAAAAGCCTCATAGCAGTGAAAGTAACCATATGGTTCCCTCACCACTGCTTATAAAGACAAATAATTGCTTAACTGCACATTAATCTTTATTTAATATCTTTATTGACTTGAGACAACTTTTAAATTATGTATAGTCCAGAATTTACTTGACATGTCACACAACTACATTAGGAAAATAACACATATAACAAGACGTTATGATTTTTCTGGTTTGCATTAATCTATCATCATTGTATAATCTAACAGTATGAAAACATCTCATCACTATTTCTCACCTTTTCAATGTACTGACTATATTAATTGATATCTTGGTAACATACATCATGAATGAAGGTACAATTATTCTAACTCAAAAACTTTTAACTGGTAGTGTAAAGTGTTGGTCAGGTTCCCATTGTTCTTGGAATTTCTAATTTTGGACTCACTCATATACCTGAATAACGGTTCATTTTTGTTTAACCCTGTCTGTGGAGTCTGCTTTGGATTATTTCTCCTGTTTACTTTGACACACATGTATCTAAGTGTCATAAGATGGAAAGGTAAGTACAGATATATCAAATTTTTACTTAAGTACAGTACTTAATTCATTTTGGAACAGAGAAAGTTCCTTTTCTGCTGGCAGTTTCTTATGCCGTAGGGTGAACTACCATTCTTCTCGAGGACGCCACAGAGGCCCTCGGTTGGGCATTTTGGGATATCCTCATATTGCATTTCTTCTCCACCCACCCACAGCCACTCACCAGCCAGGTTACACAGGCCTGTCCACACCTGCCAACAGTAAACAAAGAGAAACAAACAAAGTTACAGTAAGTATAGTTATGAGTCTCTAACCAACAGAAGCGCATGCAGAAAACTGCCCAACCTCATCAGTGGTAGCCTCTTTTGTGGTCTCTCGTGCAGTGGTGTAGTTATCTGGAGTTATCAGGGAGGCCAGGTCATAGCCGTGGTTCCTGTATGAAGAGGCTGGATCTTCTGTGACCACTCCATCCAGAGACCTGCAGTGTTCTAATGCCTCCTCCCATGTTTTATTCTCCTTCACCAGAATCAGCTTTTCCTCATAACATAGGAAAGTTTTTTTTTCATCACACTTCTTGCTTTCCCATTTTCCGTCGCTTTTTCTGTTCACACAGTTTTCATCCTCTTTTGGTGCTGCAAGAAGTCGAAGTACAATAGACAAAAAAGACGGCTGGATTTCAGAGATGTTTTAAAGGTCTATTTTTATCTAGATTCAGTATCAAATCATTTTACCAGTACAGTGTTTATGTGTCTAACAAACCCTCCTTGCTGAAGTTCCAGCTGAAACAGTTGGTTTGGGACTTCATGAAACTCATTACAGTCAACACTGTGGTAGACAACACTGCTCCACACTGTAAATCTGATCCTTTCTCACCACTCAAATTGTTGAATGCTCAAAATATCTCAAATTTATTTCAGGTCACAATGCAAATAAGTTTGGTATAATTACCAGTAAGTTTGATCTTGTAACATCTAAGGAGTAAGAAACATAGTATGAAAATGTACCATCCCATGGTGTGAAGATGGCTATTTCGTCTCCTCTGGACCATTTCCATGGACTTGTTGCATCCTTCCGGGACAAACCGATCCATCCAGAGTGCTGTAGAGCTTCATTCTCTTCTGCAGTTCTCACTCGGACCAAGTCAGTGTGGTTCTTCCTGCAGAATGCTACTGCCTCTTCCCAGGTATACTCGTAAGGGTTATTATAAAACTTGATGTCCAGCAGATCTCCACACACGGGGAAAAGAATGAGCAAGAGGGCAACGTGCTTCGTCATTGTGTTTTTCACAGGAGAAAAGTGGACAGAAAGCCTGCACAGACAGGACACAGAACAGAAATTTTATAGTGAGGAAGAGCAGCGTCTGCTGTGTCCACATAACGCTCTACTGATAAATGCTGGGAACAATAAACTCTTCATTAAACACAACTAGAGTAAATTGCACAGATATAGGTGCTTGTGTGTTTAAAGAAATCAATAAAACATTTCAAATTTCAAGTGAAATGTCCTATTATTTAAAAAGAAAAGAACACAAAACAATAGAAATACTAATTTAAATAAATTGTTGTAATGACATTTACAAAATAAGAGTGCGAGTGAGATCAAACTGAATAGTGAGATAGCTTTTGTTTTTTGTTCTTCTTTGGCGGATCATACACTGTGTTCAGTGTCTGATCCCTTTGTCACGATCTTGGGTCATCTGACCCATCGTATTGAGTTTTAGTTTATTTTGATGTTTAAAGAGCACTAACAGTGTAGACCAGTCTAAATGGATCTTTGATGACAAATTGTCATGGTCCCTGTGCCCCGCTGGTCGATCCTCTATTGGGCAATATGTTTGTGGTTTGTTTGCTCTCTCTCACTCTCTCTCTCGCCGCGGCGACGCTCATTGCGGACTCCCGCTGCTAGCCCACACACCTGCTCATCACCGCACCAGCCACTGATCCCAGCTGATTACTGCACCACTTAGATGGCGAGTCTGCACTAGTCTTCGCTGGATCGTTGAGCTATCAGCGTCAGTTAAACTTGTGTATCTGCCAACCTGTATCTTGAGAGCCTTTTGTAATTATCCCTACTAACCCTTTGATGACATAAATAGCATTTTGGTTATTTCAGGTTAATTCCTCTATAAACGGCTGTTTCAAAAATGTAGATATAATAACTCTTTAGCAATTAAGTGTCATGATCTGTCTTGGTTCCCCGTCTCGTTAGTTAGACTATGTTCAGTTGTGTGACACCAAGTACTTTCAGACACTACAGTGACTGTGGTCCAGTTTATACAGGAATACTTCTTTAATGAGCTGCCTTTTTTAATTATTATTTTTTTATCTATACTTGTTCCTATATCTATGTGACAGTTTAATTAATCATGGTTTTCAATCACTGACATGAAAACAGGAGTTAAACCAATTCAGTTCTCTTTCAGTTGAGCTGTGTTTATTGTCACTTTGCTCACTACATATTTTGTCAGCTATAAATTTTACTACTATTTGCTGTCAGTCAGTGTAAAACATTACAACAAAATCAAAATCAGACAAAGACGTAATGTGTTAACCTAAGTCTCAGATGGTTGTTTTAGTGAAATTGCTCTAAAATGACAAAAGAAAAAATAGAGAATGAGTTGTACATGCATACATGCTAGTCTCAGGAAGTTAAACTGCTTTTAACATAATGTTTCAGCAGATTTAAACTGAAATCAGCCAAACTTACGTGGCTATCACACTGTTTTCTCTTAATCTCTTTATAAATATTAGTCTCTCCCATTCATTCCTCAGACCTGTTTGTACAGCAGCACTTACCTTGGTAGATGTTAGCAGGGAAGCTTTGAAATTCACTCCGGTTATGATCCCTCTGCAACAAGTCTGAAAAGATACCAGTGGTGATTCAGAGCTTCATGCAAAACCTGCCATCTATGTCCCAACTAAATTGATGGATAGCTCTGGTGTGGCACCCCCCCCCCCCAAGTCATTTAAATCAGAAGCAAAGCAGCAGCATTCAAATTCAATTTGTTCTGGATATTTACTTAGTCCCTTTCTAGAGCCTTCAGGGATCGTGTACATGCAAACCACCACAACCTACTGACAGAAAACTGTCAAAGGTGAGGATTTTTGTGTTTGAGTGTTGTTGAAATAGCGTGAAAGACGACACATATGCCTTAAAAAAATTTCTGAAACGTTAGTGTACAAACATTGTTTTAATATTTGTGTTTGTATAATATATGCACACCATATTTTCAATTGTTTAATCTTTAAAAAATATATATATGTAAATATAAATAACAGTGAATACAGCAGCTTCAGAGAAAGACAAAGTTGGTAAACCACAATTAGCAGGACGTCCCGCACTTTCTCCATTCAAGGTTTACAACCTTTAACTGCCTCATTAATTTAATAAGTTTACCTTAACTTATACACTGCTCAAAAGAATTAACTCATTCACTGCCAGCCATTGGCAGTGAATGAGTTAAACCCATTGACTCATTCACTGCCATTGACGGCTATAGACGTCAATGGCAGTGAATGAGTTAATTATAGTACCAAGTGATTTAAACTTCAGTGATATTGATCTGGTTAATTAAGTAGCAGAGGGGGTTGTTAATCAGTTTCAGTTGCTTTGTTGTTAATGAAATTAACAACAGGTGCACTAGAGGGGCAACAAAGAGACAGCCCACAAAACAGGAAAGGTTTTACAGGTGGAGGCCACATTTTTACCTCCTCATCTTTTCTTACTGTTTTTTCATTAGTTTTGCATTTAGCTGCTGGTAGCATAAGATAATACCTGGACCCTACAGAGGTTTCACAGATGAGTCTCCTCCAGGATGGCACATCAACAAGTGCCATTGCTAGAAGATTTCCTGTGTTTTCCAGCACAGTCTCAAAAGCATGGAGGAGATTCCAGGAGACGGACAGGGACTCTAGGAGAGCTGGAGTGCTGAGCAGGGTGAGCACTGCCAGGGCTTCAAAATGACCTCCAGTAGGCCACTGGTGTGAATGTCTCTGATGAAAAAAATCATAGAATAGCAGAATTGCAGGCCTTGCTACAGGCTTTGCAACGGCAGCCTCACTGCATTCGGAATCAAGACGAAATCTTTGGACCCACTGTTAGACCCTACATTGGTTCAGTGGGCTACAGTGGTGAGAGTATGCAGGCAGCTTGTGCAGGATGAAGGGATCTAAATCCCACAGAATACCGCTGGGACATTACGTTTTGGGCCAGGTTGCATCTCAGACTGTCCAGGATCTCAGTGATGCCCTGGTCCAGATCTGGGAGGCGATTCCCCAGGACACAATCCATCATCTTATTAGGAGCATGCCCCAATGTTGCCAGACATGCATACAGACATGTGAAGGCCAAACAAACTACTTAGTAACATTTTGAGTTACTGTAGTGAAGTTTCGGTAAAATAGACTAGCCTGCTCTATTATTTCTTACTTTGATTTGTGGGTTTTCTTTTAGTTTAGAGCTCTGTAGGGTGACCATTTTCATTTCCATTCAATGATTTGTTATCCTTTCATTGCTAAAAAATTACCCCGTCGATATTATTTTAGATATCCAGCATGACTTGTTTCACCACTGAGATCTGATGTGTTTTAAAGTTTTTTTGTTTTGTTTTGTTTTTACAAACATCATGATCACTATCACCAGTTTGAATGTTTAGTTCACATGATTCAAATCCTTCCATGCCTCAGTGTCACTACAGTAGACATATTTTTTCCCCATTAACCTTGCTTTGTTATTCAACCAAATTAGTTTATTTCCATTTGTTTTTATGTGTGACGGGATGAAAACTTTGTTCTCTACATTCAGAAGGTGTATTCACTAGCCTGTGAGTATACTCGGTTGCTTGCTAACTTAATTTTCACTCTTACGTACAGTAAATATGTTATGCAACTTAGCCTAAAATGACGTGACAAGAACATGATATGTGAAGTACGTTCAAAGATGGATTCCACTTTTGCTGTGTTTTCCTAAATGTGAATATATGAGTGTCATCACTACTGCTTGGAGGTGACATAAGAGTGTGGTGGAGTGAGGTTGGTGGTTTGGCTGCAGGGAAGGAGTTGAGCAGTAGGTTCAGGGCGTGGTGGTAGGGAAGGCAGGGTTTTGCAGCTGGTGAGAATCTTCTAGTTATGCCTTTCCTATTTCAGTAGCGGCCAGGCCGGAGAGGGGGAGGAGGAGGAAGAGGAGGAGAGCAGCTGCAGCAGAGAGACGGAACTGGGAGCGCTGCAAAGTGCCTTACTATAAGAAGCACCAATCACAGAAACAGTGAGAACAAAATAAAAAGGCTGAAATTGAGATTCCTGAGTTGTGTTGGATCCTTTCTTTAATAAGTTCAAGAAAACACTGAAGTTAAATCACAGACAGAGGATGAAGCACAAAGCTCATTCATGCACAAGCCCCTCTGTGACTGTGAGACGTTACCAGTCCTAAACCAATACAAAGAGGATGCTCGAATTTGTGGCGTGTGAGCCATTTGAAGCATTTAAAGATGACAAGTATCATTTTTAGTGCTTGTAATATTTACCACGTGTACATTTTCCAACACAGAGAACTGGCAGAAAATCTGTTTTCTTTGTTACCCATGTTATAAACACAGAACACAGAAAACAATAACTTTAAGTCCTGCGCTTATGACTTATGGGATGTGCTTAAGTTTTTCACAGGACTCTCACGTGACTGTATAGTTAAAGTAAGTCTCATATTTATTGGACATGTGGTGAGCTGAACAGCTGTTCTAAACACAGACTTCATCTTTTATTTTACTGTGAAAATTAAATTCCACAAGAGGGTGATGTGAAATACTTTGTGTCAAAGAATGCGTAACGGCCCTATGATTTATGATTGGAAGTAATAAAGATTTATGACAGTCATACGTTTTATCCCATGTCATAAAGTTCTAATATTTATAACATACATGAGATATGTAATAGAAATTAAATTAGGTAAGGAGCAATAATTTATAATGATGTCTTGTTGTCATTTTAAGCAAAAAAAGTTTACTTTGGAGACAAAAAGTGTGTGTGTCTAATTTTGTGTGTGTGTGTGTGTGCGTGCGTGCGCATGCATGCGTGTGTGTGTGTGTGTAAGAGAGAGAGAGAGAAAATGTGTTAAACGATACAAGATTATGTCTGTGCAGGTTCATCATAGTCTAAGGAGCTTGGAAAAAAAAGTATCTGGACGACATCTGGAGTTGCTTGAAGATGTTTCACCTCTCATCCAAGAAGCTTCTTCAGTTCTAAGAACAATTGGTGGAGAGCCCCAGATTTTGAGCCCTAGGGGAGTGTCCCCCTATTGATCTTTCGCCTAATCACTTGAGTCAAGGTTTGAAACAGGTGTTGGTCCAATCTTCCAAGGTTTCGGGTGAACCTCTTGTGAGACGTTGCCTCACCCTTTGGAATGAGTTGGTACTGTATTTTGTACTACCAGCATTTAAAAGAGCACACAGTGCAAAGGGAGGGCTCTGCTTTTACTTTGAGCAGTTTGTTTTTATTTTTTTTATTTTTTTATTTTTTTTTCATCAGTGTGTATTTTTCCAAGGATATCTGCATCAGTTAGATTTTGTTACCACAAATTTCGTGTGAAGTTCACAACAGAGCTAGAGAGATTTAAACACACCAGTTTAGGGAGGCAGGGGAGTCCAGAGCGTTGGACTGGGTGCACAGGAGTGGTGAAGAAGAAAGAGTCAGTGGAGATGTGCAAGAGAAGCAGAGGGAACAGTTTTACAAGATGGTAAATGGCACATTTAGGTGTTTAAAGATTTTGTCGATGAGATTAAAAGATATGTCCAACAGTGTTCAGCGACATTTCAGTTTGATTAAAATTTTAAACTACACAGGGTTTATTTTCTTATCTGATATAATTTTTATATTGAACAAACCAGTGATGGAAGCAAGAATCTGATGAAAAACAGTGAACGTGTGTCTAATTAAAACTATTCCAGTGAACTTTCAGTCCCAAACAGCCCTAATTCATCCTTTAATATGTGCAGCATTACAAACTTGAAGAAACACAGAAAAGATAATCAGACATTAATTTATGCTTCCATTAGGCAGTATCATTATAAGGCATAGCATCCATTTTCACAGCTATGTAATTAATACCCACTTTTATTAGTGACACTGCAGGGATGTCTTAGACACCTAAACACCTCTAATTTTCTGCTTCTAAATTCAGATAAAAATGAGATTATTGTACTCTGTCATATAAATCTTAGAAACATGGTGTTTAACAAAATCCTTACTCTTAATGGCATAGCCTTGAGCTGTTTGTTGTAGTAATTTGGCGCATTGTAAATGTAATTGAAGAACACAATCCCATCACACGACATCAAATCAAATTCAAATTCAAATTCAAATTTTATTTGTCACGTACACAGTCATACACAGTACGATATGTAGTGAAATGCTTGGACAACTGCTCGTGACCTAAAGAAAACAAAAAAAGGAAAGGCTATGAATAAGATAGGAAATAAATATGCAAAATTAAAAAGGGTAAATTTAACTAGGAGGGAATAAAATATAAATTAAGGTTAAAAATGAAATAACTGTACAACACAAATTAGAATGAAGGGTAAATTTAACTGGGAAGAATAAGATAAAATATATAAATTAAAGTTGAAAATAAAATAACTGTACAACAAAATACACAATACACAATATAGAACTATATAAGAATGTATGAAGAAATCTAAATATAAATAAATATATACACAATAACAGCAGCTGTACAAGTATTAACTGGAAATGAAGAATATAGTGACCAGTGTTGTGCAAAAACAATGTCCAGAAAGTCCAGTGTGTGTGTAAGAACCATATGTGTGGGTCAGTACTGTGTGGTGGTGTGATTGAGAGACCGTATCGCCTGCGGGAAGAAGCTCCTCCTCAGTCTCTCTGTGTTGGTCTTCAGGGAGCGGAATCGCTTTCCTGACCTCAACAGAGAGAACAGTCTGTTGTTGGGATGGCTGAGGTCCTTCACGATCTTCCTGGCCTTGGTCCAGCACCGCCTGCTGTAGATTGAGTGCAGGTCAGGGAGCTCGGAGCGGATGGTGCGCTCAGCTGACCGCACAACCCTCTGTAGAGCTCGTCTATCCTGCATGGTGCTGTTCCCGAACCAGGTTAAGATGTTTCCCGCCAGGATGCTCTCTATGGTGCACGAGTAAAAGTTCCTGAGCACCTTGGAGGGCAGTTGGAAGTCTCTCAAGCGTCTGAGGTGGTAGAGACGCTGTCGGGCCTTTTTCACCACGGTGTTGATGTGACAGGACCATGACAGGTCCTGCGTGATGTGAACTCCGAGGTATTTGAAGCTGTCCACTCTCTCCACTGGGCACTCGTTGATGACGGGGGTCTGGTAGTTCCTCTCCTGCTTAGTGCTGAAGTCCACTATCAGCTCCTTTGTCTTACTGATGTTTAGAAGGAGGTTGTTCCTCTGGCACCAGTTCTCCAGATTCCTAATCTCCTTCAGGTAGGCCGTCTCGTTGTTATCAGAGATCAGGCCCACCACGACGGTGTCGTCAGCAAACTTGATGATGGTGGTGGAGCTGGTAGTGGCCACACAGTCATATGTGTACAAAGAGTACAGCAGGGGGCTCAGAACACACCCCTGGGGGGCTCCAGTGCTGAGAGTGGTGGAGGCTGAGACATGTCCGCCCATCCTTACTGCCTGTGGTCTGCCAGTTAGGAAGTTGGAGATCCACTGACACATAGATGAGCTGAGTCCCAGATGCTCCAGCTTGGTGGTGAGTGTGGAGGGAATTATGGTATTAAATGCAGAGCTGTAGTCTATGAAGAGCATTTTAACATAATTCCCCCTTCTAGTGTCCAAGTGAGTGAGTGATGTGTGGAGGAGATGAGAGATGGCATCGTCTGTGGAACGATTTGGACGGTAAGCGAACTGTAGTGGGTCCAGTGTGTCTGGTAGTGAAGAAATGATGAAGTCTCTGACCAGGCGTTCAAAGCACTTCATCACTACTGAGGTGAGGGCTACAGGGCGATAGTCATTGAGAGAAGCAGGGTGGGGTTTCTTCAGGACAGGAACAATGATGGACTCTTTGAAGCATGTGGGGATCACCGACTGAGATAAAGAGATGTTGAATATCTCAGTGAACACAGGAGCTAGCTGGTATGCGCAGTCTCTTAGGATACGACCTGGGATGCCGTCTGGTCCTGCTGCTTTCCTGGTGTTCACTCTCTTGAAGGCTCTCCTTACTTCATGCTCGGAGATGACGAGCACGTTTCCGGTGCTGGCAGTATCTTCCTGTCTGCAGCCGTTAGCGCCGCTAACACTAGCATTGTTGGAGACCTTAGCTGCAGCCTCGAAGCGAGCATAGAAAGTGTTCAGCTCGTCTGCCAGAGTCACGGCCGCGTTCGTCATACCGGTTGTTGGTGCTTTATAGTCCGTTATTGTCCTTAGTCCCCGCCACAGGCTCCTAGAGTCACTCTGTTGGAGTTGTGACTCTAGTTTCCTCCCGTAGCGCTGCTTCGCCTCTTTCACCGCCCTCCGCACGTTATATGACGCGGCTTTGTACGGGTCCATGTCCCCCGTCATGAGTCCCGTGTTGTAGGCAGCGGTGCGGGATCTCAGAGCGTCGCGGATGGTTTTATCCACCCACGGCTTCTGGTTGGGAAACGTTGTGATAGTCTTTGTCTCCACGGTATCATCCGCTAGTTTCCCGATGAATCCCACAACCGCTTCCGTAAACACGTTGACGTCATCATCGGAGCTGTTTCTGAACATGCCCCAGTCTGCGTCATCGAGTGCGTCCTGTAACGCGGCCACCGATTGATCCGTCCAGCGCGCAACCTTCCTCTGAACCGGAACTTCCTGTTTCAGCCTTTGTTTGTATTTTGGCATGAGGAAGATGGCGGCGTGATCAGATTTGCCAAATGGGGGGCGGGATTGTGCCTTGTAGCCGTCCTTGACCGTAGTGTAGCAGTGGTCCAGTGTCCTTTCACCCCTGGTGGGGCAGGTGATGTGTTGATAAAAGTTCGGCGCTGCGCGTTTGAGGTTGGCACTATTAAAGTCCCCCGTCACAATAAGCGCAGCGTCCCGGTGTTGTGTCTGGTGCTGTGTGAGTGCCTCATGCAGCTCGCATAAGGCGGTGACCGTGTCCGCTTGTGGTGGAATATAAACGGCACTTACAATGACCGATGTAAATTCCCGAGGTAGATAAAAAGGACGACACATGATGGACAGTAGTTGCAGATTTGGTGTGCAGGAGCGTGTGAGAGGAACAACGTTCGCACTGTTGCACCAGTTGTTGTTCACCATTAAACACACGCCGCCTCCCCTTGACTTCCCCGAGTCCCGTGTCCTGTCCATGCGGTGAACCGAGAAGAACTCGGCCGGCTGGATGGCGTGGTCCGGCACCGCTGGGTTCAGCCATGTCTCGGTGAAGCAGAGGAGATTGCAGTCCCGAATGTCTCTCTGGAACTTTATCCTGGCCCTGAGGTCGTCAAGCTTGTTCTCCAGTGACTGGACGTTGGCGAGCAGGATGCTAGGCAGAGGTGTGCGGTGTGCACGAGCTCTCAGCCAAGATTATCTAGATTTAAAAAAGTAAAATTGTTACTCATCACGATACAGGACAAAAACAGATTACGTGGTTACATAGGGTAAGTCCTCATCTTTAACCCATAACGGTTCTTTATGAGCGCATGCCGCAAACCTACCCCCTCGCGTTTACAGTGGGGCAAAAAAGTATTTAGTCAGCCACCGATTGTGCAAGTTCCCCCACCTAAAATGATGACAGAGGTCAGTAATTTGCACCAGAGGTACACTTCAACTGTGAGAGACAGAATGTGAAAAAAAAATCCATGAATCCACATGGTAGGATTTGTAAAGAATTTATTCGTAAATCAGGGTGGAAAATAAGTATTTGGTCAATAACAAAAATACAACTCAATACTTTGTAACACAACCTTTGTTGGCAATAACAGAGGTCAAACGTTTACTATAGGTCTTTACCAGGTTTGCACACACAGTAGTTGGTATTTTGGCCCATTCCTCCATGCAGATCTTCTCGAGAGCAGTGATGCTTTGGGGCTGTCGCCGAGCAACACGGACTTTCAACTCCCGCCACAGATTTTCTATGGGGTTGAGGTCTGGAGACTGGCTAGGCCACTCCAGTACTTTCAAATGCTTCTTACGGAGCCACTCCTTTGTTGCCCGGGCGGTGTGTTTTGGATCATTGTCATGTTGGAAGACCCAGCCTCGTTTCATCTTCAAAGTTCTCACTGATGGAAGGAGGTTTTGGCTCAAAATCTCACGATACATGGCCCCATTCATTCTGTCCTTAACACGGATCAGTCGTCCTGCCCCCTTGGCAGAAAAACAGCCCCATAGCATGATGTTTCCACCCCCATGCTTCATAGTAGGTATGGTGTTCTTGGGATGCAACTCAGTATTCTTCTTCCTCCAAACACGACGAGTTGAGTTTATACCAAAAAGTTCTACTTTGGTTTCATCTGACCACATGACATTCTCCCAATCCTCTGCTGTATCATCCATGTGCTCTCTGGCAAACTTCAGACGGGCCTGGACATGCACTGGCTTCAGCAGCGGAACACGTCTGGCACTGCGGGATTTGATTCCCTGCCGTTGTAGTGTGTTACTGATGGTGACCTTTGTTACTTTGGTCCCAGCTCTCTGCAGGTCATTCACCAAGTCCCCCCATGTGGTTCTGGGATCTTTGCTCACCGTTCTCATGATCATTTTGACCCCACGGGATGAGATCTTGCGTGGAGCCCCAGATCGAGGGAGATTATCAGTGGGCTTGTATGTCTTCCATTTTCTGATGATTGCTCCCACAGTTGATTTTTTTCACACCAAGCTGCTTGCCTATTGTAGATTCAATCTTCCCAGTCTGGTGCAGGTCTACAATACTTTTCCTGGTGTCCTTCGAAAGCTCTTTGGTCTTGGCCATGGCGGAGTTTGGAGTCTGACTGTTTGAGGCTGTGGACAGGTGTCTTTTATACAGATGATGAGTTCAAACAGGTGCCATTCATACAGGTAACGAGTGGGGGACAGAAAAGCTTCTTACAGAAGACGTTAAAGGTCTGTGAGAGCCAGAGATTTTCCTTGTTTGAGGTGACCAAATACTTATTTTCCACCCTAATTTACAAATAAATTCTTTACAAATCCTACCATGTGGATTCATGGATTTTTTTTTCACATTCTGTCTCTCACAGTTGAAGTGTACCTCTGGTGCAAATTACTGACCTCTGTCATCATTTTAGGTGGGGGAACTTGCACAATCGGTCGCTGACTAAATACTTTTTTGCCCCACTGTATAGGTGATCCCCTGCGAGTGGGTAGAGCCTCTCAGATTCTGCATTGTATTGATCCAAGTAAAGAAATAATAACAAGCAAATAATAATAATAAAGCTGTGTGAAATTTCAAACCCGACCCCTGTGTGCTCTTTTAAAAACTGGTGGTACAAAACATAGTGACAACGTGTGTATTAGACGCCCTCACTCCAAAAGCATAAAAAATAAACATTTAAATCCTAAATAAATGGCATTCTGGGGTTTGTAACGTTGGGTTGTGTTGTGTGGTTGAGAAGAGGCGGCAAAACACCTAGCAGGCTAGGCGGAAGGATACACACCCACACTGGTATCAGTAATCCACGGTGGTTCTTTAATACGCATTCTTCAGCAACCGTATAAAAGCCCGGCTGAACGGCTGCGGCTCAACAACAAAATGCCCAGCGTTCATACAACCCAAGCGCTGCAAACAAAACAAAAAAAAGGGTCTGGAAAAGAAAACATAAGTCCGTCCCTCGTTAAGCACGAGCGTGAAGGCACGTGTCCTCATAATCCCATAGCGAGAGAGAGAGCAGTGGCACACACTGATGACACCATCAACCCTCGACTTGGGTGTCTTAAAGGGACACCACACCATAACGGCTGTTACATATTCCCCCCCCCGGTTAAACAAAGGCTGTCCCCAGCCGAACACAGCAAAGGTACAGTTCAAACTTAACCAGCCTCCATACATGGTCAGCAGGATAAGACGTCAAAACCAAAATAGGGGAATGTACAGTCCAAAATTGACAAACTGGCATACATGACAGTGTCCCACATGGTGAATGCCCATTCAAATAAATGTCAAAGAAAGAAAATAAGCTTAGGACAGCCAGGACAATGACAGAATGAAATTCCCTCTTATTGTTACATTGCGTTTCCACCGTTTTCCCAAAAATTACAACAGTAAGCATGAACATATCACCACAACATGAAAACAGTGCCAACATGAATCGTAGAAAACTCAAACAACGGTCCTGTGACAACAGTAGACCACATGAAACACATCAGAAAGCAAACAAGGTCACTTTATGTTAAATCTGTCAGTATGAAAAGGGTTGGTCCACCTATTGACCGACCAGTCAGCGGTGACCCTAGGAACTCGTCTTGGTCTGAGGTCATAAGAACCTCTAACAGCACACCCATCGGCAGCAGGAGGTGAACTGTTAACCTCTTTCTCCAGAGCAACATCAGCAGTCTCTTGGAAAGAGTTCTGGTCCATGACAAGCGGGGCAGCGTCAGCACAGTCAACGTCAGTCTCAGCAGGGGCGTTGCTAAAGACCGCGGGAGTTGCGTCAACCGCGTCACAGTCAATGCGGCCCGGGACTGAAAGAGCAGGAGGCAAACTGCTGTCCGGGACACTGAGATCCAAAGCTGCTGTAGCATTTAGCTTTGCACGCTGGCTAGACAAAGCTGAGTCCCAGGTATGGAATGGTTGCATGTTCGCAACATGAAAAACTCCCACTCTCTCCCCAGTGTCCACTGTGGTGAGAGAGTAATTCACATCCGACATCCTCTTGGAGATGCGGTAGGGACCCGTGTAAAGCGGGGCCAACTTAGCAGAGAAGTTGGACGATGCATCTGATTTTGGGTGTGACTTTACCCTGACGAGGTCCCCAACTTCATAAGAAACCGTGCGACGTCTCAGATCATAGTAGCGCTTTTGCCTTTCATGACTCTCTCCAAGCACCAAGCGAGCATGTTCATGAGCATCCCGAAGCGAAGCTCTCAGGTTATCTGAGTGGGGCGTTTCTGGGTCGCTCAGTCCCTCCCAGGAGGGTTGAGTGACAAGGTCCAAGGGCGTGTCCAACTCTCGCCCATACAGCATCATGGACGGGCTCAAGCCTGTGCTCTCGTGAGGCGCAGTGCGCAGTGCAAAACAGATCTGGGGAAGATACTTGTCCCAAGAGGTGTGTTTATCCCCAACATAGGCTCGAATGGCCGTTTTCAAAGTGCGATTTACACGCTCAGCTGCATTCGTTTGAGGATGGTATGCAGTTGTTAGTCTGTGTTCAGTCCCAAGAGTCAACAAAACATGCTCAAAGAGTTCACTGACGAAAGGCGTTCCCCTATCAGAAATAAGGTGGGAGGGAGAACCATGTCGGGCAAAAATGTCAGTAATGAACTTGTTCGCAGCAACTTGAGCAGTGGCTTCTCTCACAGCACTCACCTTGACCCATTTTGAGAAATAGTCCACAAAAACAAGGATATAAGCATTCCCCCTTTGTGTGCGGGGCAGTGGGCCAACATAGTCCACCCCTGCGTACTCCCATGGTCTTTGTGGCTGGATAGGGACCATAAGGCCTGCTGTTTATCTTTGACTCGGCTTAGTGGTTTGACACGAACAACATGAGACCACATACTTTTTCACGTCAGAGTTCATGTGTGGCCAGAAGAATCTGAGATGCAAGCGTACCAGCGTTTTTGCAATGCCCAGGTGTCCAGCTGTGGGATGATCGTGGTAATATTTGAGCAGATAACCACGGAGGGCAGTAGGAGCAAACAGTTTAAGCTGCTTGAGTGGGTGGAGACCACACTTTGTCTTTGGGTCGAGGAAATAGAGGAGACTGTCATGGACAACGTACTGTTCCAGATCTTGATTATTCTCCCCCGTTTGTTGGTCAGTTTCCAGTTGATTGAGCAACGGGCCTGTGACTGAGTCCTCAAGCTGCAGCTGACGAACATGCGGGCGGTCCGAAACAATCACAGAAGGTAGAGCACGAAGGTCCATGCTCCCAATCACGGCATAGGGAGGGAGAAGATCAATGGGGGCATCCACATCTGGTAGAGGATTACGGGAAAGGGCATCGGGCACCTTATTACGTTCTCCAGGTTTGTGGATGATGCTGAAGTCAAAGTCTTGAAGGCGCAGAGACCACCGAGCAAGCCTGCCAGAGGGATTCGGTCGAGATATCAACCACTTGAGGCTGCTGTGGTCGGTGTAAATGGTTACGTGCAAGCCTTCGACATAGGGTCGGAAATGTTCCAAGGCCCAGATCACGGCCAGACACTCCTTCTCTGGAGTTGAGTAGGGCTTTTCCGATTTGTGCATAGCCCGGCTAGCAAATGCTACAGCAACGTCTTTGTCATCCTCATCTTTTTGCATTAATGCTGCCCCAAGACCAGCATCGCATGCATCAGTGTGAATGAAGAATGGACGCGAAAAATCTGGGAACCTGAGGACCGGCGCTGAGGTTATTGAATGTTTCAGAAAGTCCACAGCTGCCTGGCACTTGTCATCCCAGTGAAACTGCACGTCCTTTTTAGTGAGGGCGAAGAGTGGCTCTGCATGGCGGGCATAGTCCTGCACAAAGCGGCGATAGTAGCCAGTCAGGCCAAGGAACTGTCGCACCTGCTTTGTTGTGGTCGGCACTCTGAAGTCAGTCACAGCTCTCACCTTGTCAGGGTAAGGATGAATGCCAGCCGGCGTAACCCGATAACCAAGGAAGGTGAGTTCTGAAAGGCAGAATTGGCATTTGCTCAGCTTTAAAGAGAGGCCAGCAGACTGAAGCCTACCAAGGACCTCTTTTAAGTCAAGCAGGTGTTGCTCAAAGGTCGGTGATGCGACAACAATGTCATCTAAATACAACGCGCAGGACTTATAAATCAGGCCAGCTAGAACATTGTTCATAAGCCGCTGAAAAGTCGCAGGGGCGTTACACAGGCCGAAAGGAAGGACTCTGAACTGAAACAGGCCACAGTGCGTGATAAAAGCAGTCTTTGGTTTAGCTTCTTCAGCAATGGGGACCTGCCAGTAACCTCGAGCAAGGTCTAGTGTTGTGAGAAATTTCCCTCTCGACAGAAAGTCAAGTGATTCATCCACCCACGGGAGTGGGTAAGAATCCTTCACGGTCAGCTGATTCAGACCACGGAAGTCAACACAGAACCGTGGTTCGCGGGGGGGTTTGTTCACAATGACCACGGGGGCTGCCCATGGTCCTGATGCAGGTTCGATGATGTTATCCTGTAGCATTTTTTTCACTTGCTCTTCTATGATTTGCTTTTTAGCTGGTGAGGTGCGGTATGGTGGCAAGTTAACAGGCTTTGCATCCCCAGTTACGATGACATGTTCTGCCAGAGAAGTGCGACCAAGGTGGCCATCAAACAGGTCACCAAAACTATTTAACAACTCCAACAGTTCTTCCCGTTCCTCAGAATCCAAGTTAGCTTCTCCAGCCTTATCATGGAGCTGCGGGGTGTTCTGCAGGGTCATAGTTCCACACTCAAGATCAGCTTCCACAAAGCCATTTTCACAGAGTTCATCAAGACATGGGGGATTATCATCCATAATTACAGTTCTTGTTGGGACATGTATTGTCAGTGAAGTGCGAGTCATGAAGTCCATCCCAAGAACAAAGGGGGATGACAGGTCCTGCACTATCACAAACCGCTGATAGACTCGCTTGCCCATAAATCCAATGGTCAGCCAGGTTACTCCTAATGGACTGCAGTTGGTGCCATTGGCCAGTCTTATTGGAGGAGAATCCCACGGATTCTCTAATGACTGGTTTCGGTGTCTCTCAGATAATAGGTCTGCATTTACTGCTGAAAGAGATGCCCCTGTATCTAGTGTGGCATCCAGAGCCGCCCCATTAAAGTTCACTTTAACTCTGAGAGGGGTGTTCCACGATGCTTGCGAAGTTCCATCTTCAACGTGATTGAGCACTGGTGGCACACTTTGATTTGACAAAGACGATGAGGGCTGAGTTATTGGTTGGGGGGAGGGTTGCCCCTGTGAAACACTCTCCCCCCCCTGAAGTTTCCCGGCCTCCTGCCCGTTGCTCTCGTCTCCCTGACCCCGCCAGTTTCATCTGGATCCGCAGGCTGAGTTACTGGATGTTGGTCAGGAGACAGCGTTTGGGGAAGCTCCGGAGCCATCCTGGGAGAGTGTCGAGCTCCCTGAAAATCAGTGGAACAGTTAGGGCACGTACGAGAGGTAACACCAGGCATGGCACATTTGAAACAGCGGGGTCCTCCCTCAGTTCTGTTTTTCGGCTGAGCTCGGGAGGGCCGTGAAAGGTTAGTGCCAAGAACAGAATGCAGCTCGTGGGCACGCAGCACTAGATCAATTACTGACTTTACAGGCGTTCCGAACAGTGCTACTCTGTACTTCTCCACTGCGTGGTTACAGATGAGCTCAATTTGCTCCAGTTCAGATGGTGGGTTCCTCAGTCTCCTAAATTCACTAAGCATGTGGGCAACAAACGTTGGCAGAGGTTCTTCGGGGTGCTGGAAACAGTCCAGGATGCCTCTCAAAATCTGCTCCTGGTTGTCAGCAGGCAAGAAGACGGTTCTGAAAAGTTCACAAAACTTAGCCCATGTAGATACGTGAGGAATGAGCACATTAGACCACTTTCTTGGTTCCTTAGCTAGGAAGTGTGGCAGCTCTCTGAGGATTTGGGCGTCTGTTAGGTCTAAGGAGGTTTTATAAGCAGCAACAGACTGCAGCCATTCTTCTGGGTGAAGGCTGCCATCATTAGCGAACACCTTGGGCTCCAATTTGGCTTGGTGCAATGCCGCAGCAAGGACTCTGGTTGTATTAATTAGCTCCAGTGAATCTGAGTGGGATTGGGACAAGGCTCTGGCGGGCTGCGTGGGGCCAGGTGTTGAGATAGATTGTTGCGTTTCCCTGGTTGGCAGGCCTGGCACATATGGGGTAGAGGAGGCCTGAGGAAAAGGGTGAGTAATCTGGGCAGCTGGCACTTTTGGGACTGGTCGTTTTTGTTGAGTCCACTGCTCCAGAATATTCCTCTGGAGGTCCAAAGAGTCATGAAGACACTGCTGAAGCATATCAACCTCTGCTTGCAGACTTTGCACTTTATGCCCAAGGTCAGCAGTACTATGTCTGGCAGTAAGTCGGTTGGGGTGTAACATAAAGTCTATATCATCACACATGTCATTCAAGTCAGGATGAGTAGCCATAATACACACTTATCAAAGACCCAAATCTATACAAGGTAGCAGTTAAGCAGAAATCAACTTCAGTTCTGGTCACACAAAAGTATATGAAACATGTGAATTCTGAAGTTTAGCTACACATGTCTTATCTGACTTTGAAACGTGGAGGTGGAAGGAGCAAACACCCTGGATCAAAAGCATTTAGGTGTAAAATAGATCCAAACTTACGAGTAACTGAGTATGAGCAACACCTTTTCAAGTCAGATGCACTTAAAACAGCATTTCAATAAGGACAGTTAAGCCAGTGAGAATCAATAGCAAATCAGTTTGAAATATGGACAGCGTTCTTTTTTTTTCTTTTTTTTTTTTTAAATACACTCACTACATCAGTTCGGCGATTTTCCAGAGGACACCAGACTTGTCAGTCCTGACGCGGTATAGAGGTTTGTCCCGTGGAAAAGTTCCCACTTGCAGAGACCGTACGAACGAAGCAAAGTCTGCAGCGTGAGCTCAGCTGGCGAGGAAGAAAAAAAATCCGGTGCGCTTTACTCCGCTTACATTTACGTCAGAAACTATGAAGAAACGGCATCCATCTCGCGTCCAAGTAGCGTGAATCCACGTTAATCCAAAAATGTCGCAGTAAAGGCGTTCGGCAGATGACGATAATACATCCCGAAAACAGCGCTGCGGCGGCTCCACTCGTTGCCGTAGAAACACACTTCATGATCCGGCGAATCGGACGTCCGCGTCGAGGCCAGCCTGGTCTGTCTCCGCGAAGTATGGCAGGCTACTACTAGCTCTACTTTGCCGCTATGTACCTTTCAGTGTATCAATCATCCGCTGCTCGAAGATACTGCATACTGAGGTCCAAGAGAAGATGTTCGGGCGCCATTTTGTAATGTTGGGTTGTGTTGTGTGGTTGAGAAGAGGCGGCAAAACACCTAGCAGGCTAGGTGGTATCAGTAATCCACGGTGTGTAACATGTTGGCTCATGTGTGTATCAGCCACTAGATGGCACTGTGTTGCTGCAATGTGTGTAAGTCACTTGCGAGCAAGAAGCTCCAGAGGAAATGGAGAAGTAGAGGAAATAAAGTGGAATCGGAGCAGAGATGGACACAGATGAGGAGCAAGACTGTTTCTACATTGATAGCATCACCATAGAAAATGAAGGAAGAAATGATGAGCAAGCATATGCAGACATGCAGCTTGGTTCCCCCCCACAGACAGTGAGGTTTAAAGTTGACACTGGGGCGCAAGCAAACACAATTCCAGCTAACATGTTCCAGACACTCTTCCCACACGTGACACTGAAGCCTGTCACACACAAGCTCACAGATTATGGGGGACACTCACTCAGCGTGGAAGGGAAATGCCAGTTAAAATGCAAACACAAAGACAAGACCTGCACGTTGGAATTCCATGTTGTTAACACAAGCGCCCCACCTGTATTAGCAATGAAAGCTTGCCGTGACCTTAACCTGGTAAGGATCGTGATGGCAGTGACGGAGGAAAGAGGCAAGACAACCAACAGTTCACAGGCAATACTAGACGAATATGCAGACGTATTCAAAGGGATAGGAGAATTTCCTGGTGAATGCAGTTTCCATGTAAATCCAGACGTTGCACCCACAGTCAGCCCACCTCGTCGGATTCCCATCGCTCTGCGAGCCCGACTCAAAGACGAGCTCGACAACATGGAAAGGAACCAAATCATATGCAAGGTCACAGATCCTACGGACTGGGTGAATGCACTTGTTGTCGTGGAAAAACCCAAGACGGGCAGACTCAGAGTATGTCTGGACCCCAGACCCCTCAACAAGGCTATACAAAGACCCCATTACCCTCTACCCACCTTAGAGGATGTCACCACAAAACTTGCTGGGGCCAAGTATTTCAGTGTTTTGGACGCCAGATCAGGCTACTGGGCCATTAAGCTAAGCCACGAATCATCTCTGTTAACCACATTTAATACTGTGTTTGGCAGGTACCGCTTCCTTAGGTTGCCATTCGGCATAATCTCAGCTCAGGATGAGTTCCAGCGACGCGTGGACGAGACCTACGAGGGCCTGAGGGGCGTGGCAGCCATTGTGGATGACATACTGGTCTTCGGAGAAACCAAACAGGAACATGACGACAATCTGAGGGCCATGCTGCAGCGCAGCAGAGAGAGAGGTGTAAAACTGAACCCTGACAAGTGCACCATCTGCGTCAAAGAGGTCAGTTACTTCGGTCACACATTGTCACACGAAGGGCTGAAACCAGATCCACAAAAAGTAAAAGCAGTCCAAGACATGGCGCCCCCACAGAACAGGGCGGAATTGGAAACAGTGCTGGGGATGGTTAATTATCTAGCAAGATTTGCCCCACACCTGTCAGAGATAAACGCTCCGCTCCGCCAGCTGTTAAAGCAGGACAGTGAGTTTGTATGGGACAAGAACCATGACAGAGCCTTTCAACGAATGAAGGAGCTGATCACTAGAGAACCAGGCCCAGTTCTCTCCTTCTTCGACTCCAAGAAAGCGCTACGACTCCAGGTCGATGCATCCAAAAGTGGCCTCGGTGCTGTGATGCTGCAGGACGGCAAGCCAGTCACCTACGCATCCAAGTCACTCAACAGCACTGAGCAGAACTATGCCCAAATCGAAAAAGAGCTGTATGCTGTTCTCTTTGGTTGCAAGCGGTTCCACGAGTACATGTACGGTCGACATGTGACCATTGAGTCGGACCACAAGCCACTTGAGTCCATACTCAAAAAAACACTAGCATCAGCACCACCACGGCTACAGAGGATGATACTACAGCTGCAAAAGTACGACATCAGCATCATCCACAAGCCAGGGAAAGACATCCCGGTAGCCGACACGCTCTCCCGGAAATAAATAGAGTTCCACGTCGAATCACTATGTGACGGGATGGATGCGCAGATCCACTCAATCCTCAGCAACATGCCTGTCAGTGATCAGAGACTCTCAGAGATAAGAAACGAAACAGCCCAGGATCCTCACCTCAACAGCCTGAGACGGACCACATTGAGTGGATGGCCAGACAAACGGTCTCAATGTCCGCCTGACATCCAGGAGTTTTGGAACCACAGGGATGAGATCTCACTGATAGACGGGATCATGTTTAAAGGAGAGAAAATGATCATCCCAAAAAGGCTCAGAAAGGACATGATAGAGCGGATTCATTCCAGCCATATGGGTATAGAAAAGAGTAAAAACAGAGCCAGAGACCTTCTGTTTTGGCCAGGCATGGGAAAGCAGATTGAGGAAGCAGTCGGAGCCTGCAGCACATGCCAGGAGAGAAAAGCTGCTAACCCCAAGGAACCCCTGTTGTCACATGCAATACCAGAACGACCGTGGCAGGTCATAGCCACCGATCTGTTCACTTGGAACTCGGAAGACTACATCATCATGGTAGATTACTAGAGTAGATTCTTCGAGTTGGAAAGACTGTGCAGCTGCACTGCAGAAGCAGTGATCCACAAACTAAAGTCAGCCATGGCTAGGCATGGTATTCCAGAGTCGGTGATTAGTGATAACGGTTCGTGCTATGCTTCCAGTAAGTTTCAACAGTTTACAAAGTCATGGAGTTTCACCCACACCACTACTAGTCCCCATTACCCACAGAGCAATGGCCTAGCCGAGAAAACAGTCCAGACAGCAAAGAAACGTCTGGACAAGGCCAAAGCGGAACATAAGGATCCCTACTTGAGCCTATTAGAATACCGGAACACCCCTGTGGACAACTTAAAGTCGCCTGCACAACTACTCATGAGCCGGAGACTTCGCTCCATCCTCCCTGCAACACCAAAACAGCTGGCACCCCAAGTAGTTTGCCAGCAAACAGTGCGTGAGAGGAGAGAGGTCTGCCAGCAGCGCCAGCAGACTTATTTCAACAAAGCCGCCCGACCTCTGCCTCAACTATGTCCTGGCACACCGGTCCGGTTCCGGCAACAAGACGGTTCCTGGAAACCAGCTGTGGTCACCAGTTGTGCTGACACGTCCAGAAGCTACAACATAACTACAGATACAGGACAAGTTTATCGCCTTAACCGCCGACACCTCCGCGAAAGCAGGAACAGCGTAGGAGGTGAGGAGTTCATTCAACCAACAGGCATCAACGATGACAGCCCTGTGGTATCTCAGCCCCCGCCTGTGGAGCCCCCTGATAAAGACATTACAACACCTGGATACACGACTCGTTATGGGCGTGTTACCAAACCAAGACAGGTCTTGGACCTGTAATATTGTAAAGGGTGCAGGCGGATCGCTGCCCTAAAAGAAAAACAAAAAAAAACAAAAACAAAAGCTGTTTACATGTTTGTTGTTCCAATGATGTCATTATATGCATCTGTTTATTATGTTAATGATGTAGCCAGCATTGAGACGAATGCTACGTTAGTAATGGATGTTGGTCAGGATGTTATTCCTGTAATTTCAGTTGCCTTAGGAATCTTATAAGCCTGAGTTGTGTTTTTTTTTTTTCAGAAGGGAGATGTAACATGTTGGCTCATGTGTGTATCAGCCACTAGATGGCACTGTGTTGCTGCAATGTGTGTAAGTCACTCGCGAGCAAGAAGCTCCAGAGGAAATGGAGAAGTAGAGGAAATAAAGTGGAATCGGAGCAGAGATTGGTGTGTGCGTGCAGTTAATAAGAAGCTCGGTATATAGACAAAAACAAAACACGGTGGTTCTTTAATACGCATTCTTCAGCAACCGTATAAAAGCCCGGCTGCGGCTCAACAACAAAATGCCCAGCGTTCATACAACCCAAGCGCTGCAAACAAAACAAAAAAAAGGGTCTGGAAAAGAAAACATAAGTCCGTCCCTCGTTAAGCACGAGCGTGAAGGCACGTGTCCTCATAATCCCAGAGCGAGAGAGAGAGCAGTGGCACACACTGATGACACCATCAACCCTCGACTTGGGTGTCTTAAAGGGACACCACACCATAACGGCTGTTACAGGTTGTTAAAAACCATTAAACATTGACAATGTTGGGCATGTTCCAAATTTGAATGCACATGTGTTGAATCATTAAACATAAATTTCTTACTCTGAAGAAGCAAAATAAACTTTAAATTACTGTCTGCTTGAATATCAGCCTAGCTCTACTTACCATTGTTGAGTCAGTTATTTGTTTGTGCTACTTTTTGAAGAAACAATCAGATTGTTTATTATTGGCAAGAGTGAATTGATGTGTTTTGTTGGTTACTTAAGTGGGAGTATTGTAGAAGTTTTACAAGGACCTTACATACTGTCACGGTCTGGCTGGCAGACCGTGGGGATGTGAGAAATGAGGACCCAAAATGCCGGACTTGACGCTGAAGGCAGTGCGTTTATTTACAGGGGTGAAAATCCAAACAACAATCAATTCCCCGTGCGATCCCAACTCCCGTTCCGTGTCTTCTCCTTTATCCCGTGCTCTGTGCTCTGTCTCCGTTCCCTGTGTACTGTTTGTGTGCTGCCTCCTGGATGCCGCAATGCCTCCTGGGGAAACATGCATACAAAAGGTAGCCGTGAGTACAAAAACCTAATGGCAGACCTGCACTAACCTTACACATAGACTTAAGACTGACGGGAAGTCACTCAACGATCCAGCGTCGAGGAGCTCTCAGCCACACTGTTTTGAAGCTCCTCTGACGAGGCTTGATCGGCGCCTGGTATGGTGTGTGGATTCCTGGGTGGGACCGGTCAGCTGGCAGGGCCACACCCACCAGGCCTAAAAGTACCTGCCACGACCGCACCCTCACACACATGCACACACCCATAACACCTGACAGTACATCAACACGGAAAAACAGGACAGCAGACACAACCATAATAACAATAACCACACTAATAATAATAATAATAATAATAACTACAATAGTAGTCCACACTGCTCACGGACCCCGAATCCCTGGAACTGGGTCCGTGACACATACAGGGTGGGCCATTTATATGGATACACCGTAATAACATGGGAATGGTTGGTGATATTAAAGTCCTGTTTGTGGCACATTAGTACAGCGGTCCCAAACCCCCAGGCCTCGGACCGGTACCGGTCCGTGAGTCATTTGGTGTCGGGCCACGAGAGTTGAGGCTCAGGTGTGAAATGTATGGTTTTCAGGGTTTTTATCGGTTTTCAGCGTTATTTTATTATCGTTTTTTTCGTTAACTCTGTTTTCCTGGGTCTTTTCACGTGTGTTATAAATAAATCTTCTTTTTTTTCAGTACCGGTACTAGTTTTATTTTGTTGTGTTTATCCACGACACCTTAAAGGGCAGTCCGTGAAGATATTGTAGGGCATAAACCGGTCCGTGGGGCAAAAAAGGTTGGGGACCGCTGCATTAGTATATGTGAGAAGGCAAACCCCTCAAGATGGGGGGTGACCATGGTGGGCAATTAGAAGTCGGCCATCTTGGATACAACTTTTGTTTTTTCAATAGGAAGAGGCCATGTGACACGTCAAACTTACTGGTAATGTCACAAGGAAAACAATGGCGTGCTTGGTGTCAACGTAACTTTATTCTTTCATGAGTTATTTACAAGTTTCTCTTTGTTCAAAGCCATTGACATGTCGAAGAGGTTAACACGTGAGGAGCAGATCGAAATTGTGTTGATATCTGGTGAACGCAGTAACCGAGTCATTGCAGCAGATTTCAATGCAAGACACCCTACGAGACCACCCATCTCCTATGCTACAGTCCGCAAACTGCTTGCTAACTTTTGTGAAACTGGTTCAGTGTTGGATTTGCCAAAATGTGGACGCAAGAAAACTGTCACTAATGAAGAAACATCAGTGGCTGTCCTAGCTTCATTCAGCAAGAGCCCACAGCGTAGCACTCGTCGCATGTCACTGGAGAGTGGCATTAGTCGAACATCCCTTCGGCAGATATTAACTACTCACAAATGACACCCTTACAAACTCCAGCTACTGCAGCATCTCAACGAGGATGACCCAGATCGGCGCACAGAATTTGCAGAATGGGCAAAACAAAAATTGGAACAGGACCCTCAGTTCACGCAGAAGATTTTGTTCAGTGATGAGGCAAACTTTTATGTGAATGGAGAAGTTAACAAACAAAACCTATATGTCTATATGTCTGACACTAACCCACATTGGATGGATCCCTCCAAGACTATTGGAACAACAAAAGTGATGGTATGGTGTGGTATATGAGGTACAATGGTAGTGGGTCCATTCTTCATCAATGGAAACCTCAAGGCCACTGGATATTTGAAATTGCTACATGATGATGTGTTTCCCTCTTTGTGCACTGAAGCTGGCACGTTCCCTGAGTTTTTCCAGCAAGATGATGCACCACTACATTATGGGTGCCAGGTCTGAGCATTCCTAGATGAACAGTTTCCTGGAAAGTGGATTGGTCATCGTGGGCCAGTTGAATGGCCCCCAAGGTCTCCCGATCTCACCCCCTTAGACTTTATCTTTGGGGTCATCTGAAGGCAATTGTCTATGGTGTGAAGATACGAGATGTGCAGCGCCTGGATGCCTGTGCTGGCATTTCTCCTGCGGTGTTGCTATCAGTGTGTGAAGAGTGGGAGAAGAGGGTTGCATTGACAATCCAACACAATGGGCAGCACATTGAACACATTTTATAAGTGGTCAGAAACTTGTAAATAACTCATGAAAGAATAAAGTTACGTTGAAACCAAGCACACCATTGTTTTTCTTGTGACATTACCAATAAGTTTGATGTGTCACATGGCCCTCTTCCTATTGAAAAAACAAAAGTTGTATCCAAGATGGCCGACTTCTAAATGGCCACCATGGTCACCACCCATCTTGAGTTTGCCCCCTCACAAACAGGACTTTAATATCACCAACCATTCCCATGTTATTACGGTGTATCCATATAAATGGCCCACCTTGTACATCTCACAGTACAAGAGAGGAATGATTCAGCTGGTTCTACGGTACAAAATGTTGTATCCCATCCAAAAGTTCTTTGCAATTTTACATTCAGAAACATATTGGACCCACATCAAGTACTATGGCCATCACGCTGTCTTTTCTAACTGTTTGAATAACTTGTGTCTTAAGTCATTCCATCATACAGAAAATAAAAAAGGCACGTGATTTGCTTTTGAATAACAAATTGGTAGAAATAGGAGCCATTCATAACAACCTGAAAGGTTGGGCATGTAATATGCAAACCAATGGAAGCACGAGGTTGTGAGTAGAAGAGAAGTAGAAGGCCATAATGTCACAGAGCACATGGTGTCTATTATTGTGTAGACATTTATAAATAAGAACATAATAAAGACATGACATGCTTAATTTGTTAAGAAATCAGGAGTGATCTTAATCCAAAAGTGGAAATTACATTTGTAGCTGAACCATTGTACACAAAAGCTTCAAAAATGTGTGTGTGAGGCTATATCAGTTAAAGGTGACTTGCACTTCTGGCCATGTGTAATAAACCAACTGGATTTTACACTTTGGAGTAACACTCAAGCAAATGACCACAGACTCACAGAATCAAGGTTTCAACAGGTTTTACTTGCAGCAAGGACTGAACCATACAACTTCTCTGCCTCTATTTTAGGGAGTCGCCTTCTGAGTTACACAATGAGTCTTTCAAATGTGTTGGAATATTCCACTGCACGTGTACTCACACTGGACACCACATGGTCTTATTTTTATTAGCCCTGGACACAGCTGTGACCTGCTTTTCAATTAGTTACAGCGTCAGTTTGTTTTTCATCAAGTCTTCTTACAAGACCAGTTCACTCTGGATGTCTGTGGGTTTTTGTCAAACTTGGAGAGAACTTGAGCAGAAAAACAGTAAAAGATGCAGACTGTGAAAGATTAGTTTATTTCATTAATACAAAAATGCTTACAGTCCAGAGAGCAAAGTAGCATACATGACAAATGGATGTGAGAAAAAAAACTCATTGTCTTACCAGTTATATTATTTAAACTTAAAAAAAAAACAACCTTGTCATGGTCTGATGTCTGAGGTCTGCTGTGTCCTGGCTGGCCTCACCCTGGGGACTGGGATAGGCGCCGGGGCAGACTGGACGGTAGCTACTCCCACCTGAGGCACTGGTACAGGTGCAGGGGAAGGCTGGAGCACAGCTGCCCTGGGAACAGGAACAGGGAGAAGCAGAGGAGAAGGCTCTGAAAACAGATCGTCGTTTTTCTAGCAGTAAAACACAAACTGGGTGCACGAAAGGCAACCAGGTCAGTTAACTTAGAAACACTCAATTTTAGACTTTTAACTAGCTTGGAAGCAAAGAATGTAGTATTGACTTTCACAGCATCTGGTTTTGGAACAGAAAAAGCAGTCGTATGTTCTGTGGACCCAAAAACATGAAAGTCACCTTGAACATTTCTGAAACGATCATCTCACCGGCGTTCCTGTCAGCTTCACAAACACCAAAACCATTGAAATATTCATTCTGCTCAGAAACACCAAGGTCACAGGAAAGGTTAAGTTCTGAAACAAGAACCTGACTAACACTGTCCGGCTGTTCATTCCAGTTTGACATGGGAACAAAAGGAGAACTGTCTTGGGAGCCATGAACAGTCTCCAAAATAACAGCGTGGTGCATCACAGGGACCCCAGCATTGGCTGAAGCAGGCAGAGGCATGGCATGAGCTGACAATGGGCCAGGCTGCGAAACCTCCAGTGGGCTGTGGAGAAAGATGCAGGGTGGTGAGAAGGGACCCCCTGATCAGGGGGTGTAGCAACTCCATTAACCAGGGAAAACCCAAGATACATCCTTGTAACTGGCAAGTCACTTCCTCCCGGTCTTCCTTCATGGGGAGCTCCAAGCACTCGGTTCACTGTGACTCCACAATCCATATTATTTCCTCTCAGAATCCCACAGAGAGGCTGCAATCTGCTGGGTCCATCATGGCTGGATCGCACTGTCAAGGTCTGATGCTGCAGACCGAGTGGAATAGCGGTGTGGACCCAAATGCAAACGCACAAGAGGTAGGACTGAACAAAAAGCAAGCCTTAATTATGGCCAAAAACAAATAGAAATATAAATGACAACATAACCTGGGAGAGAACTAGCGAAACTAAACTGAGAGAAAATAAATTCAAGAAAAAACTGGAAATTTTTGAATTCATGACCCAAGGAAACACAGGGGTGATTAGCAGACGATCCAACAATGAACAGATGGCGACAGAGGACTAAAATACACAGGAGGGTAATGAGGGAAATTGAAACATGGGGAACACAGCTGATACGAGACTGTCACAATAAAACCGAAAACGATGGAATGCAAGTCTGACAGACAAGCTGGACACAGGAGTGGAGGAAAGGCAGATGAGAGAGGGGGCAAGGGAGCACGAGAGAGAGGGGAATACAGAGACATGACGGGCTGGGGAACATGGATAAACATGATAGACTGGGGGAACATGGAATGAAACACAAGGAGGGGAAACAAGACACACACACACACACACACACACACACACACACACACAAACCCACATAAACACTGACACACAGAAAGGGAAGCAAAGGACAAAGACACACAGGGAGCATAAGTGAACAAGAAACTAAACGGGCAATATAAGGAACTCAAAACAGACTAAACTTAAGACTACCAAGGAACCTAAAACATAAACCACAATAGAAAAGAACTCAAAAACACTGGGTCAAAATGACCCAGAACCATGACACCCCTGATATTAGAGTTTAGTATTTTAAGTCATCTATTAAAAAAAATGTGTCAACACTTCTTTCTCCCAGCAGCATTACTGAAGTGAAACTTTAAAATACTGCTGATGCTTCACATCACAATCTTTATGATGGAAAAAATATTTTTTCACAACGTGCCTGAACGCTTCAAGTCTTTTGATTTTTTGAGTCTCATATTTATAAAGTATTAAAAAGAAGACATTTATTCCAATGAACTCTGCCTCTTGTAAAAAAGCTGATTGGAAAATCATTCAAAAACTACACATAACTACCAGGAGTGCAACAATACATGTATCGATATTGAACCATTCGATACAGTGCTTTCGGTTTGGTACGCATATGTATCGAACGATACAAATTTTTTAAATTATTTTATCAACCTTTCTTCTGACGATGCTGTCTGTGTTGAGCGCTCAGTGGATCTGCATTTGACTACTCCACCTAGGCTGCACTGTCGAGTGCAGATCCACTGAGCACAGCGCAAGCTAGTAAGACAGAAGCTAAGCTCGCTGCAACATGGCAACTGCCTCAATGCTACCTGAAATTGAACCTCCCCCACCCTCATTCAGATGTGTGCTGCTCTCTGGCAGGTAGCTCCATGCCCTCCTGGGTTTTAAATGCACCTTAGAACACACATGCATCAACACTACAATGAGCGGGTGGAGGGAGGTTTGGAGTCTTCTCTCACCCCCATTCTCTGCGACCTGCTGGAGCAGGGGGGCTAGGAGGAGGAGTTGGCCGTCCGACTGCGGTCTGGAGTGTGGGGCCTTCCTGCTGCTGCGGAGTCGGGGCGGTCTGCCTCCCCCCACCGCAGGGAAAAGGGTAACACCACCTGGGTCTGGGTGCAGTTCCCCCCCCTCCAGGGGCAAGGGTACCTAGACCCGGGGCTTAGAGTACGCTTGGGGAGTGTGATCGTGTGTACAGCGTCTCTTTATGTCTGTCTCCACGTTGGTTGAGTGTGGAGTAAGTGTATATGAGAGCATGAGGGTGGGAATGGATGTTTGTATATGTGTGTGCCTGTATTTCTGTGTCTATATGTCAGGTTGGGTGTCAGGCGCCACCTCTCTGGGGACATCTTAGGCCCTCCAAGGTATGGAGGCCTATCTCCCCCCACCACCACTTCCCCTGCCAGTGGCGGACTCCCTCAGACGTCGGTGCGTTGGTGGTTCTTTGTGTCCGGGGATGGGCGTCCAGGTACACACCAGCTCACTCCTTGGCGGCCGCTTATCGGGCCCTGGAGCCTGGGGCTTGCTCGGGCCACTTCGGAGGTGGGGTGCCCCCGGCCTCTCGGCCTGGGGCTCGGTCACTCAGGCACGGCTGGCTGCCGGCGGAGCTCACGGGCGCGTCACTGCAACTCCCCCTGGCTTCTGCTCCGCGGCTGCTGAGTGAGCCCTCATCTGGGACTCTCCTCAGCTCTTTCTGGGACAGTGGCGCAGCTGCCCCTCTGTTGGTCTTCCTTGGTCTCTTGTGTTCTGGGGGCCTCTGGATGTCTGGAGTTTTGATCTCCTCCATACCTGCTTCATGCCCTGGAGGACGGGGCTGTGGCCCCCCCACACCCTCTAGCAGATCATTACATGAAGGAACCTTTTAAAAAACAAAAAACAAGCGCGTCCATGCTCACAGGTGTACACACGGGTGATCACACCCACAAACTACACCCTTTTTGGCTCCTACCTCAAAGCACACTGTGTTCTGTTGATCTTATGTGCTGCACAATAATGTTTAATATTTAGTATTTACTGTCATATTCCCATATATCATTGTGATGTTGTTTATTCTATAACTCTTGTTCTCTTCTGCTTGTTTTCTTTTTTCTTTCTCAGCAGGTGATCCAGGTGATTGATATATGCATTTTTTTTTCTTTTATTCTTCTTTTTTTTCTTTTTCTGCTCATTCTGTTGGTTTTTGGTTTTTGCCCTTCTCCCCCGTCCCTCTTCTCAGCTGTTTCTCTTTCCCTCTTTCTTTCTCCCCTTCTTTCCCCCAGTCAAGTCTGTCCCATGTTCAGTAAGTGAAAATAAAATAAACAATAAAAGGTGAATCAAATGGACCATTATGGCAAGGCTGGGATGGTCAATTTGGTAAAGTAAATCCGTTGGGCATCTTTCTTTGCCTTTAGACAACAATTCTGATGGCAAAAGAGCCAAACGGGACAGGCAAAAAAAAAAAAAAAAAAAAAAAAAGATGTGGCGTTTGGAACTATCTTGGTTTTCATGTGAAGCATGACCCTGACGGTAAGCTCATCATGGACAAAAGTAAAACAGTATGTCGGATGTGCCACACAATGCTCAACTGGTGGGAACTACTGCGTTAGCGCAGTTAAATTGTTAACGTGTTCACGCCGTCCAGCCCCAAGCACAGGGCGATCCGCGGTAACTTGTTAATGGAAATTTGCGGCATTATGGCGTTAATGTAATTTTAACGAGATTAACGCTGACAGCACTAGTGGGAACACAACGAATATGACTGCACATTTACGACGACATCATCCTAGTGCAAAGACAAGTGGAAGCAGACAAAAACAACAAGCACGCATGCTACAAACTTTACCCAAGTCATTTAGACAGCCGTTAGCACATGATTCTCCTTATGGGGACCTGATACGTTTAATATGCTGCTGAGAATATAGCCCAGAAGAAGCGTATAGTATAGCTTTTATTTTGGAAAGAGCCATTTCTCTGTAATAAACTCTCTTTTCCAAAGATGAGTGATTTCTCGATCAGATAGATTTATTTTTTTTATTATTTTGTTGTTTCAGCAACATTAAATTTAAAAACTGTACTTTTGAGTTAAAATATATTTATAATTTTAATAAATGACAAATTAAAAAGGCATGAACATTTTTTTGTATCGAAAAAATATCGAACCTTGACACCAAAGTATCGAACCGAACTGTGAATTTTGTGTATCATTGCACCCCTAATAACTACAATACACAGTTTGAAAATAGATGATGGTAGATAAAAGCGTAATTTTGTCAAGAGTGATGGTACTTTCATGTTCACCGACAGCTCAGGAAGTCCTGAGTCCAAACTGACTTTATGGTGTATTACATGGGAAATGTCAACTCAGGAAGCTCTTATCGTGACCTCCCCTCTGCAAGCATCAAATTCAAACTCAAATCAAATTCAAATTCAAATCAAATTCAAATTTTATTTGTCACACACACAACCATACACAGTATGACATGAGGTGAAATGCTTGTAGCTGTGCAATGCAATGCCCGACCATTAAATGACAGTGCTTTTACAGTATTTACAATTCACAGGTTATACAAAATTTACAGATTTAACTTAGAAATTTACAGTAAAAAAAAAGTGCAAATAGCAGAAAGAGATTATAAATTATAGGAAGTGTGCATGAAGAAAAACCAGAGTGCGTGTGGTGATGTGATGTGTGTGAGAGTCCAGTCATATAGTGATGTAATGTGTGTGGGAGAGTCCAGTCCTACACCTGGTTCAGGGCCCGAATAGCCTGGGGGAAGAAGCTCCTCTTCATTCTCTCTGTTTTCGCCTTAAGGGAGCGGAAGCGCATCCCAGACCTCAACAGTGAGAAGAGTCCATTGTTGGGATGGGAGAGGTTGATCATGATCTTCCTAGCTTTGATCTTGCACCGCTTGGTGTAGATGAACAGCAGGTCAGGGATATGAGCTGCCGTAAGGGACATTATTACTGAAACGCTCTCACACAAACTACTGAAATTTTAGCTCTCACACACACAACTGAAACGCTCTCACACACACTACTGAAATTTTAGCTCTCACACACACTACTGAAACGCTCTCACACACACAACTGAAACGCTCTCACACACACTACTGAAACGCTCTCACACACACTACTGAAATTTTAGCTCTCACACACACTACTGAAACGCTCTCACACACACAACTGAAACGCTCTCACACACACAACTGAAACGCTCTCACACACACTACTGAAATTTTAGCTCTCACACACACTACTGAAACGCTCTCACGCACACAACTGAAACGCTCTCACACACACAACTGAAACGCTCTCACACACACTACTGAAATTTTAGCTCTCACACACAACTGAAATGCTCTCGCACACACAACTGAAACGCTCTCACACACACAACTGAAATGCTCTCACACACACTACTGAAATTTTAGCTCTCACACACACTACTGAAATTTTAGCTCTCACACACACTACTGAAATTTTAGCTCTCACACACACTACTGAAACGCTCTCACACACACTACTGAAAAACCAAGTCATTTGAGTTGAACGGGAAGGCATTTCAGTTAAACAGGAAGGTGTTTCAGTTGAACAGGAAGGCATTTCAGTTGAACAGGAAGGCATTTCAGTTAAACAGGAAGGCGTTTCAGTTAAACAGGAAGGTGTTTCAGTTGAACAGGAAGGCGTTTCAGTTGAACAGGAAGGCATTTCAGTTAAACAGGAAGGCATTTCAGTTGAACAGGAAGGCATTTCAGTTAAACAGGAAGTTAATTCTTGACAAGGAAACTGAAGGAAAAAGTGTTAGATTTCAAACAAACCACTACACAGATGTCTACTCAGCAACCTGTTAGTTAGGGGTGGGTTTTTATAATCGATTTATTGATTAAAATCGATTCTGGCTTGGATAACGTGAAATCGATTCATTAAAATCCTGAATCGATTTTTTAATATAAATTTATTTTGCCCGAAATGCCAGAATCTCTGGTGAAACCTCACAAAATTTCAACAACCACCAAACAACTAAGACAGTAAATGAGAGCAGGTACACGCTTCTGCACAAAGACGTAAACACACAGCGCGGACCCGCGGATCAGAATCAGTGAGATGTCGCCTTTCTCACCCGACAGCACGGACACGGTCGGGGCTGAAAGCCGACAGTTCACTGACTCTGATCTGTCGGCAGGTCCGCGCTTTGTTTTCACGCCGTTTTTGCGCCGATTCTAAAGCTGTTAGTTTTATCTCTCTCCAAACAATATTGACTGAACCAGCAGCAAAAGAAGATCCAAACTGCGCTTCACATAAACATCGTCATGAATTCCCTCACTGTTTTGCTTCCACCACGATAAAATCGCACGTCATGCACAGCCCTCTCTCTTTCTCTCTCTCTGTACTTCAAGAACAGTTTCCCGTCTAAAAATCTGTTTTCTGCATTATTCGCTTGCTTGTTAGGCACAAGTCTACTGTTGTTTACAGCGCTGTCGGCCGCTGTTTTTTTTTTTTTTTCATTTTACATACTTCCGAAAAGAAAACCTAATTTCTGCCGTTCAATACTGAATAAATTTAAACTTTTTAAAATTATGCAAAATGCAAAACGTTAGCCGTGTCTCTAATAAAACCGCTGTAATGTCAGAGGTAACGTTCATATGTTGATTAATGGTTTTCTTTCGTTTTTGATGTACTGCAGAATATTTTTTATAAAATCCCAGGCCAGGAAAACCACCTTCATGTTTTTATGTGTTTTATCTTCAGCTACTTTGACACAAAGGCATCTGCTGTGATGCTCACATCTTTGATAAAGTCTTGCGTGTGTCAGCTTCCTTTTTTTAAATACAAAAATATGTAAATGTACTGATCTGAATTATAATATTTCTGACTGTCAAAATTCCCCATAATCAAATCGAATTGAATTGAATCGAATCGTGGAACAAATCGATTCTGGACCTTAGTGAGACAGCTGCATTACTTAACAATATATTAGCCTCAGCATAAGTCAAAATTTAGAATAGCGGGAGACGTGCATTATCCTGGTTATTTTTTTGGCATATGTGCTTTTTGTCTTTTTTAGCAAAGAAAAATATCTTAAAATCATCAATAAAACCAGGGAGAGAAGGCTTAGCGTTCCTCCATTTAGCACAATGGATATGATATTTACTCAAAAGTATGATGATGTTAATAATGTCTGAGACATCCAATGCTAGATGATCCATATAAAAAAAATTATGATGTAATTCAAACAGTGGCACATCATTAATATTTAGGGAAATCCAATTTTTTAAGTTGCACCAAATACATTGTGTGATAGGGCATAGGGAAAAAAAAGATGTTCTAGGGTTTCA
This sequence comes from Maylandia zebra, assembly GCF_041146795.1. Lineage (NCBI taxonomy): Eukaryota > Metazoa > Chordata > Actinopteri > Cichliformes > Cichlidae > Maylandia > Maylandia zebra. Next base: position 19,086,463 of record NC_135188.1, on the reverse strand, counting down.
TTTTCATCAGTACAAAAAGAACACTGATCCACCTCAAAGCCAAATCTCTTTTTTTAGAAATTCTGCCACAGTATTAGTTTTGTTTAAAGTGTGTTTCTTTAACTTTAGGTAGAATAGGCTATTTCATAAATTTTTAGTATGCTTTATCCAGTGTATATGAAATAACTAAATTAGAACCATGCCATGTAACCATTCTGTTGTAACTATGAAATATTTTGTCTTTGAAGAAACTACTAACAAATTTCTTATCGCATTTTTATCAAACAGCTGACATTGCCCTAGCAATAAATTTGGGAGCACTGATGAGAAATTATTGTATATCATAAAAATTTTAATCAAATGACGCAGAGGCAGTGGGACCAGTTCACAAAATTTGTTATATTCTCTTTGAGAACAGTTTAGACAATATTTTTCTGAAAAGTCTGTGTAACTTAGAATGACACCGTTATCATCCAACAAATCTGTTATGAATATAATATTTTTGTTCAAACCAGTCACTCTTGAAAATTGATTTTTGATTAAGTGTTATTACCCTATTATTCCATAAGGTTGAATTATGGGGAGAAGTTGTGGGTAAATCTCATTTTCCCAAAAATGCAACGTCTGTTTTGGAAAGTTTGATATCTTTATGGGGATTTTATTTGCCACAAAATCACATTTCAAAATAAAGTCTAATCCTGTATACTATTTTATTAAACAAGAATCATGGGATGTGGAGCTAAGTAGAGTCTGGCTGTGACAGACAAGATTTTAACCATTTAATTCTAAGGGTGCCAACCATAAATTCCAATTCTGGAGTTTTGATACCACCTTTATTGTATCCCTTCACAAGCTGAGATCTTTCTATGTAATGGGTTTTATTCCTCCACAAAAATTCGAACACATTTCTATTTATGGTTTTCATGGTATTTATCGTTTTTTTATTTTTATATCATTTACGTGGCGCAAAAAAGGTTGGGGACTGCTGTACTAGCAGGTTGCTGAGTAGAAATCCTTGTAGTGTTTTGAAATATACCACTTTTTCCATCAGTTTCCTTGTCAGGAAACAACTTCCTGTTCAGCGGAAATGCCTCTGGTTTTAGTAGTGTGTGTGAGAGCGTTTCAGTAGTGTGTGTGAGAGCGTTTCAGTTGTGTGTGTGAGAGCTAAAATTTCAGTAGTGTGTGTGAGAGCGTTTCAGTTGTGTGTGTGAGAGCGTTTCAGTTGTGTGCGTGAGAGCGTTTCAGTAGTGTGTGTGAGAGCTTAAATTTCAGTAGTGTGTGTGAGAGCGTTTCAGTTGTGTGTGTGAGAGCGTTTCAGTTGTGTGTGTGAGAGCGTTTCAGTTGTGTGTGTGAGAGCGTTTCAGTAGTGTGTGTGAGAGCTAAAATTTCAGTAGTGTGTGTGAGAGCGTTTCAGTAGTGTGTGTGAGAGCGTTTCAGTAGTGTGTGTGAGAGCGTTTCAGTAGTGTGTGTGAGAGCTAAAATTTCAGTAGTGTGTGAGAGCGTTTCAGTAGTGTGTGTGAGAGCGTTTCAGTAGTGTGTGTGAGAGCTAAAATTTCAGTAGTGTGTATGAGAGCGTTTCAGTAGTGTGTGTGAGAGCGTTTCAGTAGTGTGTGTGAGAGCTAAAATTTCAGTAGTGTGTGTGAGAGCGTTTCAGTAGTGTGTGTGAGAGCTAAAATTTCAGTAGTGTGTGTGAGAGCTAAAATTTCAGTAGTGTGTGAGAGCGTTTCAGTAGTGTGTGTGAGAGCGTTTCAGTAGTGTGTGTGAGAGCATTTCAGTAGTGTGTGTGAGAGCGTTTCAGTTGTGTGTGTGAGAGCTAAAATTTCAGTAGTGTGTGTGAGAGCGTTTCAGTAGTGTGTGTGAGAGCGTTTCAGTTGTGTGTGTGAGAGCGTTTCAGTTGTGTGTGTGAGAGCGTTTCAGTTGTGTGTGTGAGAGCTAAAATTTCAGTAGTGTGTGTGAGAGCGTTTCAGTAGTGTGTGTGAGAGCATTTCAGTAGTGTGTGTGAGAGCGTTTCAGTTGTGTGTGTGAGAGCTAAAATTTCAGTAGTGTGTGTGAGAGCGTTTCAGTAGTGTGTGTGAGAGCGTTTCAGTTGTGTGTGTGAGAGCGTTTCAGTAGTGTGTGTGAGAGCTAAAATTTCAGTAGTGTGTGTGAGAGCGTTTCAGTAGTGTGTGTGAGAGCTAAAATTTCAGTAGTGTGTGTGAGAGCTAAAATTTCAGTAGTGTGTGAGAGCGTTTCAGTAGTGTGTGTGAGAGCGTTTCAGTAGTGTGTGTGAGAGCGTTTCAGTTGTGTGTGTGAGAGCGTTTCAGTAGTGTGTGTGAGAGCGTTTCAGTTGTGTGTGTGAGAGCTAAAATTTCAGTAGTGTGTGTGAGAGCGTTTCAGTTGTGTGTGTGAGAGCGTTTCAGTTGTGTGTGTGAGAGCGTTTCAGTAGTGTGTGTGAGAGATAAAATTTCCAGCGGTCTGTTTCGCCACAGGCTTCAGCCCGGCTACCTGCTCAGCTTCCAGGTCGGCATCCCGCTCTGAAGTTTGCTCAGCCACTTGTGCAGGCCCTGACACAAACACCTCCATGTCCACTACAGCTCCCTGCCCAGTTAGCAGCTCAGCTCCCTGCCCAGTTAGCAGCTCAGCTCCCTGCCCAGTTCGCAGCCCGACCTGCATCTGCTGCTGGATGCCCGGGTGTGCCAGGCTGGCACCCCGCAGCGACTCCTCTGCTTCCTGCCACGTCAGCTGGGGGTTCAGGAGAACCGCACCAGCCTCACGCCACGTCAGCTGGAGGGCCCGAGGAGCCCGTCCAGCCTCACGCCACGTCAGCTGGAGGGCCCGAGGAGCCCGTCCAGCCTCACGCCACATCAGCTGGGGGTTCAGGAGAACCGCACCAGCCCCACGCCATGTCAGCTGGTGGGCCCGAGGAGCCCGTCCAGCCCCACGTCACGTCAGCTGGTGGGCCCGAGGAGCCCATCCAGCCCCACGCCACGTCAGCTGGAGGGCCCGAGGAGCCCGTCCAGCCCCACGCCACGTCAGCTGGAGGGCCCGAGGAGCCCGTCAGCTGGAAGGCCCGAGGAGCCCGTCCAGCCTCACGCCACATCAGCTGGGGGTTCAGGAGAACCGCACCAGCCTCCCGTCTCCGCTGGAGGGCCCGAGGAGCCCGTCCAGCCTCACGCCACGTCAGCTGGAGGGCCCGAGGAGCCCGACCAGCCTCACGCCACGTCAGCTGGGGGTTCAGGAGAACCGCACCAGCCTCCCGTCTCCGCTGGAGGGTCCGAGGGGCCCGTTCAGCCGCCACCTGTGGCCGCCTCGTCATCGGTTTCTGCTACGCCTGGTCCGGCCTCTGCTACGCCTGGTCCGGCCTCTGCCTCTGCTTCGACACCGCCTGGTCCGGCTCCGTCGCCTGTGGCTGCCACGCCACCGCCTGGTCCGGCTCCGTCGCCTGTGGCTGCCACGCCACCGCCTGGTCCTGCCTCGACTGGTCCTGTGCCCACCGGGCCTCGGCCGATACGCCTGACACTGGAGAGCCGCCGCTGCCTTCTGCGCGGTCGGCCCCCTGAACTGCTCCGTCGTCCCCTTCGCCGCCGCCGTTGCCTTCCGCACGGCTGGCCTCCTGACCGGCTCTGTCACCTGTGGCGCCCGCCTGGTCGGCCCCCCGACCGTGTGACCCTTGAACACTTGTGCCCGCGGGCTCGGGGGCGGCCTCCTGAACTGCACCGCCGCTGCCTCCTGCATGGCCGGCCTCCTGATGGGGGATGGCGTGGCCTGTTGGGTTGCCAACCCCCGGGTCGGCCGCCTGAAATGTGTTTGGACTATTGTCACGTGCTCCAGTGTTTTCTGTCGGCTGTTTTTTCTTGTTTCTTGTTCTGGTCCCTCCGTCCTGGTCCCCCGCCGCCCGCCCGGGCTCGGTGGTCGGTTTTTGGGGTTTTTTTTGGTTTCGGGCTGTCTGGAGCCAGCCCTTGGTGGGGGGGGTGGTGTCATGGTCCTGGGTCGTGTGACCCAGTGTGTTATGTTTAGCCTATTTTGATGTTTATGGTTTGTTTAGGTTCTCTAAGGTAGCCCAGCCATTTGTATATATTACCCTTGCATTAAGTCTCCCTTGCCCTTCATGTGTTTATGTCTGTGTGTCTTGTACTGTCAAGTTCATGCTGTCAGTTATGTCATCTCCCCTGTACTAAGTTTCCCTGGGTCATGAGTCCTGTCTGCGTGGTTATGTTTAGTTCTTGTCATGTCTAATTTCCATGTTTCCTGTTTTACGTTGTAAGTCTGTATTCATTGTCAGTGTATTCAGTTGAGTCCCAGATATAAACCTAGTGGGAGTATCCCCCCACAGAGGGACAAAAGGACCCCCTGATGATCCTCTAATCGCCTGAGCCAAGGTGTGAAACTGGGTGTGGGTCCCAATCAGCCAGAGTTTCGGGTGAGTTCATTGTGAAACCTGGCCCCACCTTATCATGCGAATTCCTGAGATCAGATGGCCCAGGATGTGAGTGGGCGTTAAGGCGTCTGGGAAGGGATCTCAAAACTGGATTATAGATGGCAGAGAGTTGGTGTCGTAAACCACCGCCTCTGTTCAAAGATGGTCGCTCACAGTGGACATAGATGGCTTCTTTCACTCCTCTTTCAAACCATCTGTCCTCTCTGTCCAAAATGTGAACATTGGCATCCTCGAAAGAGTGTCCTTTATCCTTAAGATGCAGATGGACTGCTGAGTCTTGTCCTGTGGAGGTGGCTCTTCTGTGTTGTGCCATGCGCTTGTGAAGTGGCTGTTTGGTCTCTCCAATGTAGAGGTCTGGGCATTCCTCGCTGCACTGTACAGCATACACCACATTGTTAAGTCTGTGTTTTGGCGTTTTGTCTTTCGGGTGAACCAGTTTTTGCCTGAGTGTGTTGCTGGGTCTGAAACACACTGGGATGTCGTGCTTGGAGAAAACTCTCCTGAGTTTTTCTGATACACCGGCTACATAGGGGATGGCAATGTTGTTGCGTCTGTCTTTCTTATCCTCCCTCGCTGGTGTCTGATCTTCTTTTCTGTGCCTCTTTGCTGACTTTAAGAACGCCCATTTAGGATAGCCGCACGTTTTGAGTGCTTCCTTTACATGTGTGTGTTCCTTCACTGAGAACCTTCACAGACACGTAACTTTCATTGTTACGCTGATGACCTGCAGCTTTATGTTCCTTTAACCATTGGAAATTGTGCTGAAGTGTCTAAATCAGAATCATGTCTATCTGCAATTAGGGGCTGGTTATCAGATAATTTCCTGCTTCTTAATACTGATAAGACAGAGTTGATGGTCACTGGACCACAAAAAATTCAATACTTGTCCAAAATGTCATCTTGAAAATTGATGACTATGTCATAAATTACTGTGACAAGGTTAAAAACTTGAGTGTGTGGTTCGACATGGTGCTCTCTTTCGAGTCTCATGTAAAAGAACAACAAAGACCGCATTTTATCATTTAAGGAACGCAGCCAAAATCAGACAAGTTTTATCAAGCGACACTGCAGAGGTTCTTCTCCACGCATTTGTGTCTTCACGTATCGATTATTGTAACGCTATCCTTTCTGGGCTACCAAAGAAAAGTTTTAGAGGTTTACAGATGGTGCAAAATCCAGCTGCTCGCATTTTAACTAAAACTGGAAAATTTGAGCACATTACCCCTTCATTGGCTACCATTTTAAGGTCCTGCTGCTCACCTACAAGGCTTTAAATGGTTTGGCACCTTCATACTGGAGATGGCACTGATATCATAAATTTGGATAACTGCCGATACCGATATGAATCCAATATGGTGTTTTTTTTAATCAATAAAACTGTTTTTTTAATATCTTGCTGCATTTTGTATAAGTTCATACTCAAGTTTAAATAAACAACAACACTAAAGCTATTCTGTTATACTTGTATGTAAAAAAATACACTGCACCCAAAATATTTCATAGTTCAGCAATACTGATCAATCTAATAAACTTAAACCTACTCTATCCTTACTATTCTGGTATTTTAAAGAGTACTTAGCAGAAATATTAAGCAATCTAACTAATAGGGTTGCAAACTCCCAGCAAAAAAATAAAAAATAAAAATAGGGAACCACCCCCCACCCTCCACCTCATGATGCTTAATTGACGTAATCAACTTTCATTTGATGCAGTGTGAAACAAAATGCACAGAAATAAATTATTTTTCAAGAATAATTAAATAGATTCAACATCTTTCTTCTACAGAACTGCAGACTGCACAGATGGTACCTTCCCAAAGGAAAAAGTACTATAGCTTACTAGGGTATATTAGACTTAACAGTTACTATATACAGTAATGGACTTCTATATATTTTACATCAGATTAAAACTTTGGGTGTAAGATTCAGATAATTATTTATTAAAAGCTAGGTATTTTAAATTAGAATAAGAAAGAAAAGTATGTCTTTGTGCCCCCTTTTCCCTGTTAATGCCCTATCGGCCCCCCTGGCTAAACTTTGCTAGATCCGCCCCTGCACAGCTACCAGCCATCAGCCGTACCTAGAAAAGGATCCTGGTCTGGAAAGTAATATTAAATAAATTCTAACAACAGCTTATCAAGCTTAAACGTGCTGCTGGTGTTCAGCCGCTGGTTTCCTCTTGCTGGTGCAACGTGGGCAAAAAAAAACAAAGAAGAGAGATGGACTCGCGACAGAAAAGCCAATCAGCTGATCATTGATCAGTTTCATGATTGAAGTAGCAGCAGGAGAGGGAGGGAGAGAGAAGAGGCAGTTGCTCCATATATCGGTTGTTAAGCTTAACGTTGGAATGCTTTACAAACATTCAGAGATGAACTTACACACTTGCTTTACTTCTCTCCGGGATCACTTCCTCGGAGATGAAATGCCGGTTTGGTAGCAAGGCTACAAATACATGCAGCCGCTCTATCAGGTGATGCATACTGCTCTGACATGCTACGGTTATGAGCCGAGTTAAGCAGTGTCGCAAGTTTTGTGAGGTGCTTTTTTTGATATTTAATGGATCGGATTACATTTTTTATTTCTCTCCGATATCCAAGCCAGTAATTTACGTCAGTATCGGACCATACCAATAAGTAATATCAGATTGGTCCATCTCTACTTCATAGCTCTCTGGTCTTTTGCACCTTTATGTTCCATCCTGTGCTCTCCAATCCCAGGATTCTGGCCTTTTAAACGTTCCTAGAGCAAGAAAAAAAACTATTGGGGAACATGCTTTTTCTTTTCGTGCCCCATTTTTATTTTATTTTATTTTCAAATAGCTGTACAGCACTTTGTCTGAAAGCGTTTTATAAATAAAGTTATTACTAACACACCTAAAAATATAACACTGTGCAGGTATGGATCAACATTCTGCTTAGATAAACTGGTTTTTTAATTTTGTGCAAGACTGATGAGATATGTGCAAGTATAATGATCACTTGATTCACCGTACTTGATGATTTATTTATTTTTACACTCATAGGTGTAACCCAGGTCCCACGTAGCTATGGTAAAGCTAGAGTATATAGTACAATGAGACTGGGCCTGGGTTCGTAGTGCTACTAATAATGATACCTGATACCCTCTAATTGCTATAAGTTAAATTTAGTTAAATTTACTAGTTAAATCCTAGTTAAATTTACCCTTTTTAATTTTTCATATTTATTTCCTATCTTATTCATAGCCTTTTCCTTTTCTGTTTTCTTTAGGTCACGAGCAGTTGTCCAAGCATTTCACTACATATCGTACTGTGTATGACTGTGTACGTGACAAATAAAAATTTGAATTTGAATTATAATAAGGACCACCACAACTGTATTTTACACAAATTTAATCCCTCACCGGGTATTTATTTAGACAAAAAGAAATGAATAAAATAAACAGTTACTTTTATAAAATGAATTGAATTCAAAGAAACAAACAAAACTACTGTAAAAGTGACTACATGGGTTTTCGATAAAAGATTATCAAAACAAAATAACTTTTTCTTATGTGCCAACTGTTATTTCAGTTACAACAGCTCACACCTTTAAAAGGGATGAATTTCAACCTTTGATAATAACTTAGATTACAGCTACACACCAAAAACCAAATTTGTAACAGTGGGCCCACACACACAACCTGTCCACACTACACCTGTAGCACAGTGCTTGTTGCAGGCCTGGTTCGAAGTTCGGGTGCGGTGAGGCCTAAAACTGATGGCCGCTTCACTCAAACTGAGCCATAAACAAAATATGTGCACTTTAGTTCCAGTTAGTACTCACGAGTCCAATGAGTTTGTTAGTGGGGCAATCAGAAACAGGCAGTTAGTTCACCAGTAGTGAAGACAGTCAGGGGCGAGAAAACAGTCAGGGGCGAGGAAACAGCAGGGTCCATCCGGGCAGAAACCTCTCTCTCCCTCTCCTTTCAGAGCGTCCATCGGCTTCTAAACATATTAAAACACTTGAGCTACAATACCAAATGCTATCACATAACGGTTTAGCATTAGCATGCTTTGACTGAAAATCACAGAGCTAAACATACAGCATGGCATCACAGCACATAACGCGGTAAGCTGCGCTAATTAGCAAGCCGCTAGTTAGCATCACATATCACGCTATTTTATCACTGTAACGAATAGTTACAGTACAAATGTCAAGGCACACAGTCTCATTTACTTCTTGCAGATCACAAATAAGTAATATCAGGACCACGGGTAGTCGACCTCAATGATACACTTAGATGCAAAATCCACACCACGTTTGCCTCACGACATCTCTCTCTTCGGACTTAGCTTCTGTGTCCGCTCCCACAGATTCACACAAACCTTACCACTCGTCCCGCCCCCATAGCAGAGAAGAATGACATTGACTGGCTCGTCAGCACAACAACCACTGACAGTACAACATTGAGGTAACTGACATTAGATGGGTAAATAAACTTAGGTTACACCCCAACATATTAATTCTGCATAGAAAATGAACTTTAAATCATGAAACCCTTTTTTTTATTGGACTCTTAACTGTAAATGAAATTACATTTGTACCAAAGCATATGATTTTTTAAACCTTTGATCAACTATTTATATTTTAACCTTTTTTTTATAACAGTAGACTTTTTTTTCTTTACCCTGTAAGCCTGAATAATTTCAGACAGGGCTACATAGGTATCTGACACCAAATAGAAATACAGAGTAAATATATGATAACTGTTTGGATGTAAGTAAAGTACAAAATGGGGTAATGGTATTTTTTACTGGTTAAATGTTTGTATTTATAATGTTAAGTATTGGCAAATATAACTTAAGTAATGTTTCTGATACCAATTTTCAAACAAAGTATAGCCAGCTATGTGGGTTACAATGAAAATGTATTATTATTACAAAATAAACACATTTTTTTATATAAGAAAACTCATGCTGTTCTTCAGATATCAATAGGGCTGGTTCAGTATCAGGATTTGGGTGTGGGGAGGTGGAAGTGGCACAGGTAAACCTGAGCTAGATGCCGTGTTGCATGGGCGTAGATTTGGCATGGACGGAAGGGACATGTCCCCACTAATATCCAGCGACTATTGAATTGTCCCCACCAATACTTTGATCTCTTCGAGTAAAGAAAAACAAACCCGATAGAAAAAAAAACGATCTGTCATCGTCTCATTCTCCTAGCGGTGCAGAAAGAGTTAAATTACGTTCTCTACTGGAGTCATTCAGTGTTCCCTTAGTGCTAATGTGTCAGAGATGTTGGTGTACTATAACTGAAGTAATGCTGTTAAGTCCTTAAAGTCATATTCTTTTATTGTCATGACTGTATTTGAAGCTATTTTTATTTTTGTATGATATCTGATTTATATGGAATATGGCTGAAGTAAACTAAAGCCTAAAATACTTAGTCAGTGATTTGTTTAATAGTAATTTAACATTATATAATTCACATATAAAACTATGAATTGTAATTTTAAATGGTTTAAAAGCATGTAGAATAGCATATGTAGGCAAGTATATTTCTCCTTTTTTTTAATCAAGAAGCAAAGACAAAAAGGGAAAAAAAAAAAAAGAAACAGGGCAGGGTTCGGTGGTTGAATCAGCCGTCCCCACCAATGCCTAAGCCAAATCTACGCCCTTGCCGTGTTGTCTGGCAGAAGGTCGACAGACATACCACCCAACAAAGGAATATTTAATATATCGGTTTACTCTTCATTCTGTCAGAAACAGTTATCACAGCTCGTACATGTTCTTTTTACACATAAATGTAAGCATTGAGCCCAATTTAGTAATGCCAACATACACTCTAAAAGATACTTGTCTTTGAGTGCAGATTTGAGGTGATAGGAAATTTAAATAAATGCAACTTGAATCTTAACTGAAGCTCAGTAAATGACAGAGTTCAAGCTCACTGCTGTAATATATTATATATAATATAATAATCTAATAATAACTATAATATTGGCCATATTATATTTACATTACCAAAGTGAGATGACTGTAGTCTCACGACCAATATCAGCTAATTGTTATTTACTAACTAATCTTAAAATGACTGTTCAGTGCAGAAATGAAGCCCATCAATCATGTTTTTACAGTCACGTGGTCTCAGCCGCAGATACTTATCAAATCAAAGTGATCTCATTGAAAAATGAATGAACAAAACATTTTTTCTCCTTCATTTCTGTCAAACAATGCCGTATGAACGTTTCTCGCGGTCAGTGTCATGGTTGCTAGGCAATCTGGGCAGCGCGACGAAGCCAGACCTTCCCATTTCACGAGCCGCTCACTTCCGCACTTCTCGCAGTTCGTACTACGAACCGTGCGGTCGCTGGATTGGGACACAGCCACAGTGTTTCTGAAGCAGCGTGTTGCTTTGACACACGCACCGGAGCGTCAGCTTCTAGCGGGGTATCACTAGTCATGGGCGCTTAGTCATAAAGTTCTCTGTTCGCAACAAAAACAAAAAAAGGGTCCAAAGGTGGAGATGGGTGATGAAAACTAAGCAGCAGGCAGAAAGCAGGTGAGTTCTTACACTGTACCATTTTGTGAATGTCTATGACGTTTTGTGATACTTTAATGCTTTAAAACTAAAGCCAGTCCTTTGAGAGTGGGCTCTTTTGTACGGTGGCCCCTAGAGACAAAGCACGTACAAACTCCAAAACACATGCAAACTCCAAAACACTTGCAAAATCCAAAACACGTGCAAACTCCAAAACACATGCAAACCCCAAAACACATGCAAATTCCAAAGCACAACGGAAGTGCTCCAGGACGCTAGGGGCAGTGTTGAGCTCGATTTGCAAAATAAACGGCAAGATTGTCTGTATGGGACGGTCTAGTCTCCGTCGCACTTCCCAGGTTGCCTAGCAACCATGATACTAACCACTGGAAACGTGTCATACAACTTGGTTTGACAGAAATGAAGAAGAACATATTTTGTTCATTTGTTTGTTTGTTTCTACAAGAGCTTTGTGTGATTTGATAAGTATCTGAAGCTGAGACCACAGGACAGTAAAACATGATTTTTGGGCTTCATTTCTGTACTGAACAGTTATTTCAAGATTAGTTAGTAAATAACAATTAGCTGATGTTGTTCATGAGACTAAAGTCATATCACTTTGGTAATGTAAATATAATATGGCCAATATTATAGTTATTATATTAATCATTATTAGCTATTACAGCAGTGAACATGAACTCTGTGCCAAATACTGAGCCTCAGTACAGATTCAAGTTGCAGTTATTTATATGTCTCCATCCATCCATCCATCTTCATCCGCTTTATCCGGGGCCGGGTCACGGGGGCAGCAGCCTAAGCAAAGAGGCCCAGACCTCCCTCTCCCCAGCCACCTCCTCCAGCTTATCCGGGGGAATACCAAGGCGTTCCCAGGCCAGCCGAGAGATATAATCTCTCCAGCGTGTCCTGGGTCTGCCCCGGGGCCTCCTCCTGGTGGGACATGCCTGGAACACCTCACCCAGGAGGCGCCCAGGGGGCATCCTTGTCAGATGCCCGAACCGCCTCAGCTGGCTCCTTTCGATGTGGAGCAGCAGCTGCTCTACTCTGAGCCCCTCCCGGATGGCCGAACTTCTCACCCTATCTCTAAGGGAGAGGCCAGCCACCCTTCGGAGGAAGCTCATTTCTGCCGCTTGTATCCGCGATCTCGTTCTTTCGGTCACTACCCACCCACAGCTCGTGGCCATAGGTGAGGGTAGGGACGTAGATCGACCGGTAAATTGAGAGCTTCGCTTTTACACTCAGCTCCCTCTTCACCACGACGGACCGGTGCAGCGTCCGCATTACTGCAGCTGCAGCCCCAATCCGTCTGTCGATCTCCGGCTCCCTTCTCCCATCACTCGCGAACAAGACCCCGAGATACTTGAACTCCTCCACTTGGGGCAGGAACTCATCCCCGACCCGGAGTGGGCACTCCACCCTTTTCCGGCTGAGAACCATGGCCTCAGATTTGGAGGTGCTGATCCTCATTCCCACTGCTTCACACTCGGCTGCGAACCGTTCCAGTGCGAGCTGGAGGCCCTCACCCGATGAAGCCAACAGAACCACATCATCTGCAAAAATCAGAGATGAGATTCTGAGGCCACCAAAGCGAAAGCCCTCCGCCACTTGGCTGCGCCTAGAAATCCTGTCCATAAAAATTATGAACAGAACCGGAGACAAAGGGCAGCCCTGGCGACTTATTGCCGGCAATGCGAACCAAGCTCTTGCAACGGTTGTATAGGGATCGAATGGCCCGTAGCAATGGGCCAGACACCCCATATTCCCGCAAAACCTCCCACAGGACACCCCGAGGGACACGGTCGAATGCCTTCTCCAAGTCCACAAAACACATGTAGACTGGTTGGGCAAACTCCCATGCACCCTCAAGTATCCTGGAGAGGATAAAGAGCTGGTCCAGTGTTCCGCGACCAGGACGAAAACCGCATTGTTCCTCCTGTATCCGAGGTTCGACTAATGGACGAACTCTCCTTTCCAGCACCCTGGCATAGACTTTCCCAGGGAGGCTGAGGAGTGTGATCCCCCTGTAGTTGGAACACACCCTCCGGTCCCCCTTCTTAAAGATGGGGACCACCACCCCGGTCTGCCAGTCCACAGGTACTGCCCCTGATTTCCACGCAACATTGCAGAGGCGTGTCAACCAGGACAGCCCTACAACGTCCAGAGCCTTCAGGAACTCGGGGCGGACCTCATCAACACCAGGGGCTCTGCCACCAAGGAGTTGTTTAACTGCCTCAGTGACCTCGCCCCCGGAAATTGGCGGGTCATTCCCCTCATCCCCAGACTCTGCTTCCTCCTCGGAAGACATGTCAGTGGGATTAAGGAGGTCCTCGAAGTATTCCTTCCACCGCCTGACAATTTTCTCAGTCGACGTCAGCAGCGCTCCGCCAGCACTATACACAGTGCAGGTAGAGCACCGCTTTCCCCTCCTGAAACGTCTGACGGTTTGCCAGAATCTCTTCGAGGCTGTCCGAAAGTCTTTTTCCATGGCCTCTCCGAACTCCTCCCACACCCGAGTTTTTGCTTCAGCCACTGCCCGAGCCGCATTCCGCTTGGCCTGTCGATACCTGTCGGCTGCCTCCGGAGTCCCACAGGCTAACCAAGCCCGATAGGACTCCTTCTTCAGCCTGGTGGCTCCCTTCACCTCTGGTGTCCACCATTTGGTTCGGGGATTACCACCACGGCAGGTACCAACCACCTTGCGGCCGCAGCTCAATGCAGCAGCTTCGGCAATGGAGACGCTGAACATGGTCCATTCGGACTCAATGTCCCCAGTCTCCCTCGGAATGCTGTTGAAGCTCTGCCGGAGGTGTGCGTTGAAGATCTCGCGGACTGGGGCCTCTGCTAGACGTTCCCAGCACACCCTCACTACGCGTTTAGGTGCACCAGGTCTGTCCAGCGTCCTCCCCCGCCACCTGATCCAACTCACCACCAGGTGGTGATCAGTTGACAGCTCAGCCCCTCTCTTTACCCGAGTGTCCAGAACATATGGTCGCAGGTCTGCTGATACGATTACAAAATCGATCATCGACCTACGGCCTAGAGCGTCCTGGTGCCACGTGCACTTATGGACACTCTTATGTTCGAACAAGGTGTTCGTTATGGCCAAACTGTGATTAGCACAGAAGTCCAACAACAAAGCACCGCTCGGGTTCAGATCAGGGAGGCCGTTCCTCCCAATCACGCCCCTCCAGGTCTCGCTGTCGTTACCCACGTGAGTCTCCCAGCAGGACAACAGAGTCTCCAGGTGGAGCACCCTCCAGCACCCCCCCCCCCCCCCCCCCCCCCCCAGGGACTCTAAGAAGGTTGGGTACTCTGAACTGCCACTCGGCGCATAAGCGCAGATGACAGTCAGGACCCGTTCCCCGACCCTAAGGCGCAGGGAACAAACCCTCTCGTCCACCGGGAAAAACCCCAACGTACCGGCAGCAAGCCGAGGGGATATTAGAATACCCACCCCAGCCCGCCGCCTCTCACCAGGGGCAACTCCAGACTGAGACAGAGTCCAGCCCCTCTCCAGGAGACTGGTTCCAGAGCCCAAGCCATGCGTAGAGGTGAGCCCGACTATATCTCGGAAAAAGTACCGGACTCCGCAATACAACTGCCGGGGTTCTCTGTGCACCGCGCGGACAGGTCACAGGATCTTACTGGGAAAAGCAGAGGCGGTGGTGTGTGTTTCATGATCAACAACAGCTGGTGTGATTATGCGAACGTGCACCCGGTCAAATCCTTCTGCTCACCGGACCTGGAGTACCTGATGATTAAGTGCCGGCCATTCTGGCTACCGAGGGAATTTACAGCAGTGATTATTACGGCTGTTTACATTCCCCCACAAGCCGACACTGACCGTGCACTCAGGGAACTGTACAGCGCGATCAGCAGCGAGGAAACCGCACACCCAGAGGCAGCGTTTATCACAGCCGGAGACTTTAATAAGGGAAACCTGAAGAAAGTCTCACCAAAACTCCATCAACACATCCTTTTTAACACACGTGGAAACCGGCTACTCGACCACTGTTACACCTCTTTCCGGGATGCGTACAAAGCCCTCCCCCGCGCCCCATTCGGCCAATCAGATCACTGCTCCATCCTGCTCCTGCCCGCCTACAGGCAGAAGCTGAAACAGGAAGCACCAACCCGGAGGGCGGTGCACTGTTGGACGGACCAATCGGAGTCTGCGCTGTGGGACTGTTTTGATCACGCGGACTGGGAAATGTTTCACGTGGCCGCCAGAGACATTGATGAATACACAGACTCAGTCTGTGGATTTATCAGGAAATGCGTGGAAGATGTCGTCCCATCCAGAACAGTTAAATCCTTCCCAAATCAAAAACCCTGGATTAACGGAGATGTTCGCGCGGCACTGGCGGCACGGAACACCGCCTTTGCCTCCGCGAACACATCGGACTACAAACATGCACATTACCAACTCCAGAAGACGATCAAAGCAGCCAAACGTGAGTACAGGGACAGGGTGGAGCAACAGTTTGACAACCCTCGGAGTATGTGGCAGGGACTAAACACGATCACAGACTTTAGAGGGAAAACCAGCACACCGCAGACCACGGCCTCTCTGTGTGAGGATCTAAACGTATTCTACGCTAGATTCGACGCAGCGAACACCATGAGACCGGACAGTGTGCACACCGCGGATGACGTCAGTGCGCACACTGTGTCTGAGGAGGATGTGCGGAAGTGCTTCAGGAAGGTGAACGCACGCAAAGCTACAGGTCCGGACGGGATTCCCGGCCGCGTCCTCAAGTCATGCGCGGCTCAGCTGGCTGGAGTGTTCACACACATCTTCAACCTTTCCCTCTCTCTGTCTGTAGTCCCAGCCTGCTTCAAAATGGCCACCATCGTCCCTGTACCCAAATCCTCCACCATCTCCTCATTGAACGACTGGCGACCTGTAGCCCTGACCCCCATCGTGAGCAAATGCTTCGAGAAGCTGGTCAGGGACTTCATCTGCTCTGCACTACCCGACTCACTGGACCCTCTACAGTTTGCATACCGCCACAACAGGTCCACTGATGATGCCATAGCCCTGACACTACACACTGCCCTGTCACACCTGGAGAAGAGAGACACGTATGTGAGAATGCTGTTTGTAGATTACAGCTCAGCATTCAATACCATCGTTCCCTCGAAGCTGGACAGGAAACTGCAGGATCTAGGACTGAGCAGCTCCCTCTGCAGCTGGATCCTTAGCTTCCTGTCTGACAGACGCCAGGTGGTCAGACTGGGCAGCATCACCTCATCCCCCATCACACTGAACACTGGTGCTCCACAGGGGTGTGTACTGAGCCCTCTCCTGTACTCACTCTACACCTACGACTGCACAGCCACTAACAGCTCCAACATCATTGTGAAGTTTGCGGACGACACTACAGTGGTGGGTCTTATCACCAACGGTGATGAGACGGCTTACAGGGAGGAGGTCAGTGCCCTGACCCACTGGTGTCAAGACAACCATCTCACCCTCAACGTCGCAAAGACAAAGGAGCTGATAGTGGACTTCCGGAGGTGCAGAGAAGTACACACCCCCATCACCATCAACGGCGCTGCTGTGGAGGGAGTGAGCAGCTTCCGGTTCCTTGGAGTACATCTGGCTGAAGATCTTACGTGGTCAGTACACACAAACAAAACAGTGAAGAAGGCGCAGCAGCGCCTCTTCTTTCTCAGGAGACTGAAAAGATTCGGCATGAGCCCCCGCATCCTCAGGACCTTCTATCACTGTGCCATTGAGAGCATCCTCACTGGATGCATCACCACCTGGTATGGCAACAGCACCGCCTACAACTGCAAAGCTCTCCAGCGAGTAGTGCGGTGCTCTGAACGGATAATTGGAGGTGAGCTTCCCTCCCTCCAAGACATCTACAGGAAGCGGTGCCTGAGGAAAGCGGGGAGGATCATCAAGGACTCCAGTCACCCCAGCCATAAACTGTTCAGACTGCTTCCATCAGGAAGGAGGTTCTGCAGCATCCGGTCCCGTATTCAACTCTGTATATTTTATATATTTTATTATTACTATTATTATTATTTTTTTTTTTTTTTTTTTTTTTTTTTTTACTATTTAATTTGTAAAAATGTGTATACACACACACACACACACACACACACACACACACACACACACACGTAGGAAAATATTTAGTATACACATCCAGAAATGCATACACTATTATATATATTGTACATATATTTATTAGTTTCAGGTTGGCCATTCTTGTATTTTGCTCGTTTGTGTTGTTGTGTTTGCACATCTCTGTTGCTTGTGGGGCTCGCACACAAGAATTTCACTCGCATGTGCTGTGCCAGTGTGCCTGCACATGTGATGTGACAATAAAAGTGATTTGATTTGATTTGATTTGATCTAGCCGGTACCTCTCAACCTCACGCACTAACTCAGGCTCCTTCCCCACCAGAGAGGTGATATTTATATGTCTTAACACCTTAAATCTTCACTCAAAGACAAGTATCTTTGACAGTGCATATATAGGTGTATCATATATAAGAGACAAATGTTGTTCCTTCAGTATGTTGGCATTACTAAATTTGGCTCATTGCTTACATATATTTATAAAAAGAAAATGTACAAGCTGTGATAACTGTTTCTGGTAAAATGAAGAGTAGACTGATATATGAAATATTCCTTTATTGGGTGAGAAAATCAGACCATGTCATAACTGCTTTAAGTCATACAGAATAGATATCAGAGCCTTAAACAGGCTGACTTCTGCTAAATGGGTCAAACTGGGCAGAAAGTATACAAACACATAACATCCTTATAGAATATGATGTAACACTATAGATCAACTTACCTCAGAATATATAAAGCATATAAACAATTACAGCAATAAGATGCAACAAACACAGCAGTGCTACTAATCCAAAATACTCAAAGCTTCATAGAACTGAAACAAACATTTATTTTTAGCTCCATTCTGCTGCTGATACATACTTTAGGTTTCTGAATATTAAACTTGTTGCTGCCTTTCATAGTGTGTAACTTGAAGGCCCTGAGTACTTTCTCCCACACTGAAAACACTGGGATGATAACATTATTTGAACATTACCTAATAAGACTGATTCAGGACAGACAGTTATGTTAAACTTTTCTAGCAGTCCTTCACAAACAGGAAACAGTCTGTCTATTCTCTCCATCTGTCAGCTGCTGCTGGCTCTTCCTCCTCCTCTTCCTCACACACTGCTGAGTTTGTCCTGGTGATCATCAGGGGTGCAAAGCCTCACAGATGATGTGCAGCAGTGGGTCCCTCAGTCTGTCCTCACTCTGCACACTTGCAGTTGTCACACATGGAAATCAAATGTGTGATAAGCTGCGGGATTCAAACACAAGTGTAACTTATAAATACATGTTCATACTTTTATTCCACAATCAGAGAGAAAGAAAAAGAGAGAGAGTGCAGGACAGACAGACAGGTGATAGTCTCAGGTGTATACACTGCTACAAAACAGCACAAGAGAAGGAGGATTTAGTGTTTGTGTTATTACGAAACAAGAAGAGTTCCCAGATGGTACAGTGGACACATGTGTGACTCCTGTGATTAAAGCATCTTTCTTTCAGCTTAACGAGTGAACCGTCAGCTCGTTCAAACACACGTTAAAGTCAGTTTGGCTCGACACCACCAGACAGAGGCAGCAACATAACATAGCTAACATTAACAGTGCAGTGAATCCTGCTTGTGCCGTGATATTTCTAACAAATGTCCCTCATAAGTTTCTGTCTCTAGCCGTGTTTTGTAATGATTTAAGTGATCATTGTGTAGTTGCTACCAGTAGGAACACTAAAATCCCTAAATGTAAACCGCGTATCATCTGTAAAAGAAATTTTAAAATATTTAATGAGCAAGCGTTTCATTATGACTTGTCTATGGTAAATTGGGAAAACTTGAGTCTGATACCAGACATCCATCTGGCTTGGGCTTATTTTAAAGAAATTTTTATGAAGATTTTAAATAAGCATGCACCTGCCAAAAAATTTAGGGTCAAGGGACGGGAGAACCCTTGGTTTTCATCGGAATTATCAGAGTCCATCCATCAGCGTAACGTGGCATGGGCAAAAGCTAGGAAAAACGATTCCCTGACTGACTGGTTAGACTTCAGGAAATTAAGAAACAAATGCACGACACTTATCAAGAAGGCTAAGTCAGAATATTATTTATCTGTTACTACAGAAAACCTCAATAACCCTCAGAAATTTTGGAAAGTAATTAAGTCCTTATCTATAAATAAAATATCACAGGCTCTTCCAAAATTCATTTTAAAAGATTCTGTCCCAGTTTATGACAGAACTGAGGTCTTAAACAGCTTTAACAAGCACTTCGTAGCTACTGGTTTTTTATTTAACTCTGTTGGAGCAGCCCCCATGATTCCCTGCACAGAACCCCAAACATATATTGGGGAGCTTTTTGATTTTTCTCCTTTTTCTGTCCAGGAAGTGCATAAAGCTCTTAAAGCCTTAGATCACAGGAAACCCCCAGGGCCAGACTTAATAGAGCCCTATTTTCTGAAAATAGCAACTGATTACATTGCACAACCTCTTACGATCCTTTTTAATCTTTCAATCCAAAATAAAGAAATTCCACTTGTTTGGAAGTCTGCTTTTGTTACGCCAATATTAAAAGGAGGCGACCCGGCCATTTTGACTAATTACAGGCCAATATCAAACTTGTGTGTTTTGGCAAAAGTCCTTGAGTCTCTCGTCAGTGAGCAATTAAAAGAGTTCTTGTACTCTAATGAAGTTCTTTCAAAACTACAATCTGGGTTCAGAAAACAGCATAGTGCTGTCACGGCTGCCACAAAAGTGATAAATGACATACTTGTTGCTCTTGATAAAAAACAGCACTGTGCTTCTCTCTTTATTGACCTGTCAAAAGCTTTCGACACTGTGGATCACGCCATTTTAAAGCATAGGCTTCTTTCTTTGGGGCTGTCTAGACATGTTGTCTCCTGGTTTACTAATTATTTGAGTGACAGGACTCAATGCATTAAATGTGAAAATCTGTGCTCAGAACTTTTGAATATTCACACTGGGGTGCCACAGGGTTCAATTTTAGGACCTCTGCTGTTCATCATGTATATAAATGATTTGGGACAAAATGTGTCCAATGCTAGTATGCATTTTTATGCTGATGACACAGTTATTTATTCCTTTGGCTCAAACTTTGAAAAGGCAATAGAATCGTTGCAGAAAGCTTTTGACGTGGTTCAGCACACACTTCTGGAGCTGAAATTGGTTCTCAATGCTGAAAAGACAAAGCTAATGTTGTTTTCAAACATGAAGAGATTTCCTCAAACTGTCCCCTTGGTGTCCACTCTTGAGGGAAACCTCATAGAAGTGGTGCATACGTATAAATATCTTGGCTTTTTAATTGATGATTCTCTGACCTTTAAACCTCACATAGACAATCTTGTGAAAAAACTCAAACTAAAATTGGGATTTTTCTTTCGAAACAAATTTTGCTTTTCTTTTGAGACAAAAAAGCGTCTTGTAAATGCTACATTTTTATCTGTTTTAGATTATGGTGATCTGCTGTACATGAATGCTTCCGCCCAGTGTCTTCATAAGATTGACTCAGTTTATCATGCCTCCTTACGGTTTATTACAAACTGTAGGGCCTTGACCCATTGTTGTGATCTGTACGCTCGAGTGGGATGGCCTTCGTTGTCCTCCAGGAGGTTTGCTCACTGGTGCATCTTTATTTATAAGGCCCTGCTTGGACAAATGCCCACCTACATTTGCGATCTGCTCACACGGAGAAGTACTGTTTCTTACAGCCTGCGTTCAAGCGATCTTTTATTGCTCAATGTTCCATTTGCCAGAACTGAACTGGGAAAGAGGGCTTTTACTTATGCTGCCCCTTTCACATGGAACATGATGCAAAAAGACTGGAAGATAGCAGATCTTATTTCATTAAATGCTTTTAAGTCCAGATTGAGAGAGCCAGAGAAAAATGTTTTTAAAATGTAATTGTTATTTATAATATGTATGTAACTTTGTAATTTCAACGTGTTGTCGCCTCTTGGCCAGGACTCCCTTGCAAAAGAGGTTTTTAATCTCAATGGGACTTTTCCTGGTTAAATAAAGGTTAATAATAATAATAATATTCAGGACTGCAAACCGAGCAGCACCACTGACTTTCAGCTTGTTGTGTTTGTGGTTATATGACTGACTTTAATTATCCATAAAATCATCACATTCTCTGTAAGATTAAAGTCAACTATTGAACGGCATATATTTTGAAGTAAAGGCTTTAAAACCAAGTTATTACAAACATCGCTAATGTCACATAACTTTCCCGACATGTGGCCAACAGTGATGTTTTAATTAGGGTTGCCAACTCCCTGAAAAATAAATAAGGGACACCTCGTGGCCAGGGCCGGGCAACCCAGTTGTCTTCACCCTTCCCAGTGTGGTAGCTCTTTTTTTTTTTTGTGTGAAATTATTTTTTAACCATTTGACTTGAATTTGATTTAAGCAGATGCATATTTTTTGTGATTATGACCATATGGGAAACAAATGATCATTTAGCCATTTATTTTTAGCTCAAAATGACAACATTAACACAGTAAAACAGGTCTCTTTCTTAAACAGAAGCCTGTCATGCTTAACTTTTGAGAATATAAGTAAATCTTTCTTTTAAAGAACTCTGTCCTGTTTATCTTAAAATTACATAAATTAATAGAAAGCAACAGAACGAAAAATATTCTTGTAATAGTGCACATATAGTGCATTTAGTACAATTGGCTTCAGTTGAGGTATTATTTCAGCTTTTCTAATGCTAATCAGCTGCTCCTGTTTGTAAACCCACTTGTTCCCATGATTACGCATGTCAGAGGATTTTTGCTTTTAAAGGTTTTATTATTCATATAATAATCAGCTAAGAGTGTTTATATTTCTGTTTGTACTCAACCAGCTGCACAATTAACCATTGGCTCTTTGCTCTATAACGGAAACTGTTTGCCGTCACATTATCTGTCAGCAGCAGGAAACCGCCACCCAAGAATAAGAAACGACCTTGTAGAGAACACAACGTTTTGAGAAGTTACACCTGCCTGCTCGACTAGATAATCATGTTATTTCCTTTTTTGTATGCTTCATGCTGTGTATAAATAAAGGCAGAGAGCTGCTGCAGGGTGTGAGTCTCCATTGAGCTCTCACCCGTGCACGTTAAACTGCTGAAGTGTCTGAGTGTTATTTTATTATATCTGAGTACTTGATAAAAGAATATCTCTCACATATGTAAATATGTAAGTGTAAGGTAATTCTGTTCTCAGTGCTGTTTCATATAGTCTTGGGCATCCTGTCCGAAAAGAAAAAAAACAAGCTCTGAATTCATTTTATATATATATATATGTATATATGTATATATATATATATATATATATATATATACACTGTAAAAAGAATAACCCTATTCAAATTAAAAAAAAATGATGTCCAATTGTCACATCCAAAATATTTGGCTTCATAGAATCCAAATTGAGTCACTTGATATGACCTGATACTTTTATGTTGATATAAACAATATTACTAGTCTTGACTGAAACTTTAAATTTTGCATTGATCCAAATTGATTTTTTTACATAGAGCCATATTTTAATTATTGAACCAAGCTAATATATTGAAATTTAACCAACCTAATGTATTCACATCGAACCAAATTAACATGAACTAATATGTTTGTGTTGAAGCCAGGTAATTGATTTACATATATTCAAACTATATTTTTTACATTTCATTTTATTTCAGTTCAAAAATGCTCTGCATTTCCTATAAAAAACAAGACAGTTGGCCAACCAATTATTTCAAAATTATTTATTGTTCCAAACCATTTTAACTATAATCAATAGAGAGGATTAGTAATATACAGATTTAGTGCTACGACAGAAATGATTAGAGAAATGTTTGTTTTATAAAACCTGCAACCTTTTGAAAACCAGTATAAAACCTGCAACCTGTCTAAAACTGGCATAAAACCATTATAAAAACTCTTTTTAAACCAATTTGCAAGTACTCAAAAATGTTTATATGTGCACTGTGCCTGTACAATGTAAAAAAAAAAATCTACACATGTATCAATGAAATCAACTTAAATCTCCCTTTCAAATAGGTTTTCTTATAATTTTTCAATGTAGAATACCACTGCAGGCCAACCAAGCAAAATAACCAAGCACACATGCACATGCATGTGCACATACACATCCACACATGCATGCAAACACACTACTGTGCAGTGTTAAGTTCACAATTAAGTTTGCGAATCTTAGAGGTCATCTTGTTAATGGAAAATTTTGTACAGATTTGTTTTTTCTGCTACATTGAAGTGAAAAAAGATGCACTGACTATTTATTCATTTATATATTTATATAATTATTTCTTTAAAAAAAAGTGCAAAAGGAAAAAAAAATAAAAAGAAGAAAGAAAGAAACATACACCAAAAGTTCAGCAAATTCTTCACACTGATTATTACAATCATTGCTGGAAAAGCAGTGAAAAAGATATTGCACTTTACAGAAACATTTGAATCTCTCACTGCACGTATTGTTTTGTTTTAAATACTTGTTTTAAATACATTATATTGACTGTGAAATGTTTGTATTGTCTAGTGTGCTATTTAAGGTGTGAAGGAAGTCAGTTTGTTTGCATTAAAAAATACATTATTGATTCTTCAGTTGGTTTGAGTTTTAGTATGTTGAAAATTCTTGGTTTCTGCTTCGGACAGACTGCATTTTGTTAGTGTTTAAAGTTCGACTGAGCTGTAAAAACACTGAACTCTTTGATAAAAATGTGTTTGGAGAAGTGAAGGTGTGTCTCCACTTGGTGACACATCCAGCTTCTGCATTTCCCTGGAGATAAATTTTCTTTCCTTTTTTTGTTTAAACTGTGTCTACCGATTCTCTGTGTGTGTGTGTGTGTGTGTGTGTGTGTGTGTGTGTGTGTGTGTGTGTGTGTGTGTGTGTGTGTGTGTGTGTGTGTGTGTGTGTGTGTGTGTGTGTGTGCATCTATCTATCTATCTATATCAATAAATATGTCTGTGTGTGTAGTATTAACAGATTAAAACGTTTTTGAAGTTGAAGTATTTTTCCTGTTAATGTGACAGATTATTTGTGTGTGACTGATGAAGAAGAGCTAAAGTTAGAGCTGTTTGGAGGAATCGCTGTTTTAAACAAACAGGAAATCTTCATTTGTTTCTTTGGACTCTTCACATGAAACCTGAAACCTGAGTTTCACTCAAAATAAACTGCTGAGGCCTCGCTTTCAAACAGTTTCCACTGCAGGCAGAAGAATTATTTTTTTCTAAATTATTCTATAAGCAAAACATTTTATTAATAAAAAAACAAGTCAAAGGTTGTATGATTATTTATTTGTAAAAATATGAACAGGGAACCAATTTCACTGTTTTTCTAACTGAAATGCAGCTCTGGTACAGCCAGCTTTATGCTGCAAGGTAAAGTCCCTTCAATAATAAAAAGGAAACACCAACAATCATGCGCAAACACCTGGTGTCAGAGTTCGAAACATGAAGTTATCTAAAGTTCTACAGAGTCAAAGGTTTCATAAAGGTCCCAAGAAGGAATAAAATCATCAGAACACAAAAATGACCAATCTGCTCTATTGACAATGTGCAGAGAATTATGGGAAATGTTGTTTTCCCATGAATCCAGGCTGGAGCTGATCGAAGACTAGTGAACAAACCACCAGTTATCAATAAGCAGGTGATCCTTTGTTAATGTAATGGGGCGTTGTGTTAGCGAGGGAGGTGAAGTAGCTTCTTCACTGATTTCTAATATTGCTTCAAACAGGAGGTTGGTCTTCGTAGAGTGCAAGGAGGTCTTCACTTCCAAGAGACTTCCTACACTTCTGCTCAATTTAGGGGTCACCACAGCAGATCATCTGCCTCCACCTCACCCTGTTTCCAGGACACTCCACCTGTGAAAAGCTTGCAGACAGTGGATCCAGGAGAGCAACAGTGAATGAACTGCTGTAATCCAGTTGCCTCGTGGGTCCCCAGTTCCTGTGAGGAAAAGGAAATACAAAAGGGGAATAAATAAATAAAATAATGATATGATGGTGGAGCAGAAAGGGACTCAGCTGAAACATGCAGGACGAGGGCTAAATGAAGAGTTACAGAACTGAGCCTTCCACATGTCACAGCTGCACACTCTCACCCCAGATAAATCCCACCACGTAGTCTTAGTAAAGTTGACTGGTATGTGTCTCCAAAAATAACTGTAATAGACACCAGCAGCAGGAAGTATTCATCCTCGTGTCCATGCCGTGGCCTGTTCACCCTCATGGCTTGTATCTCTGGACCTCAGTGGGGTTGCTGTGTCTGCTATGTAGTCTGAGCTCAGGTAAGAGAGGAGTTTAAAGAAGAGCCAGTCTGAAATCTGAAAGTGTCATTTTTAGAGGACAATAAAGAGTTCAGAGTGTCGGTGGGGCGCGTCGTCCTTTTAGCTTGCACCACTGATATCTGAGACTTACAGAGTGCAGTCTGTATCAGTACAGAATGCATGTACAGCAGTATGAAACAGAGACCAGAGAGTGAAAAATAACATTTGAGCCATGAAATCAGAGAAGGGATCTTTGTAGTTTTTCTTCCTTATGTGGGAAGCAAATGATTTAAATCCACAATTTTAAGTATATATTTACATATAAGCGAAGAGCAGAGCTGAGCAGGGAGTCTGATACTGTGGATACCAACTATCTCACACAATAAAATGGGCTGCATGGTCACTGAAAGTCGCCTATGTGCATGTTGTTGTGCCCAAATATTCAACCCTTTTGTCCACTATGCAGAAAACAGACACTCCATGGGGTCTTTATGACTGGATGAAACATAGTTAAAAAAAAAAAAAAAACAGGTTAATGGTCTGCGGCACGGCTGCAGCAGAAACGAAAAACTGACAACACAGTCATTGCAAACAAACTCAGTCATTGTGAATAAAATGAAGTAGCTGAAAGTGAGCATTCTGAGCCGTGTCGGGTCCTTCAGGGTTACACACCCCTTTCTTCATCACAGCCTTCTGCAGCTCTGATGGTTCTTCTCTTCGTGGTACCCTCCATGGAGGATAATGTTCCCTGTGGCTATTCATTTTATAGCCAAGCATTTCAAGGATAACTTTTGATACATTAGTTAGTTAGCTGGTTTGTTTTAGTGATGGTCGCAGTAGTAATACTACATTCACATTTTCTACTAGACTTTGCACACAGTGAGCTAAAGCACAGAGCTGTGGTGAAGCTGTGCACAGGTAACCTGTAACTCACCTGTCCTGTCATCTTGCAGGCAGCAGCCAGTCTGTGAGGACCGGCTTCATCGGAGATGAGGTCCTCCTGCCCTGTGTCTACTCTGAACAGCTGTCTGAGCCGGTCACCGCCTTCTGGAGGGACAAGGATGACAAAATTGTGTTGGATATCATCAACGGCAAAGAGGATAAAATGGATCCAAAGTTCAGAGGTCGCGTGTTCAGCTTCCCAAACCATTACAAGACTGGAAACCTCTCCATCCTCATAAAGGGCCTGAGGGCGGACGACGCCGGCCCGTATGACTGCGACATCCCCAAAGTGGACTATCAGGCCAAGATGACTCTGAAAGTCACAGGTCAGTTCAGCAGCATGAGCACCTTATTAGGAACACCTCAGTGTTTGTGCAGCAGCAGCTCAGGGGTCTTTGAAAAGTGCAGAAAAGGACCACGCTGCAGTCATCAGTGAGTTGGAGTGAGTGTTCAAATCAGGTGTTCTTGGTTCACATTAATTTTTATTTGCAGCACATTTAAGCAATAAAAGTCAGATGTTACAGTCCACACTCAGCCCTTCAAGTCATGCAGGATCAGTAAACACCAAATCCTACTGAAGCTAGCTGGGTTGATCACACTAACAAAGATGAAAACTGCACTGAAACCTGTGAACTTCGACCATCTTTCTTACCATTTTAACTCCTTTTATTTAACATGACTTTTTAATTCAGTGGAAATTTGCATCTGAAAGCAAGAGCAGCACCACAAGAAAAAGAACAATATTCTGTGAGCTGTGCTTTTTTCCTTAAATGAATTTTAAGCCTTAATCCAGCTCATATCTTTATTTGGATTCATAACAAATTGTTCCAAACTGTCTCATAAAATTATTCTGAGTCTTCTTTTTAGCCATATGTGGACAAGCAAACACTGGGTCCTTTTTGATAGGTGTCTTGATGCAAAGATGGAATACTGACAAAATCAGTGGCTTGAATATTCCTTAGTGGAATAATTAGCTACACTCGTGGCATCAGAAGCAGACAGAACTTCGTGTGGGTGTTTTGTATGATTTTTCTCCAGTTTGATTCAATTCCTTCAGTTTAAAGATGTTTTCTTCCTTGTTTTTTCCTGTTTCCTGTCTGCCCACATTTTTTATTTCAGTATTTCAGTGCCAGGTATATTTCAAGAAGCAGCAGTAGTGTTAAAAACAGAGTGGATCAAACAGGAAACAGCCCATCTACAGCTCAAACACTGACTATAATGAACAGTTATTCTACTGTGGAGATAAGAGAATACGCTCCTTCTGGCAGGTTTCAGTCCAAATGATCTTCACCAGTTCGGTGTTTCAGTGTTTCTTTACATGTTCAGCTCTGATTAAACTGGAACTTTTTTGTGTTGCAGAAAAACCTGGTGTTATTAAAATAACAACTCCACATCCTGACCTTGCTACGATTAGTGGTGCAGCTGTAACATGCTCCAACCACCACCTCCTGGTTCTCCTCTCTGCTCTGTTTGTGCTCTTCTGTTCTTTACAGTAAACACAGGTTCAAACTTAAGTCGGGTTTAGCTCAATTACACCTTAAAGTATTGTCTTGTTTAAATTGCCTTTATTAATAAATAATTGATATCTCTGATCTGCTGTGTTTTATATTTCCTGCAACTGTTGTTTCTGATTCAAATAAGTACAAAATATCCTGAACACTCACAGTTTGAGCACTTTATAAACAACCATTAAGCGGCACTTTAGTAGCTATGTTAATATATTAATAGAGTGACCTTCGTACAACAGTGAAGTAGAATTTAGTAGAATTGTTCTTCAATTCAATTCTTTATACTTTCTTACTTTGAGTACATTTCAGAGTTACTTGTCTACTTGTGTAAAAAAAAGTTTCTTCAGTATTTTAACTTTTACTGGAGTATTTTATATCACAGGCATTTGCACTTCTACTTAAGTAAAGAAAGTTTGTAATTTTGCCATCTCCTGTTTTTAGTTTTAGTTCACTAGAATAATTCTGCTCGTCATTTGTCTGATGCTGAGCAACGGATTGTTCGCAAAATGTTTCATTTCCATAAGTTTTCTTTGTTACTTTGTTTAGTTGATATATGATTGAGGTAAACACAAAACCAACAGCACAAAGCAAAGATGAAAAACAACACAAAGAGACTTTAATGCGATTGCCACGATGATTTTACTGTATCAACACAAACGGGTTGAAATGGACGCTGCAGCCAGACCGCTCATAGGTTTGTTACCTGTTGAAGTTCGGGGTCTGGCTGCTGGACTGGGGTCAGCGTTCATTAAGCTTTATCAACACTCTGGGTTCTTAGCTAGCTTAGCGTTAGCATGTGTTAGCATGGCTGCAAAGCTCCAAAGCTGTGTTAGCATCAGAAAGCAGTCGTTTCTGTTCTGAACAGAGTTTGCACTTTACCATCGTGTTCTCGTCCTTTTATAAAAAATAAAATTTATGTCCATCTCTACGCTGCAGACTGTTACACTATTTTCCTCCTCCAGCACACAAACTGAAATCAGTAAAAGTAAAAGAGAAACCAAGAAACAGGATCTATTGACAGGCAGACTAACAAATCCAAGGAATTGAACTGATACCTGATACATACATCTGGATGCATTGTGGGAAATGTAGGAAAAAGTAGCCTGTGTAGGGTTTTTTTTTCTTTTCCTCCGTCTGTGGTTGTTTTTTAGAATTTACCTTTGTTGTGTCGCTAAGTGTGATATTGCAGGTTCATCTATCATTCTTAATAAAAACCCGACTAAAACTAAATAAGACTAAACATTTCTGTGCAGTTTTCTTTTGTTCTGCCACAAGGAGGACCCACTGCATACATGCTAATGATGGAGATGTTTAATTATTACATAAAAATGTAGTATAGCGGTAATTTTATGTATTTATACATCTTTTTTATTCAATAAAAAAGATCACCTGATCATTGTACCCTTAGTTCTGGTCCCAGTAAATCAGGACGGGTGGCCAGCGCGGAGTAACTTTCAAAATGTCCACAGGAGATTGCTGTAGACCACAGGCACTCATAGGCATTGGTTGCTGCTGACAACAGGAAATAAAGCCGGTCTGCGCTATGGGCTGAATCATTTTTAACTGTGGATTTTAACACAATGCAATATATTCAGTTTTAGAGTTTATATTCAATATAAATTGTAGCTAGGGTGACATTGTTAATGCTGGCTTATTTTAATAAATAAATTGTCATATACAAAACTAGGGTGGCAAGAGATTATTTTAGGTTGGCACATGCCACCCCAAGCCACCCATGTAGATCCAGCCCTGAGTGTTAACGGATTACGGGGTGAAAAAGTTAGCACTTCTTCAGATTGAATAAGAATCCAGAAGCTGCTGAGAAAGATTGCATTTTTTAAATAGCAATGGGCACTTGGCTAGCATTTTTTTACAACTGAAGTTCTGTCATCTCCAAGCATTGGTTTTAAGACGCAGCCGTGGTTATGGGCGGAGACCAGACAGATAAACAAAATAAATAAGTAAAGTAAGGCAGGACAGCCCTGCTGGGTATCACAGCTCATCTCGGGGAGGATCCATTTTTCTCTCAGTTGTGACACCAGCAGCAAGAAGTATGGTCATCCTCAGAAGTGTCTGTCGGTGCTCGCCTCTCTGCAGCTCGGTGATGCTGCTGTGTCTGCTGTGCAGTCTGAGCTCAGGTGAGACTATATTTTAAAACCTGTTTACTGTGATTCATCGGGAGAAACAACGACCTCAGAGTCCTTCCAGCTCACAGACTCTGACAGCTGTGAGGTGAGATTAGTACACACTCTCTGATATAAGTGCTGTGATTCATGGGGGGAGAATGTTGAGCAAAGATCACCAGGTGTGAGGGTGGTGGGCTTTATTCTATTCTATTTGTTGTACCTAATTTAGAGGACAGAATACTTCAATTTGTCTGCAGGTTTTTTTGTTTTTTTTTATCTCAGTTTTAGTTCCTACCACTGGTATCTGAGGCATGCCTGTTGAAACCAGCCGAGTAAACCTCCACATGCTACTGTAGCGCTCTCAGCTGTAATTAGAGGTCTGGATCTGTGGGTGAAGATCAGCCCTGTAATCTCTGCTGTAATTATGGTTTTCAACTTGTTTTTCTTTGGGTTTAGATGGGGATTTTTTTCTCTTCAGTTGCCACACAGGGTTTTCTAATTTTAGTTTACTGTTTTCTTTACTTCAGTGATGATAATGTTGTTGATGCTTTGACTCATGTCATTGCATCAGGCCAGGTTCTTCCGAGCAAACAGGGGAAACATGCACAAACAACATCTGTGTGGAACTATAGGTCCATTACTGTGCATTAGAAAGCAGCCTTAATGATTCAGTAGTTTCCACTGATCACATTATAGTTATTTTCTGAATGTAAACACCTTGTCTGATTGTGATTTCTCTTTAATATATACATAAAAAACAAAAACATGTACAGCACCAGGACTTCAACTCAGGGTATTGTCGGGAGCGATTTGCAGTGTGACACAGCAGGAATGAGAATCAGAACCTCCACATGGAGGAGTTTAAGTATTTCTGGGTTTTGTAAATGAGTGAGGGGGAGCTGGAGATCAACAGACGGATTGGCGCAGGTTCAGTGATGCGGACACTGTACCGGTCCATCGTGGTGAAGAGCTTAGCATAAAAGCGAAGCACTCAATTTACTCAATTCAACCTATGTCCTTACCCTGAACTATTTAATGAGCTTTGGTTATTGGCTGAAAGAACGAAATTCTGGACACAAGCGGCAAAAATCAGCTTACTCTTTGAAGGGTAGCTGGCCTTTCTTTTAAACATGGAGTGGATGAACTATCTCCACACTGAATGGAGCAAGTTGAGGTGGTTTGGGCATCTGATAGGAGGCCCCGGGGCAGACCCAAGACACACTGGAGAAATTATCTCTCCAGCATGTCCTGGGAACACCTTGGTGTTCCCCCTGACAAGCTGCAAGAGGTGGCTGGGGAGAGGGAGGTCTGGGGTTCTCTGCTTAGGGTTTTGTGCCCACGGTCCAGCCCAGGATAAGCAGAAAAAGATATATGGATGAACGCACATCTACAGCAGTAAGAAACAGAGATCGGAGAGTGAAAAATTTTATTTCTCTAAATTCAGAAAAAGGAACTAGTTTTTGTTTCCTTTGTGAGCAGCAGAGCATTTAGATCCAGTTTTGTGAGTATGTACTTGCATGTAAGTGAAAAGCAGAGCTGATCAAGGCATCTGTTGATACTGTGATGCACAGAATAAAGAGGCTGCAAGGTGGCCAAGAATCGCTGATGTATATGTTTGTGTGCCTGAGTGCATTATATCTGTTTTGTCCAGCAGAAAAGGACATTACATTTGATTTCATCCATTGGTCCGTGGGGTCCTTACGGCTCTATGAAATGTTCATCTTTGTCTTTCTTCCACAGCAGGTCTTTTTGTCCTGTCTCCTTCCTCTCATCCCCAACCAGTCACAGCTGACGGCTGTCTCTCCCTGTGCCTGGTTCTGTTGAAAGTTTCTTCCTGTTAAAAGGGAGTTTTTCCTTCCCACTGTTGCCAAAGTAGTTGCTCATAGGGAGTTGTCTGATTGTTGGGCTTTTCTCTGTATCATTCAAGTGTCTTAGCTTTACAATATTAAGCACCTTAAGGTAACTGTTGTATTGATTTAGTGCAATATAAAAAAAAACATTGAATTGAATGTGTCACAATTAGCACTGGCCAACTGTGGGTGTGTGGGGAAGTAGGACCCAAAATGCAGAACTCTTCAATGCAAGCAGTGCGTTTATTTACAGTGTCGTAACTAATACACAATGATAAATCCCCAGTGTGTTCCCGACTCCCGCTCCCTGTCTTCTCCTCTGTCAGTGCGCCCCAGGGTGGCTGTGGCTACAATGTAGCTTGCCATCACCAGTGTGTGAATGTGTGCGTGAATGGGTGTGTAAAGCGCTTTGGGGTCCTTAGGGACTAGTAAAGCGCTATATAAATACAGGCCATTTACCATTCTCCCTACACCCATGCTCCGTGTCCCCATTCCCTATGTACACTGCGTCAGCTGCTTCCTCGTTTCCACAAATCATCCTGGGAAACACACACACAAAGGCGGCTATGAGTACCTTCACACAACAGCAGACTGGCACTTACTTCGCACATTTGCTGAGAAACTGACAGGAAGTCACTCGACGATCCAGCGTCGAGGAGCTCTCAGCCACACTGCCTTGTAGCTCCCTCGATGATGGTTGATCAGCTGCAGGTGTGTGTGATCATTTCCTCAGGTGTGGCCAGCCACCTGGTAGGGCACACCCACCAGGCCTGAAGACTCCTGTAGACCAGTGCTCAGTACACACAGACACGCACACACAGACACAAACCAGGAAGACGAGGGACAGCAGCACCAAAAATACACATGTCCATAACTGCTCAGGGACCCTGGGTCGCTCAGATCCAGGACAATGACAGAATGTTAAATGGATTAGGAATGGGCTGTCACTCAACTTCATATGTCAAGGCAGACAATTGAATACTTTGGGGAATGTAGTGTACCTCATCTATACTGTTTACAAATAATTCAGTTTATAATAAAAATATAATGAAAGAATCTGTATAGATTTCAGTTACAATGAAGTCAAGTCTGAAAATCAAGGCGTAGGAGGAACTTTGAAGGACTTCGATTCAAGTTTGAAAAATGTGTTTGTAGTCTGCAGTCTTTGAGGCCGTTTAAAGTCCAACAACAAAGATTTAGAGCTGAGCAGGGATAGCAGTAAAGAACTGCTTCTGTTTGAGTGAATGACTTTTGCAATGAGGTGTTGATGTTTTTAGGTCACTCACTCACAGCCATTCAGATTCATCACAGCACTGAGTATTCATTAGGCAGTGCAGCAGCAATGGAAAAGCCAGCATCCAGGATTGGAGCTCAAGTCTTTTCATCATTATGTGGAGGATTTTAATGATAGTAAAAAGTGACAGGCCTCTCTATGTTTGGAGAAATTCACGAGTTTTTGCTGAGTTTTTTACTTTGTCCTCCAGCAGAAGAGCATCCAGTAAGTGTTGATTCTGCTGTGTTACTGAGGTCACCAAATGTGCTAAACCAAAGAGCTGTGGTGGAGCTGTGCACAGGTAACCTGTTACTCACCTGTCCTGTTGTCCTGCAGGCAGCAGCCAGTCTGTGAGGACTGGCTTCATCGGGGATGAGGTCCTCCTGCCTTGCATCTGCTCTAACCAGCTGTCCGAGCCGGTCACTGCCTTCTGGAGGGACAAGGATGACAAAGTTGTATTGGACATCATCAACAGCAGACAGGATAAAATAGATGCAAAGTTCACAGGTCGAGTGTTCAGCTTCCCAGACTATTACAAGAACGGAAACCTTTCCATCCTCATAAAGGATCTGAGGATGGACGATGCTGGCCCATACGAGTGCGACATCCCCAAAGTGGACTATCAGGCCAAGATGACTCTGAATGTCACAGGTCAGTTCAGCAGCACGAGCACCTTATTAGGAAGGTGGAATACAGACAAACATCAATAGATTAAATGTGCTACACCGGAACAACTGCTTACACCTGTGGCATCAGATGACAGAACAGCAGACAGCAGACAGAACTTCTTGTGGGTGTTTTGTATAATTGGTCCTTGTGTTTAAAGATGATCTATTGCTTGTTTCTGATCAACTCACAAATTATATTCCTGTATTTCAGTGTCAGGTTTATTTCTAGAAGCAGCAGTAATGTTAAAAACCAATTGGATCAAACAGGAAACAGATCATCGAGAGCTTACTGACTCACTAGAATGCATGGTTAATTTACTGTACCACTAAGAGGATGTGCTTCTTGTAGCTGGTTTCAGTCTAAATGAGGATCACAAGTTCAGGTTTTCTTCCTTGAAAGAAAAAATAATAATTTATGTTTTTTTGGTTTGTTTTTTTCATACTGTCAACTCTTATTAAAATTATGTTTTGTATTTTGTGTTGCAGAGAAACCCACATCACATGGTGCAACAGTAACCTCCTTCAGCCACCACCTGGTTCTCCTCTCTGCTCCTCTGTTTGTGCTTTTCTGCTCTTTAAAGTTAATGCCAGGGCTGGACTGGTAATCTGGCATTTCCCAGTGGGCCAACGGGCCGGCTTGAAGTGCTGCTATGCACCCACAATACAAGGATGGACAACAGCCCATTTGTTCATTTTCAGTCACATCTTTTAATGTAATGTCCCTTCCCTAACTTTGCTGTGCGCTCACTCAGCTAGAAAAATGTAGTGTGGAAGAAGTGACTAAAAGTGGAGATGAGAAGCTGAGAGAAAACAATAAAAAAAAAAAAAACTAAAAATAGATGCAGCAAATGTGTCAAAGTAACAAACACGTTAGCTGTCGGTGCGTGAACAGCAGTACCAGCAACAAGAGGTGGGACGTAATTACTTTGTTACTGTACTTAGGTAGAGTTTTTAGGTATCTGTACTTTACAGGAATATTTATTTTTCTAACTTCTGACTTTTACTTCCTACATTTTTAAACAAATATTTGTATTTTCTACTCCTCACATTTTTAAAACAGACTCCTTACTTTTCTTTCAACAGTATCATCAATAGCTGTATACTCGGGGGTTAAAGTGGGCCGGAAACAGTGCAGGTGTCCCAAAGTTGTACTCAGCATCTAGCTAATGCTACAGAATAGGAATAATCATAAAGGGAGTAACGTTTCTCCACGATTCAAAATTTCTACAGTGTTTCTATCAGATTAACAAACATCAGCAAACACACAAATTGTTTGATTTCAATTTGTCTCACAGTGTGTCGTTAGCTAAAGGTCCAGCTGCTGTATTTCACAGGGCGAAAAAAGAATGCGCTAACTTCACTCAGAGATGGAAAAAGACAAGATAAGATAAGAAAGAGGACAGGAGAGAAAGAAGAGAGGTTAGATTTAAAGGTAAAGACTGTACATTTAAATGTCTGATGTAATAATTTGTAATCACATATTGGATTTGGTGTGTTTTAATAAATTATGTTTTTTTTTTATTGTGAAACATCCTGAAAACCAAACTAAATGGACTAACTTTGTGTTATTCAAATGTTGCACAAAAATACTGGGCAGTTTAGTGCAGTATAAACGATTGAGCATGCATCAAGACACTAAGGAGCACTGTTTGGTAGTTAGAACAAATAATATTTGGCTTTTCTGTACTGTTAAAGTGGAACATGTAGTAAGAAACTTTTCTCAAGGTGTCCCTCAGAGAACATAACTGGATCCTCTTTTGTTTGAATTTATCTTTTGTGACCAGGATGATTTTAACTATTAGAAATTACATTGTGAAGGTGGAGATGGAGTTATCTTTCTTTGAAAAACAACAAAAAAAGATGCTTGTCAACCAATCAGTTAATCTGTTAATCTGGGCTGGAAGCAGGTGTAGTTAACAACTTTGTTAATCCTGAGATCAGGGACACTGAGGTTTTCTGTTCCAGAATGAGAATTTACTTAACTCTGAGTCAGTTACCATGGCAATTGTTAGGGGTTCCGAAAGAGACTCAGGCGCAGGCCAGGGTTTTCCTTTAAGCGAAGGACAGTGCGTTTATTTACAGTGAACACATACACCAAGTGGCTATATACAACGTGCAGGGGAAACGGGTCCGGGTCGCCAGGGTCCGTGGGAAACAGGGTTGGGAGAAGGGTGTTCCACACTTTCTGTACAAAAAGTTCCCCCTTCAATCACTCCTCTCCGCATCGGGTTCCAAAAACGACCTACACAAAAAAACGTCGGGTTAGCAGGATAATAATAAGAAATTCTCAAGGTGAAGGTTAGCCGAAACACAAGTCTAACTGACACTGATAGCTCAACGATCCAGCGAAGACTAGTGCAGACTCGCCATCTAAGTAGTGCAGTAATCAGCTGGGATCAGCGGCCGGTGTGGTGATGAGCAGGTGTGTGGGCCAGCAGCGGGAGCCCGCAGTGAGCATCGCCGTGGCGAGAGAGAGAGAGAGAGTGAGAGAGAGAGGGCGAGAGAGCAAACAAACCACAAACATATTGCCCAATAGAGGATTGACCAGCAGGGCACAGGGACCATGACAGTACCCCCCCCCCCTCAACGGGAGCCCCCCGGCGACCCACCAGGCTTACCAGGATGAGACAGATGGAAGGCCCGCAGCATACGCTTGTCCAGGACAGCGGCCCGCGGAACCCAGGACCGCTCCTCAATGCCATAGCCCTCCCAGTCCACAAGGTACTGGAAGCCACGCCCGCGGTGGCGAGAGTCCATAATCCGCGTGATGGAATAGGCGGGCAAGCCGTCCACAAGCCGGGCGGGCGGAGGGGGCCCGGAAGGAGGGCACAGAGGGCTATTCTGGACAGGTTTGATTTGGGAGACGTGGAACACATTGTGAATCCTCATGTTGCGCGGCAGCCGGAGTTTCACAGAGACGGGGTTGATCAGCGCCGAAACCTCAAAAGGACCAATGAAGTTTGGGTTGAGCTTCTTGGACTCAGTCCTGAGAGGAACAAAGCGTGTGGACAGCCATACCTTTTGTCCCACGCTGTATGCTGGAGCTGGTGTGCGGCGGCGATCTGCGGTCTGTTTGGTTCGGTCCTTTGTGCGCAGCAACGCCGTCCGTGCGGCCCGCCAAGCTCGTCGGCACCTACGTAGATGGGCCTGGACAGATGGTACAGAATACTCACCCTCGACAGAGGGGAAGAGAGGTGGCTGGAAACCCAGTGAGACCTCGAAGGGAGACAGACCAGTGGCGGAGGAAGTCAGACTGTTATGGGCGTACTCAATCCAGGGTAGTTCATCACTCCAGATGGACTGGTTGGAGGACGCTGTGCACCGCAACATTGCCTCGAGCTCCTGGTTAGCTCGCTCACACTGACCGTTGCTTTGGGGATGGTAACCGGAGGTCAGACTGACCTTTGCTCCTAATGAGGAGCAGAATTCCTTCCAGACACCAGACGTGAACTGGGGGCCTCTGTCAGACACAATGTCTTCCGGGATCCCATGCAAACGAAACACATGACGGGTAAGCAGTCGTGCGGTCTCCATGGCCGTGGGAAGCTTGGGTAGAGCTATGAAGTGGGCAGCTTTAGAAAAACGGTCTACGATGGTAAGTATGACAGTGTTGCCTGCTGATTGCGGCAGTCCGGTTACAAAGTCCAAAGCTATATGGGACCACGGCCTGGACGGAGTCGGCAGGGGATTGAGCTGTCCAGCGGGCGGCTGATGAGATGGTTTATTCCGGGCACAGGTCGCGCAGGCGGAGACGTACTCCCGAGCGTCTTTAGTCAGAGAGGGCCACCAGAAGTAGCGCTGGAGGAAGTTGATAGTGCGGTGGACCCCTGGGTGGCACGTAAAGCGGGCAGTGTGGGCCCATTGAAGTACTTGAGAACGTACTGATTGAGGGACGTAGAGCCGTTGGGCTGGCCCACCTCCCGGATCCGGTTCCGACACCTGAGCCTC
Organism: Maylandia zebra; assembly: GCF_041146795.1. Taxonomy (NCBI): domain Eukaryota; kingdom Metazoa; phylum Chordata; class Actinopteri; order Cichliformes; family Cichlidae; genus Maylandia; species Maylandia zebra. The sequence goes on along the minus strand of NC_135188.1, from coordinate 19,048,877 downwards.
CCGAATGGCTGCTTCGATCCCCCAGGAGATGGCGCCCACGACACAGGTGGCGGGGAGAACGGGAGCGGGCTCAGTGGTGTCCTCCGAGACTGAGAACTGACGGGACAGGGCATCGGGTTTGACATTCCGGGAACCGGGTCTGTAAGAGATGGAGAAGTGGAAACGGGTGAAAAACAGGGCCCACCTGGCCTGTCGAGCGTTGAGCCTCTTAGCTGATTGTAGGTATGCCAGGTTCTTGTGGTCTGTCCAGACGAGGAAAGACTGAGCCGTGCCCTCCAACCAGTGCCGCCACTCCTCCAGGGCTAGTTTTATCGCCAGCAGTTCCCGATCCCCGACATCATAGTTTCTCTCTGCAGGGGACAGACGGCGGGAGAAGAAGGCACAAGGGTGGAGCTCACCGTCCTTCCGTTGCGACAGAACCGCTCCAACCCCTGAGTCGGACGCGTCGACCTCGACCACAAATGGCTGCGTGAGGTCGGGTTGGATCAGGATGGGGGCTGAGGCGAATCGTTTCTTCAGTTCTTGGAAAGCTGCCTGAGCTTCTTTGTTCAACTGAAAAGGAAGCTTGGGAGAGGTTAGCTGGGTCAGCGGCAAGGCAACTCGGCTGAAGTCCCGAATGAACCGCCGGTAAAAGTTGGCAAACCCAAGGAAACGTTGCAGTTGGTGCCTATTAGGAGGTTCCGGCCACTCAACAACGGCTTTTACCTTCACAGGGTCCGGGCGGAGGTTTCCTTGGTCGATTATGTACCCCAGGAATGCAACGGTGGAGACGTGGAACTCACACTTTTCTCCTTTGACGAACAATCGGTTTTCGAGGAGTCGTTGCAGGACCTGTCTGACATGGGTCTCGTGCTCGGATTGGTTTCTGGAAAAGATCAGGATGTCATCTAGATAGACAAAAACAAAACGGTTAATGAAGTCTCTGAGCACGTCGTTCACCAGGGCTTGGAACACCGCAGGGGCGTTAGTGAGACCAAAGGGCATGACAAGGTACTCGAAGTGGCCGAGGTGGGTGTTGAAGGCGGTCTTCCACTCATCGCCCTCACGGATGCGAACCAGATGGTATGCGTTTCGCAAATCCAGTTTGGTGAAAACAGTAACCCCCTGGAGGAGCTCGAAGGCCGAACTGAGGAGCGGCAGAGGGTATTTATTTTTTACTGTGATGTTGTTTAATCCGCGATAGTCAATGCATGGCCGGAGGGTTTTATCCTTCTTTTCGACAAAGAAGAAGCCTGCCGCGACTGGAGAGGTGGAGGCCCGAATGAGGCCGGCAGCCAGGGATTCCGTGATGTACTTGTCCATAGCGTCTCGTTCTGGAAGTGAGATGCTATATAGCCGACTGGTGGGTAAAGGAGCTCCCGGGAGCAGTTTGATAGCACAGTCATAGGGTCTATGCGGAGGGAGTGACTGGGCGCGGGCCTTTTGAAACACCTCAGCTAGGTCGTGATAAACAGAGGGCACATTAGTTAAATCAGCTGATTTCAATACCCCAGAAGAGGGCGTTTCAATGCTTGGAGGCGAGGCTGCTTTAAGGCAGGTCATGTGGCAGTCCTCCCCCCACCCAGTGACACGCCCCTTTAGCCAATCTATGTGAGGGTTGTGCTGTTGTAGCCAAGGATGGCCGAGAACTAGTGGAGTGCGAGTTGCTTTAAACACCAAAAAACAGATTTCTTCAGAATGATTGCCAGAGAGGGTGAGCTCGACAGGCTCCGTCACCAGAGTGATGTCTGGAAGGCGTTGACCTGACAATGCCGTAACACGTAATGCATGAGGCAGGGGCTCCAATAGTAACCCAAGTTGCCGGGCTAACTGACAGTCAATAAAGTTTTGTTCCGCCCCAGAGTCGATTAACACCGATAGGGAGCGGCTCTTAGAGTGAATGGAAAGCGTGGCCGGTAGTGTTAAACGGGGAGGAGCTTCTTCCTGGCTCAGCTCGCCCACCAGTACTCCTACCATCACTGGCGGGCGCGCCCTTTTGCCCGCGAAGGGCAGGTAGCCACAACATGTCCCCTGTGACCACAATAGAGGCACTCACCGGCGGTAATCCGGCGCTGACGCTCCGCCGCGGTGAGATGGGAGCCGCCCAGCTGCATGGGTTCCTCTCCGTCCCCGCTCTCGTGAGTCCGGGAGGGGCCGGCATCCGCCATGGCGCCGGTGCCAGAGACTCCCGCAGCCTCATGGAGGTTGTAGTTCCGCTGCGACCGGCGAGCCCGTAACCGCTCATCCACCTTAATGCACAGGGACATTAGCTCATTAAAGGAGGCAGGGAGATCACGCATGATTAGCTCGTCCCTTAATTCTTCTCTGATATTGTTCAGCAACGTGCTCCGTAGCGCCTCCTGATTCCACCCTGCCTCTTCTGCCAGAATCCAGAAGTCGATAGCGTATTCAGACATGCTTCTCCTACCTTGTTTGAAGTTGAGGAGACGGAGAGCAGCGGCCTCTGCCCCGGTGCCTGGGTTAAACACATTCTTAAATTTGGAGAGAAAGTCAGCGTAGGTGATGACAGGATCAGAGTTTAACACAACCTGGGCCCACTTTAGTGCACGGCCCCTCAGAAGTTGAACTAAATAAGTGATCTTCGCCCCATCGTTGCTATGAAAACGCTGCAGCTCGCGAAACGTCAGAGACACCTGAGCCAAAAATCCGGCGCATTTGTCAGACTCACCCGAGAATGGTTCCGGTGTGGGTAAAGGTCCGTCAGACGGCGTACCGACCCGCGGTGAGCTACCTGACGCTACGGCGGGCGGTGCCGCCTGGGGAGCCGGGCTGGGCGGCTGGGGATTCCCTGGTTGCGCATTTCCCCCCAGCGGTACTAACTGCGCCACCGCCAGGGTCAATGCGGCGACATCCTGCCGTAGCTGCCCGAGCATTTGTTCATGGCGGACCAGCGCGGCTTCCTGGGCGGCCAAAGCCCGGCCCACGGGGTCCTGTCCTGCTGAGTCCATAATGGCTGGATCGTTCTGTTAGGGGTTCCGAAAGAGACTCAGGCGCAGGCCAGGGTTTTCCTTTAAGCGAAGGACAGTGCGTTTATTTACAGTGAACACATACACCAAGTGGCTATATACAACGTGCAGGGGAAACGGGTCCGGGTCGCCAGGGTCCGTGGGAAACAGGGTTGGGAGAAGGGTGTTCCACACTTTCTGTACAAAAAGTTCCCCCTTCAATCACTCCTCTCCGCATCGGGTTCCAAAAACGACCTACACAAAAAAACGTTGGGTTAGCAGGATAATAATAAGAAATTCTCAAGTTGAAGGTTAGCCGAAACACAAGTCTAACTGACACTGATAGCTCAACGATCCAGCGAAGACTAGTGCAGACTCGCCATCTAAGTAGTGCAGTAATCAGCTGGGATCAGCGGCCGGTGTGGTGATGAGCAGGTGTGTGGGCCAGCAGCGGGAGCCCGCAGTGAGCATCGCCGTGGCGAGAGAGAGAGAGAGAGTGAGAGAGAGAGGGCGAGAGAGCAAACAAACCACAAACATATTGCCCAATAGAGGATTGACCAGCAGGGCACAGGGACCATGACAGCAATAGACTCTGTGAACCTCACCTGCTCACTGCCAGGTCTTCTGCAACAAACTCTGAGTTTTTCTCTGATTCCTCGCCTCCTGCTGGACCTGAAGCAGCTGACTGATGCTCTGATACACTTCCTCTTACACTCATCTCTCCTTAACAATGTGATGCGGATGTCTTCCATGTTGACGCTACAATATGCAGAAGTCGGACTGCAAAAATTATGTCTGCACAATGCATTCCAGCCCTGCTGTTTTATAGTGTTGTGGAAGTTTTCATTTAATAAAGTTTGCAGACAAACGGTGAGTAGTAGCTATTATCCTTTAATAAAAAATAAAAAAAAACATAACCAAGCTTGGCGAGAGCAGCCATCGCAGAACAAACGACCAGCAGTCTCTCCTGAACCGGAAAAGCCCTGGGTTTAAATACTTTCTACAGATATAAAAGACAATACACAGCTGTTATTACACCTTTGGTCTCTTGGTTTTTTTATAATTAGGTAAACATTTGTTATCACAAGCTTGATGCTGCTTCTTAAGTCTGGGTTCTGGCATTTGCTATAAATGCACTAATAATGAAAAAGACTAAAACCAAACATCAAAAGATTCGATTTGACTGAAATCACAGCAGCAGCTCTGAAATAGTTGAAGCCCGCTTGCGTTAATGTTTACACATTTTAAGTGGAACACAACAACAAGGAGATTGTACAGAGGGGAGGGACTGAGGTCACTGTGTCTATGACTGTAGACAGTCAGCCAGCAGCAAATGATGCTTTTGTCACTGTGAAGAGACTGGATGCACACAGCGTACACTTGGCGTGCTAAAAGGCTTTATTTTGATCACAAGCACTCTTTTAGTTTCAGCACAGTCTTCCAGCCTGGAGCCAGCTCTCTGCGTGGTTTCCTCCACCACATTCGAAGCTCAGGGCTGTGGCTCTGTGTGGATGGACTGATGTGCTGGAGACTATAGTGCAAGTAGCAGAGCACAGGGCAGAAGCAGAGCTTGTTCAAGACTGATGGACACTCTTTGGATAAGTTAGTGGTGCAGCAGTGACATATTGTTGGGGATACGTGTTCCTTAAACTTGGAGTTCAACAGCAGCTTGATGGCTTTGGGTGTAACTTGTGATGCCCAAATGAAGAAATGCACCAGTATTGAACCACTTCATTCATTCAAAGCTCAGTTTCAGCGACATCTAGTGGTGAAATAGGAGACAGCAGAAGAATGTGTCTGTAACAAAGTGCTGGCTGTAACTTGGGCTTATGCAAATGATATAAATACAGTTTTGCAAAGATGGATCTATAAACTTGTGTAAAGCAGTGGTTGGAAGAAGGCGTGCCTGTGGAAACAGTTTTTAGTTTCTTTTCTCCTGCTTTCAAAAACACGTTCACACGCATCTCACACGTTACGTAACACTATCAAATGGTTTGGACCATTTGATAGTGTTGATCCAATCATGTGACGCCCTTGGTCACATGCATTTTTCTGCACTGAAGACGATTTAAAACAGTGGTTCATGGACGATGGACCTTTAATTACGAAGCTTGTATTGGAGCGGCGGTGTCATACGGCCACTAGGTGTTGCTCAAAGCTTCAGTCTCTGATCAAATATGATTTAACCCTCTATGATGGCCATTTCTGTCTAGTTCACATGCTTTTATTTTTTTTTACTTTTTGCTCCAACTTCAGCTGCTTAAATATATCAATACTATAATTGTATATGTAGAAATATAATAATTATATGCATCCAGTTGTACCACTTGGCTCCATCACAGCCACTTCTGGTTGAAACTTATTAAAATGCCTTTTTTTAAAATGCTCTTTCGTTGTGATTTACTGTAATAAATGACACAATTGAGGCTTTTGTTGTAAACTCAACACTTGAAATTTATTATTCTTTGTGTTTCCTACCAGGTTATAAGAGTTGCCCATTTTTGCCCAGTCAAGCAACTTTGTGTGATATTAGTATCCGACGGGGCATATGATGCCTTACTAAGCTCCAATGGGACAAATGAATGGCAGAGTTTTGAATTAGTTGTAATCTCAAGATGTCAGAATATAATTTGTGTTCGTTCATGGCAAAAAAAGTGAAACTGCCACACAAATCCTTGGGTGTGCTGCAGGGTGTGGTCTGCGGCTCTGCTGCACAGGAAATGCAGTGAGTTCAGTGGGCAGCACCAGGAAGGCTGACAAAATAGCTAGGATTGATCACTTTGTAGCTAGCTGCAGTCGGAGGGGAGCATGGAAAACACAGTGACTGCAAAGTTGCAGAATCACCAGAGCCTGTTCTCTATTTGTATGCGCTGTCTGTGAGTTCCTCGGGTCTTTTCAAACATATCCAATTTAATGTCTGCAGCTAAAACGCTGCCTCACCTGTGGTCTGCTGAGAGTTTAAAGTGGCCTGTATCTGTGCCCTGTTCAGCCAAACTGCAGTATTCAGAGACTGGGGAGAGGCCTGTAGTTCACCTGCTCTCACTGAGATATATTTGCAGTCGTGTGTTGACACATTATATCTTTGCTTTACAGCCCCGCTGTCCTCTTCACCATCTTCATCATCAGCTTTGACAAAGGTGAGTCTTCCTCTGTGTTCCTTTTCGTTCTCAATCACTGGAAGGGTTTAAATCCCCCGCAGACGTCTGCAGTGATCAGTGTGTTTGATGTTTTCAGAACAGAGAGATCAGACTGGGATCTGTGAGGGGCTTTGCTAAACATTATCTCATGTGTAGCTCACACTGAGCCATGCTTTTATATATCGTCCTATTCCTGTTACACACATTGTGTATCTGTCAGTGAGCATTCTGGATGTCTGCACTCCGGCTGGACATGACGTCCTGCTGCCCTGCATCTGCTCTGAGCTGCAGCGTTTATCTCAGAGGTTTGAGGTTCTTTGGGAGGACAGAGAAGGCAGAATCCTGTTGGACATCACTGATGGCAACACAGATGTTTGCTTTCAACATCAGACTTTTAGAGGGCAGGTTCAGAGCTTTCCTCATCTGTACATAGAGGGAAACGTCTCTGTCCTCCTGAAGAGCATCCAGATATCAGACAGCAATTTCTATAAGTGCATCATCCCACAGATGGACTTCAAGGTCATCGAGGTCACTGTGTCAGGTTGGTCGCACTCAGACTCCTCCCACAGCTCAGTGTGCTCGTATCACTGTGGTCAAACAAAACATCCAGGCAGGCATAATAAATGATGTCAAACAACCGTCAGAGATCTTATAGTTGGAGAATATCCAATTTCAGTGAAGCGATGTAAGCAACATTTTCCCATCTATGGCATGTGGTTTAGTTAATGTGCTCAAACAATACAGTTAAATTAGAACTCCTACCGATCACACTCCCCACAAACAGCATATAATCTTATAGCACTCAAAACTCTTCTGGTTCTTACAGTCAATAAAGAAGCATCTTCCCAGTGTGAAAAACTGCTTGGATTAATAATTCAGAAGTTTCTTTTCATTCTGAATCCTATGCCACATTATATCATTAGAAGATGTATAGGATGCAAGAAAAAGAAGTGATATCAAAGCTACTGCCTCGTGTGGTTTATCTTATTGCAGATAAATGTGTCTCCAAACCTGAGACGAATTTTTCTGGACCTTCATCTGGAGACATCAAGTCAATGCCGGGCCACCTGCATCTCACTACAAACCTCACATTTCTGATCTTTCTCATTAACTCTTAATGAAGCACGGTTTCCAACACAGACTGGTCGGTACTGTCATTCACTACTGCTGCTAGTGCAAAAAAAATCGTTAATCATTTTTTTGAGACTGCCAGTGTGTACGTAGGAGGGCAGGGTTTCATTTCACCTCTGAAATTTGCATATGAAGTAGGAGTTAAACACACCTGGAGTTCTGTGGTAGAGCCCAGCATTGGCATCTGGCATCCTACAGGACCCAACCCAAATCTTGTGGGAGCTAGTGGCCAGAAATAAACAGTGGGTTACAAGGGCCATGGTATTACAATGTGATGTTCAAGAAGTTTAAATGTATTTCTTTGAAATGTCTTTCGGGGTTTTCTGGGGGTTCTTTAAGCTGCTCTTGTTCATAATAATGTGATATTTGCACATCTGATTCATTTTTGATACATTCTGGTGTATTTTCATTTCAAAGCTGAGAGGTTTTTGTTGAGTTTGTTTTCATTTATTCTGCTCTTGTTTACTGTAACAACACATTCAAGCAATATGAACTTATCTCATCATACAGTATACAGTCACGTGACCGACTTGCTACCCTGGTGAGCAAAACATCAGACTCCCAGTAGTGGACAGTCAGTCGTACTGCTGGACAAAAGTTTTGTTTTTGTTCACCTGCCTCAGGCCAAGACAAATTGGATCATCTATCCATGGAGCAAAAATGAAGATATGAAGAGAAACTATCAATTCTGGGGTAACATCTCTACAAGAGCCCCAGTTTGATGATGTCTGCGTGTATCTTTTAGAGAATCGCTCACCTTACACAGCTGCCAGGTTGAAAGTTTTCATGTTATTTATTCTGCCTTCAATCAGTGCAGTGACTGTGAACAGAAACCCAATATCTCTGAAAGCATGCACACACACAAAATATTTATCACACAAAATGAACATATTCAATTATTAAAGCACAAAAAGATAAAGGGAAATTGGAGAAAAAAGAAGGTATAAGCAGGGGTGTTTCCAGGATTTCATAAATCGGGAAACATACAGCCGTGGGGTGGAGCACAAACCCACAGTCACCCCAAAAGTCATCGACATTGCATTTGTAATCTGGATACTTTAATGTCATATGATCATGGCTGACAAATTCTGCTTTTGAGTGAGCATCTATTTTTGTGCAAAGCTAACTGAACCTTGTGCTATGTTAACATAATGATACAATAATATCAGTAGATGGGAATACAAACTTTAGTATATTTTTTTTAATACTTCTAATTCTGATTATAATCAGCTTGAATGTGAAGAAAAAGAAGGAAAATAAAATATATATCTATTTTCTGTTGTCTTTATTGTAGAGGCTGATTTTGCAGCAAACTAACTAACAAACTAACCTGTTTATCCTGCACTAACTTGCAGAGGATTTCCATGCAAGCTTTAAATAACATAGTTAGTTCACCTCAGTTTGTTTAGCTGCATGTGTAACAATATGAAAAAACATGATGTCACATGCACACACCCAATATCTGATATATGACAAACTGCACACACACAGTTTGTGTGTTCACTGATGTTTTTTTTTTTTTTTAACTGATAGAAACGTTGCTTTTACAAATTATCTGCTACTTGAAAAAAGTTACTTCCTTTATGTTTGCTTAGCTTTAGCTAGGTAGATGCTTAGGTAGGGCAACCAAAACTTCCAGACACCTGCAGTATGTACGAAACTAAAATTACAAAAAACAACAACAATGGTGTTCTTTATTTCATTTCACCAGTTCACTCAGTTCGGCTGTAACACCAGGTGATGGCTATAGCATGAATAGTAGGCTGTCCCTCTTCATTTCATTTACATTTTATGGTTCATTTTATTTCCCCATGATCCTATTGGTCTCTTCCTTGTTAGAGATAACAGCACTGAGTCCATTCCATCTTTCTTTTTATGCGAGGCATTACTGAGAGTGCTGGAAGACAGTGAACTTGGTAAGATGTCTATGCTTTCTAAGTGTATTTTAGATTAACTGTATTCAAGTTTTACTTGGATAGTCACAGTCACCAGCAAAGCAGAGAAAAAAAGAGAAAAAAGCATGACAGGCACTAACAAGTTTGGAGTTTGTGAATGGATGAATGAGAATGATTGTGAGAGTTAGGTGAGAAAACAATGAAAAGATTCATCAAAAATAAAAAATAAAAAGCCCTTAGCTGACAGAAGCATTAGCTATTGTACTCAACATTGACCGCCACTTACTCGCTGTTTCTTAGTTTTTACCTATTTGAGCTCTTTTAACCCATTAACCCGAACCCTTGAGGAGCATTTTTAAAAATTCTGAAACAACTTATAGATAAAGCTGCTTTGAATAAAATGCAGAATTGGCAAAAGTACAGACATTGTGTACCTAGTTAATCTATAGAAGTGCAGATAGTACTGTTAAAAAATACTCCAGTAAAAGCTGATGGACTGATTTTACTCAAGTAAAAGTAAAAAAATTGCAGGCTCTGAAATGTACTCAAAGTAAGAAAGTAAAAAGTATCTCTTTGGAGGACGTTTCTATTTTGTACAAAGCTTGTGCTGTATTAACATAATAATAAAATAACATTTGAAGATGGGAATACAAACTTAAGTCTAATTTGTTTATTTTAATTGAATTCAGCTTGAATATAAAGAAAAAGAAGGAAATTAAAAATAGATTTCTATTTCCTGTTGCTACATTGTAGAGGGTGAGTTTGCCTCTAAACAGGAAAATGTGTACAGTCAGGGGTTAAAGTTGATTCAGCAAGTGGGTGAACCCTGAAACTGGCTGTAATGGCTCAGTGTGGGGAAAAGAATCATAACTCACAAGAATTTCTATTGAGAGCTTTTGGTAACAAAAAGCTTTTCTTTTGTGAGACAAGATGAGCAAACTCAAAGTATACGTTTTCAAAAATTATTAAAAGATTGAAGTTTCAAGTTTTGCACGGGACCATGGACTTCTCTGTCCAGTGGTCCAGACAGAGAAAGGGTACAACACCGAAGCAGTAAAAACACATCACGAATATTAATATTATTAGTTAAAATGTTGCGGAGGAGCCGTGATATACTTGTCTTTCCCTTATTTGGCACTGGGTCTGGTTTCCAGTCCTGTAATTTTCCACTAGCCTGGTATTGGATGGGTGTGGCATTTTCTTGCAACGCTCTATTGTATATTATCCTTGAAAACATAAATGTGACAAAAGATTATGATGTTATTGTGCCATCTTTTGGGACTGCTCTGCATTGTGTCTGTTTTATGGTGAAAGTCAGTTTCCATGAAATTAAATTCAATGATGTGCCAATTACTATCAATAACAATTCATTCCAGAGTGAATTTGCTTTATTACCCACTGTCAGACACAATTACAGCTAAGAGTCACTGTTTTTATAGTGTTAATTATTAATTACAGCAAGGAGCCAAAGCATTATCTTACTTACTGTATTTCTCTAGTTACTGTGTTTTTTCTAGTCTTAAGTGACAGTATCTGGGAGGTAGTGATTAGGTATATAAACGAGCATCTTCTGCAGGCGTTCACTAATCTGCAACAAACTGCATCTACAAATTGTGGAACAATATCGTAAGATTTCTGAATGTAAAATTACATGGATCAAATTTAATAGAAAAAATTGGATTTTGTATAAATTTATTATCACAGTACATAATATCGCCAAAAGATTCAGAGAATCTGAAGAAAACTCTGTCCAAATGACATGGTTAGAAATCAGTATTGGAACGCTTTCAGAAATCACTGTCTGTGAACACAGCTTACCCTGGTCTTCCACAAAAGCATTAAAACTCATCATCGTGGAGAGAAGAAGCTGTATGTGAACATTATCCAGAAACGCTGCTTCTCTGCACTAAAGCTCATTTTCTCAGTTTAAACCTTTGATATATTTTCTGGATTCTATTGTGATTAAAATAAGAGTTAATGAGATTTGCGAATCAAAATATTTTATTCACTACTATTTATTTGTTTAATTTACACATGGCTTGCCCCGCAAACTGTGACACTGTTACACTTATACTCAAACTGTGAGCTCTGTGGACGTTCTTTTTGCTACAGTTGAAAGCATGATTGCTTGACCTTCCTATCAGATGATTTATATTGTACATTTGTTTTTCTCTACAGTGTTGTTTTAGTGAACTGCACCTGCTTCTTAGACTCAAGATCAGATCTAGGTGAGGTCCTGGTTTGTAACCCTCCTCTTACTTCTGACTTCACAGTTTAGTCTTTCTTGATAGGCAGCTCACCTACATCACTGCTGGACTGCCTGTGAAGTCAGTGTATGTACAACTATTGTGTTTGATATGTCACAGTGAGTGGTTCGGTCCATGGTTTGGTGGGAGAAAATGTCCTGCTGACGTGCGTCTACACCAATAACTTCCCCCTCTCTTCTGGTACAAACAGGACAAACCTGTGTTTTACGTCATCGATGGCATGCTATCTGCTGAGTATCAGGACCAGATGTTCACAGGTCGAATACTGAGTTTTCCTGATCAGTACAAAGAGGGAAACTTCTCCATAATTCTGAAGAACATCCAGCTGTCAGAGAGTGGCTCCTACGACTGCTTCATCTCAATGGTGGGCTTAGTTCACCTCATCGTGTCAGGTTTGTAGCTCCCTCACACAGCTGTGCCTCATGTCATGCACAGCAGAATCTTTAAGAGTCACTCATATTAACCTGACTGATCCGGATCCTGTTTATGTTGCAGGAGCTGTCAATGCAACGACTCCTCTGACTCTGGTTGTGGTTCTTATTATTCTGCTTTCCTGTTGAAACCTTTATAGAAATGTCTCCTCAGCAAAATATCCTCCTGACTGTGTGTGTTGCAGTGGAGTCACTGTGATCTGTGATTTAAGTGTGTGCACAGAGTTGATGCTTGAGGGAAAAGCTGTATTTGTCCTCACAGCTCTGTTCAGATTGAAGATGTCTTCACACACTTTAGTTCGTTCGTTTTTGTATAATGACGGCCAGTCCTGCATAACTCTGCTGCTGTCTGAACTTCTGGAATTATTTATTTTACAAAAATATAAAGGTACTACACCATCTAACATGCTATTTAATGCCTGAAGGAACCCGTTTTGTTGATGACCAAATACTGTTGTTATTTATGGTTTAGTCTGTTTCATTTTAATATGTTTTAAATTCCTGTTTTCTGCTGTAAATGTCAAGCACAGCTCATAGTTTGTCAGTGTTTAAAGTGCATTTGAGGAGTGTGATGTTCTCTCATTCTGTCTTTATTCATCTATACACAGTATTTTCGGCTTGCTTCTGTTTCCATGCTATGCATTTCCCTTGTAGATCTCTGCTGTTTGCTGAGTCACATGACAATGAAAAAAACTTATAGATTACTTTTTGTGTGAACTGTAAAAAATAGAATTTTTTTCCAGCTTTCATTTTGTTCTGGTTGCAAAGATCAAAAAATGTCTTCCACTGTCACTCTTCTGCAAAGTGAAGAAAAGACTGAGAATCTGGAGAAAGTAAAGACAGCCATCCTTAAGTCTGTAAGTAAGTACTGAAACTGAAACAAAGCCTGAAAACACAGTGGGGCAAGCAGAACAGACAAAAGACTCGTGGAAGTTAACCACAATTTATACACATAGAAGGGCAAACAGGGAAACAAGACACAGCTTACCTAAATCACAGAGGACAACACGAGGGAAGCAAAACTAATAGCAAAGCAACTAACTGTAAAAATAAGACAGGAAGTGAGATAAAGGAGGAAACACGGACACATGAATGCAATACTGAGGGAAGACTCAAACACTAAACCAGCAAGAACTCAAGAAAAAAAGCAAGAGAAGTCACAGAGCACAACCCGGTAAAAGGACAAGGGTTTTAATAAAACGTTGATGATCTTTTTATGGCAACATGATGACATCAGTCTGTTAAGGTGTCACTGTGATGTTGTCAAATTGAAAAAATAAAAAGTGTGTTGTACAGCTGTTTCCATGCCTGTTAATATTATACTAAATATGTTTTCTTGAAAATTCCTTTCAAGGTGAACTTTGACCTTAGGCGCTAACAATACAGGTCAGGGTGAAACGATTATTACCGGTAATGTTCCCCAAGCCTAGTGTATTGTTGTTACGTTTTAAGGCAATCTATAAAAAAAAAAATGTGGATAAAGGGGTTTTACTGACTTTCACATTTGCTGTGACTTTGACCCGATTTTCACCAGAATTAGCTCAGCTGAAGCTGTTATTGGTATCTATAAGCACACAATATTTCAATACGATATCTTGAAAACTGTGGATGTTAGACAGACAAACAATCAAGCAGAATATTTAAATAAACAAAAGTCCAAAAACTGTGGATTAAATGACACATACAATGTAACTATACAGTAGCACAATGTTGCCTAAACTGTACAAGTCATAGGAAATTTACAAGATAATAAACTGTCTGATGATGTCATTATGAAGAATAGCATAGGTAAACAAAACAATATAAACAGTGACGTAAATTCACAGCAAGCCTCAGACGTGTTTAAAGGTTTCCTGCACACAAACACGCCTGACAAAAAACATGGAAAGAAAAAAAAATCACACCACCGTCTCTGAGTCAATCACATCTCTGCTTCCTTTCCACTGGTTTTTCACTCCAACCACCAGCACAGAGCACTCGGGTGTTACTTCAGTCTATCATAGACGGCTGTGACAGAAAGAACAAGGAAAAGGAAAATTTCCTCATCAGTGATGAAGCTTCTACTGTTCCACATAGTTCCATTCTGACTCCAAGGTTGTCAGAGTACATAAACAATGAAGGGGGGTGTTTTCATACCTTTGGCAGTTAAATTTGCATCTGACATCAGCAGCAGGACGTAATCACCTTCATGTGCGTCTCTCAGTGGTCGATTCTCTGCAGCTCGGTGGTGTTGCTGTGTCTGCTGTGCAGCTCGGGTGAGTCTAAGCTTTAAAATTTGTTTACTGTGATTCATTGGGGAGAAACGAGGACCTCAGAGTCCATCCAGCTCAGAGACTCTGACAGCTGTGAGATGAGATAAGTCCTGCTCTGAGTTTTTTAGAGGACAGAATAAAGATTTCAGTGAGTCTGTGAGCTTTTAAGGTGGACTTTTGAAGGCAGGATCTTTTGTTGTATTTATCCTACTCAGACCTGTTTTCAGTTCCCACTACTGAGACTTGTATCTGAGACTTGATCCCAGGTGTGGATCTCAGTGTGGAGCTCAGACCTCCAATCACAGCCACTGGGTTTGGAGTGGCTGTGATTGGAGGTCTGAAATGGTTCAGTTTGTATCCATTTCAGTGATGATAATGTTGTTACTGTTTGAGCGGTCTGCATGATTCAGTAGTTATAGTTATATTTCCTGAATGTACACAGTTCAGCTGAAGAAAGTATACAAGGCATGTACAGCAATGTACAGAGTGAAGAATAACTGGAGCCTTTCTGCAGATCTTTGTAATCAACATGAACATAAATCCCATAAACATATAGACAAGTCAGTTAGTGAAGCTGTAGGGAACACCGGCTCCCTTGATGCCTCCTGTGTGCATTTCAACCCTCAGTGGCATCAAATAATACACCCTAAAAAATTATTCAGGGGCTTAGTAAATATCATTATAATTCTAATTTAGATGACCTTGATTAAATCTTTGAAAATCACAAAAGTGTTATCTTGAGTTGAAAATACTGAAAAGAATGCTTAAATTTTCAACACCAGTTTTTGAGTTGAACTGAGCTCTTTTGTTCAAGTTTATTTAAAAGAAAAAAATTCTGTATTTGAAACACAGGGTGCATTATTTAAATCTACTCAATATATCTCATAGAAAGTACTCAAAATAACTGAGACACTGGTATTCATATTTATCATTGTCTTTAACTTTAATTATTAATGGTTCAAAATCAATATAATTTTGTCCCCCAATACTAACTTAAAACTTTGAGTAAGACTAATGACCTTTGGCATGTACCGCGCGCGAGGAGCATGGCCTCATGGGAGATTTTCTGCACGTTGAACGAGACAGACACACATCCACTGCAGACTTGGTAACGTTTTCAGGTAAGTGACCAATTCTTACATTAGCTGTCTTTATCCACACCGTTCTTTTATAACATGTTCTGAAGAAAGCGTTTGTCATGGTGGCTCACTTTTCGCAGCGTGTTTGTGCACGTTAATTTAAGTTTTCAACCCGTCTTCCAGTCAAGGCGGCGGGAAACCGCGCCCTTTTATCCTTTTACGTTCTGAGTCGCTATCTGCGTTCCGGGTAATTTGACCGGAATGTCCCGGTACCAGCGACCTGACCGTTTAATCGGGGGCATTTTAGGAACCACGTGAAAGCAGGTGTGCTCAGACATTTCTAGAAAATGGCCCTGTTGAGTCGCGGTGCGGGAGCTGCGGTAGTCACGCGGCCTGACTCACTCTGTCAGGTTGTTCAGGAGATGAACAGACGTCATCAATGGCTTTGGTAACTAAGAAGACCTGCCCGTGGAACAGTTCATAGCAGCAACCATGCTGCTTAGCTTTCTTGTTCTATGTGGGGTCTTTCAGAGCATATAAGACGCTGCTTTCAGCTTTGTCCCAAACAGGGCCAGTTTTTGAGAGAACGCTGAGAGGACCGCCCGGGTCAGCAGATTACCTCATCCAGGGCCGGTCCAAAGTACTATGGGGCCTTAAGTAAATTTAGACTCGGGGCCCTACTTCCTTTCAGATCCCAGAAAATAATGAAAAAAAAAAAAGCTTTGGTCCTTTGGGTCAAGCCAAAAGTACCATTATTTCCAGTATAGTTACTCCCAATTTACATAAATAAATGTTTATTTCAATCCAAGCTAAAATTTCTTATAAGAGATTGATGTTATGGCAGATTACTCAGTGACATGTTTTGTAATGATAAAGTTTTGATTTGTATTTTTTCAGCACCATCTTCACCACCAGGAGAAAAAAATCTGCATCAACTACAAAGTAAAGCAGGTAATTTTACTCAGAGGACTTGATGTGTTAAATTTTGGAATGATATGATATTGTTTTATACAAGCTGAGTAGTGGATGGTGATACCACCTAAATATTTATACTGGTTTTGTGGTGGGTCATACAAATGCCAAATCTAAATTTTGAGAATTTTTCAGTTCGGTAAATATATTGATGTGTTCATGGTCTGTCATCTAGTGTCACCATACTATCTTTTTATTTATACAGCGTGGTGATGTGATTCAGATTATTTCAATGTGGTTAAGTATTGTACTTTGTTCCATGTTGACTTATTTGTAAGTTGTATCCTCCACCTGAATTGGTAGTGAGTATTGGTTATTCAATCAGTTAATCATACAAAAACTGTGTAAATATGGTTATACACCATTCTGTCATCTTCATACTGTGAGACATATTTTCTCACAATTTTTTAGGTCACAGGTGATGAGATGGCAGTGTAAACTTTGCAAACATGAGGAGTCATCAAAAGTGTCACTACTCAAACATTATCGAGTGAAACATGGTACATTTGGTCATGGCTATTCCATACCCTGTCTTCATTTGAATTGTCCTTGCTCTTTTAACTGAATGAGGAATGAGGAATCTGAATCAAAACCAGAATGGTTCTAATCAAAACCATTCCCAAGCCTAGGGAACAATGAATGCTAGTAATTTCCGTTCACTTAACTTGTTTTAGGCTAAGCTAATGTAACCTGACTGAAGAATGACTGGGCTGATTGCAAAGTGCCTTTATCTCACTTATCTAACTCTGGAGCACATAACGACAGACTAGATTTTACTGAAGAGTAAAGAGTGAAGAGTAATTTAATATTTTTATGAAACGTTGGTTACGTATTGTAACCCCAGATTCTATGAGTATAGGCGCAGCCCTTTAAGTGGGTATTCCCCTTGTGCGCGCAGCACTGAAGTATTTTAGTCCACGCCCACCTGCTGTGTGGGCCTCACCCTGGTCTAGTATAAGTTACGGTGAGACCAGGAAATCGGCTCTACCGTTTTTCTTCAGCCAGCCAGAAGATGTCCAGCGAGACCATCCGTCTGTGTCCATCCTGCCAGACCGGCTACATCATATCGTATGACCGACATGCCGTCTGCGTGGGCTGCCTCGGTCCTCACCATGCGGACCTCGCCCTCACACCTTAATCCTATTGCTGTTCCTGTTAGCTCCTCCCGCCAGAGGAAAAGCAGCGGAGGTCAGCCTTTTTCAAGGCTGATGCTGAGGAGGCGTTCCCGCTAAGAGAGAGGTACTCGCTGGAAGAAGCCATCGAGTTCTTCGATAGTGGGCCGGAATTGGATGATTCCACCCACCGTGAGGAAAACGGCAGTGGTGGCAGCTCCACTGCCTCTGAGCTGGGCAGCCTGGCGACAGAAGGGAGGCGGATGAGCGGACGCTCATCCACCCCTGGCCTTCACATGTCGGCGAGGACGCCGCTCCCAGTTGTTGGTGCGCTGCTCCTGGATCTGCCTGGCATCATCCAGGAGGCAGCTGGTGAGAAGGGACTTCCCGTCCCTCAGCCTGCTCCACCCCCATCGGATGATCTGGAGGGAAGGTATGGCTCCGTTGCCCAGATCCCATCTGGCCTCAGTTCCCGGCGGTGATGACCTACCTCTCTGAGGCAGCAGCAGAGCCAGCGAAGATTAGAGCGCCGGTCTCTACCTAGGGCTTCACAGAGGGCTTCACAGACTGGAGTTTTCCGCCTGTTCCCCCTCTAGAGCCGAGCCTCGCTTCAGTTTTCGGCACCAAAATGACCAAGGTCGTTGGACAGCGACCGGCCCATCCCGCCAAACTTGACCAGCTGATAGCAAGGTTCACTGATCGCGCACATCAATGCACTGTTCAGTCAGCTGCAGTGACTAACAACACTGCCTTGCTAGCGTTTGTCATCTCCAGGAAGGTGGAGGAAGCAGAGCTGCCAGAGGAGCTGAAAGGCTTTCTCTGTAAAGCCGCTGACGCGATTCTGAATATGTGCGCCACTTCAGCAGTGTGTTCCTCTCGCATCGCTGCCTGGCAGACGATGGTTCAGAGGGCAACCTGGCTCCGCCTCTTCCCTCCAAGATTATACAATCTCACAGGGAAATAGTGCAAGCAATTCATAACATAAAATTTAGAAGCTTAGTGGAAGATAATACTTTATGTTAAGGCTTTAGTCTGCATACTGAACAACTCCACTTATATGGATTTATGTCTGGATGAGTAAATTAATCTTTTGCATGTTAGAAAATAAGGTCCAGGTTGCAAAAAATGGTAGTTCCACTTAAAGATTTTTTTTTTGATTGAATCAGAATTTTGGCCTTCAGATTTTTTTGTCCTTGGTTTTTTGTCCTCTCCCATCCAGGTCAGTGCAGAGTTTCATAGGATCACGACCCTGAACCTTGAACCAAAGTTCATGTCATCGTTGGACTTGTATTCATCCAAACTCCTGTCCTTGTTTCAAGCCAAGAAAGGTGCTGCTGGACAACGCCACAGGGCACAGTTAAACCTTCTGCTTCAAGTAAGGAAGATTGCATTTTCTAACCACAAAAACGTTCCAACACAGCACTGAAGAGGCCCTTCCACTAAAAACGGCTTTTCTTAGGTTTCTGTTCAATATTTTAGCTCCACAGGTGTTCTTACCTTGATGGTGGGTGTGAAAACAGGTCAACAACAGAAAAAAATTGTTATGTTTAAGCTAGAAATGGTAAGTCATGTTTTAAATGTGCAAATTTTGCCTCAGTTGAGACTTCCTGTTTTACAGAGTGGAAATTCCATCGAGAAAAAACGAGAAGTCATCATCAGATGTCTCATTGACCATCTGGGAGAGGATCCAAGTGCCTTAATCAAAACCTTTGAGGTTGGTGCAATAAATCTGTTTTAGGAATATTAGTAGTTTATTTTAGCTTGTGAGATCATAGAAAAGTTTTAAGATACTGTTCTAAAGAAAAAAAAAACACTTCAAAGCATACAAAAGAATAGCATTTGCTCAAAGATTTTGGAGCACAGTGTCCACATATTATGAGTACCGGTAATGTCATACAAATGAAACTTTTTGTTTCAATGTTTGGAAATATGTGAGCTGAAAACAGTTCTTTCTCTTTTTAAAGGACGGTGCTGATGCTGTCTTTGTTGAAGAGGCTTTGGCTGAGGAGGTGATGAAGATTTACCTGCTGCAGAATCAAGACAGGTCAGGCGAACCTACTGATGTGGGTATTGTTATTGAAGGCGTTACTGTTCTGGGCAAACTTGGGAATCTGAGCAAAGCCTGTTGCTATCTTTTGGGACTGTGCTATGCTCTGGATCTGAAATACCCCAAGAATTTCACAGGCACATTTGAAGCATTTCAAAAAGTGTTCATGGAGCTGGATCCAGGAAACCTTTCTGTCAAGGTTCAAAGACTGAAAAATGACCTCTGTTCATTGTAGACAAAATTTCACAGGGCTGTTCTTAAAGTGTTAGACTTGTTAAGTGACATGTAATGCTCATCAAAAGGTTCAGTTGCGACATTACATTGTGTTGACATTCCTGTTCATAAATAATGTTTGTACCATAAACTGTGTTTGTATGTGTGTATTAACTTTTCCAGATTCACATTAAGGTGAACATACAGAAGAGAGTATCTTCTGTATGTTTTTTTTTTTTTCTTTTCGCAATCCTTTTTGAAACCTTTTTATTTAAATTATGGATGTTTTTTGGTCACTCTTTAGTTATAATCTTCCCAATTTTTTGGACTCAAAATAAGATGTTCAAAAACTATGTCACAGTGCAAATGTTTTTTTGTTTTTTTTCAGGATTTATATTTTTTTGGGATCTTAATTTTATTTTTGTCATTTGACCTTTTCTGAAAAGGTTAAAGCACTGCGTTCACTTGAGCCACTTTTATTCTTTGTATGGCAGGTACATTTTTCTTGTTGTTAGCATCAATATGCCAGTTTTACAGAGTTTTATCAAGCATGCCAATTTGGATGCAATTTTATTATATAAGGCTGTTGTGACTGAAATTTTATCCAAGTTTTATCCACTGAATGTAGAACAGATTTCAGCTCACTGTGTTCAGAGAAGGAATCTGCTAAATGTGTGATTCACAAAAAAGCTGTTTAAAATAAATCATTGTGAACAATGTTGAACTGATGTGGTTCTTTTTTCCTGTGTTTGTGTGTGTGTGTTTGTGTGTGTGTGTGTGTGTGTGTGTGTACACACACACACACGTACACACACACACACACACACACACTTAATTGTAATTAACGTTTTTGCTTAAGTTAACTTAAAAATATTAAGTAAATTGAACCATTATTTAAAAACAAATAATTGTAATGGTGTAGGTTAAATGTGCCAAGCATTTCAGCATTTCCTAATTAATATTTTATGTAGTTTGAACTTTTGGTTACTGTTGTTTTAACTTACATTTTCAAGTGTATTTACTCAATTTTGTATGTTACTGTAACATCTTTAATTGTTCATAACAACTTATTCCATTTTAGTTGGATTTACTCAATAAGGTGTATTTAAGAGATGTGATTGTTTTTGCATTTACTCATTATTTTTGAGTGTAAAAGTGTTGCACCAAAATATTTAAGTAATTATCAGTTTTAGTTCTTAGAGTGTATTACTGCAGTTATTTTTTCCCCGTTTTTTGTAAAATGATACATTTAAAAGCTATATTATTAACATCAATCATTATATTTTAGCACTAAAAATGTAAATTAGATTAAAGAGCTTGTGCATGCTGGTGGGTGGTCGTCTGACACACTGGTTAAGGACATTACATCAGAAATAGACTAGGAGTGTAGACGGTTGGTGCTACAGACAAACATATTTCTTGGTTCCACATTGCTTCCTGTCATTACTCCACATTAAGAGACAGTTTGTAGTGTAGTGTGGACACAGGGATGGTTTAAATATAACTGCCTCCATCAAACTGTGTCCCCCGTCTATTTTAAAAACCAATTTTAGGATATTATCAGGAAGTTGGCTGTTTATTGCTTTATACATATTTTTGGAGTTAAAAATGAATTGGTGAGTGAATTTAAGTGTTTTTTTATTTTTAAGAATCATTCATTATGATCTCTCTAACCAAAGTTTTGGATTTTCCTTGTCCTTTTTTGTAACATAGATAATGATGATAGAGAGATTTTATAAATACTGCTCCAAAGCCACACTATCCAGTTCTTACTGGTGGATCTCGAGATGTTTACAGGACAGATGCGATCATCTCCCCAGCAGGTTCTGGGTCTACCCCAGGGTCTCGTCCATTTGGGTTTGCCCAGAACAAAATCTAACAAAACCACCTCACCTGTCTGCTTTCAATGCACAGAATGTGCGAGATTGAGGTTTCCAGATTGTTTTATCAAGAATGTCTTCATGTTTACAAACCCTGTGAAACTGGCCTCTCTGCACATTTAGAGAAATTCAAGAGGGTTTGCTGAGTTCTTCACTTTGCACACAGTGAGCTAAAGCACAGAGCTGTGGTGAAGCTGTGCACAGGTAACCTGTAACTCACCTGTCCTGTCGTCCTGCAGCCAGCAGCCAGTCTGTGAGGACCGACTTCATCGGTGGTGAGGTCCTGCTGCCCTGCGTCTACTCTGAAAAGCTGTCCGAGCCGGTCACTGCCTTCTGGAGGGACAAGGATGACAAAGTTGTGTTGGACATCATCGAAAGCAAAGAGCATAAAATAGATCCAAAGTTTAAAGGTCGTGTGGTCAGCTTCCCAGACCAATACAAGACTGGAAACCTCTCCATCCTCATAAAGGGCCTGAGGGCGGACAACGCCGGCCCGTACAATTGCAACATCCCCAAAGTGGACTATCAGACCAAGATGACTCTGAAGGTCACAGGTCAGTTTGGCAGCACGAGCACTTCATTAGGAACACCTCAGTGTTTGTGCAGCAGCAGCAGAAAAGGATAAGCTGCAGTGATTAGTGAGTAGAAATGGATGGATGAAGGTCAGACAGTCAGGACAGGTTTCCTTTTTAAGTCTGATTTACTGCAGAAACTGTTCACAGTAAGTGTCGATGAAGCCTCAAGCTCACAAAGAGTTGACTGCTGCACAAAAAGCCTCCTTATGAATCCACTCCCCCTCCCACTAAATGCACAGTGGAGGGGTTAATCAGCAGCATATTTAAGACTATCCCACAGAAACTGTTCTGGCTCTTTTGTAACCATATGTAGAAAAAATAGACATTAGATCCTATTTGAAGACATAGCAGCAGGCAAATGTGGAAGGTGGACAAACGTTAACAGATTAAATTTTCATGAGTGGAACCAAATGATCCTTTAGCAGGTGTGGGTGTTTTGTATGATTGTTGTTCAGTTTGTGATCAAACTCAGTCTGCTTAAAGATGTTTTCTTGCTTGTTTTTGTTTGTTTCTAATCGATCCGATCATCAGTCGATCAGTATTTGAGTGTGAGGTTCAGCTAAAGAGCTGCAGTAGTGTTAAAAGCAGAGTGAAAAAACAGGAAACATCTGAACTAATGGTCAAAGGATGTGTTTTTTTTACTGTGTTAGCACCAGACAGAGATCGCACTGCGGGTGATCTGCTGTGATCTGCAAGCTGTACAGAAACAAAGTAGCTGAATGTTTCTATTTTTTTACATCAGCAGCAGCAATGTTTCAGAGATTCCTATATGAATGCCCATAATTTTCAGATTTAGGCTTCCTTCCTTAAAATCAAACAACTTAGTGTTTCTTTATGTTCAGTTCTTATTAAACTGATGATTGTTTTTTTTGTGTTGCAGTGAAACCTGCTGTTAAAATAACGACTCCACATCCTGAGCCTCCTACGACTCGTGGTGCAGCAGTGACGACCTCCAAACACCACCTTTCTCTCCTCTCTGCCCCTCTGCTTGTGCTCTTCAGCTCTTTAAAGTAGGCAAAGAGGACTTGTTGTTGTGCTTCTCTGTTTAAGGATAGTCTTCATGCCTTGTTTAAATAACCTTTTATTAACAAAATGACAGTTGACACCTAAAATATGCCGTTTGTTATATTTACCACCACTGCTGCTGTTTCTAAAACAAATATGTGAAAATATCCTCAAGGCTGGCAGCCTGAGCACCTTATAAACAATCGTTAAGCTTCACTTGGTTTAGAATAGAAATAGAAACATCCTTTATTTTCCCTCATTGGGCCAATTCTGGTAGGACTTTATGTTTACCTACATATTTTACATTTAAGCGGTCTTTATGGGAGCTCAAATATGCAAACCTCAGATGTGTGTGAAACTTTAAAGGTGGCACAAAGAGCTGAACCAATTTATAAGAGGGGAAAACTTGACTGATTTTAAGGGTTTTTTTGTTATCAAACCAAAACAAGACACTTGAAGCTATTTTGACATTTTTTGCTCATATCAGTTAATCCAAATGTTGTATTGCTTCCATTGTCACTGATTTACTTCACTTTGTGTGTTCTCGCAACTTTTATACCTTAGATTTTATCTGTCAGTATTTTATATGGTTTATTTATTAGCTTGTTTAATTTTTACAGTTTCCTAATATTTATTTTTAGAATGTAGTTGTAAAGTAGTAACAAGAAACAGTGTTTATTACTTAGTACTAATAATATTTGGCTTTTGCGTTCTGTAAAAGTGGAAAATGTAGGGGGAAAAAAACTCTCCCTCTTTTGTTTTTATTCATTTTTTTCTGTTTTCAACAATGAATCATTCACCTTTACTTCTTTCATTGTGTTGTTAGCAAATAGTTCTAAAATTCAGCTAGAGCTTTTCTTTAAAACACACGTTAGGATGATTTAAAGTCTTTTGAACACAACCCAAACTTTACAGGTACTAACTGTAATGGGAGTGAAAGTATTTAAATGTGTCAGAAGGTCTTAATCAAAAGTTTAAGTTAATTGTTTTTCTTTAATTTAATACTTACGGATGTCATTAAAATCTTTCTCAGTGACTTTTCAGACATCTGATTTCTTTACGTTATAAAAACAAAAGTGACGCAGTTGAAATCTCACCAGAGATCACACTGAGCTGAAGTTTAAGCTTTCAGCCTCGTGGTGCCATCATGTGATCATATCAAAAACCAAACACAACAAACATGTACGAGATGCTTTTTTTAATTGGTGTTCTGGAGGATTATCGCCATCTGCTGGATCCTGTAAGAAACAACTCTGACCTGTGAGAGATTAATAACAGATCAGTGGTCTTTAGAGTCTTCTTCTTCTGTTCTCATTGAGCATCACTTTGGCCTTCATAACAAAGCAAGTCGCTGTTACACCCCAGTCCATTTATTTAAGAGAAAAACCAAGAAATAATATTGATATTTCTCATGTGTACATATTTCTACTAAATATGTTTCAGTTTTTCTGTTAGTTTTTTGCTCCAAATACATACATCCTGATGTCTTTGGACAACTGATCTGGCAGTAGCATAGGCACACTTAAAATTTCTTCGGAAATTTTAGCTTTCTAGATAGCGAAAATTTACAAAGCTTTCACTTTCACTCCACATTAAATGTAATTATATGATTTATTTATTACATTTAATGTGGAGTGAAAGTGTGCTTTGTCTCTAGGGGCCACCATAAAAGTATTTAGTCTTTAAATAAAGAAAGAGTCCAGCTCAGTCTGTGTTCGAGGCCTCGCTCCTATCAAGGATTCAGTAGGAGGAAGATGAGGAGCGTGAGGCTGGTGGTGAGATGAAGGTAACCTGCCGTGAAGCTGGAGTCTGCAGATGAAGGTCCTGGAGTCCTCTGAGCTTCAGACACGCAGTGATCTGCATCAGGAGCAAAGAGCAGAGGAGCTCAGAGGGACACGACAACAAAGCTGTGAACATGCTCAGAGAGGAGGAGGAGCTAACCTGACACAGTGAGCTGGATAGTCTCCTTGAGCTTCAGCTGTGGGATGAAGCAGGTGTAGCTGCGGCTGTCTGACAGCTGCAGGTGCTTCAGGAGGATGGAGAAGTTTCCCTGGTTACAGGTGTGAGGAAAGCTCTGCACTCGCCCTCTGAACAGGTGATGCTGGAAGCGAACATAAGGGCTGCTGAGGATGATGTCCAGCACAGTCCGGTCCTCTCTGTCCCTCCAGAAAACACCGACTTTGTGAGGCAGGCGCCGCAGCTCGGGGCAGACGCACTGCAGCAGGACTTCACCTCCAACCGGGGCGCACACATGCACCACACTGCTCACTGACAGACACACAAACACAACAGCAAGCATCGAGACCATGCTGAGGGAGGTTACCTGACACGTAATCTCAGAAAAACGTAACGTGGGGTCGACACAGACCTTAATGGATGAGTGACATGGAAGGTTATAGTGTAGCGTTAAAAGGGGTTTCGTATGTTACAACGTAGATTTCCCACACCAGCTTAGATCACACTTAAATCAGCTGAGAGACATAATCTCTCCAGTGTGTCTTGGATCTGCACTACAGACTTTGCAAAGGAGGACATACCTGAAAAATCTCGTCTAGGAGGAGTCAGAGCAGCATCCAGTCGGATGCCTGAACAAAGTCAACTGCCTCCCTTTGATGTGGAGGAGCGGCAGCTCTACCTTGAGACCCTCTGAATGATTAGGTTATCTTTCACCCACAGCTCTCTCTTCACCACGATGACCCAGTACTTCAGACTCCACGCTAATCCATCCGCTAATCTCCCGTTCCTCTCTAAACCAAGATACTAAACTCCTCTCCTGCTTTAGTATCATGTGACGTCACACAGACGCACCAACATCACCAAACGTCACCAAAACCAATGACGAGTAAAGACAGTGAGTAACGAAGGCTTCAGGAGAAACATCAGCACACTGGAGAAAAGAGAGAGTGGAAAAACAGAGTGGATAAACCTGCACTGCATTTAAAACACAACAGAGACAAAGCCTACCCATCTGTCTTATCAGTAATTGCAATCTGATTACTGGACTCTACATAGCTGCGTTGAATTTAAAGTCTTCCTGTTTGATGAAAGAACAGATGGATACTCACCTGTGTGTGAGACGATGAAGACGAGGCAGGTGACTGCAGCTCTGTGGACACACAGATGATTACAGCACACCTGAGTCAGACTCTCATCACAGCTCAGAGGTGTGTTTGTAGGTTTACTTTGAAAGGTCTGAACTGTGAGCAGACCACATGTTAAATATTTTACTTTGAAAGGATTCTCAGACTTGCAGCTTCCTCTGTGGGGTCACTGAACGTCTGTGTTAAGAATAGTGATGGTAAATTTGATTCTTTTTACTGAATCGAGTGTTAATGAGTCACTCACCAAAGTGAATCGGATGTTTTGAGTCATTTGATTCACTGAGTCAGTTGACCAGAGAGTGCAAAAATTTTACATTTTCACTCAAACTTAATTTGTTTCCCTTTTCATGTAAATCCCACTGCTAAGATGAATGATTAAAAAAAAACCCAAACTATTTTATAGAGAAAAAAAAGAGCAAAATATTTCTAAAATTAAGCAAACTGAAACACTCCAAGTTGGTGACTTTTGGAGATTTATTTCCCTGGATGATTGAGAATGCATCAAGATGAAACACAAAAGGAAGTTCACAGCTTTTAGCAGCTCCCCCACCCCCTCATCCACACACCCCCACTCCCCTCCCTCCAGAATTCCCAGCTAACAACCTAATTTACATATGAATGACTAGCCAATTTAGCTTCCACTTGGCTGAAGCTAAAGCCTAGCTAAAAGCCTACCAGCCATTTGGCTGGTGGTGGGTTTTAAAGGTAGAAAGGTAGAAGCCTGGGACTCCTAGTGTTAAGTGTGTCAAATATATATTTTCTCATCTAAATGTCCACTGCACTGTGAGCCAGGTGGCGGTAATGCGCCTTAACATTGGTTGCCAACCACGAAGAAGAAGAAGCTGTGAGCACAGGAGGGAGGGGGTGAGTGAGTGATTCGTTCGTTCGCTCTATGATTCAGCACAGGAGGGAGGGGGTTAGTGAGTGAGTGAGTGAGTGAGTGAGTGATTCGTTCGCTCTATGATTCATCATCATCATCATCATCGTTTATTTGTATAGCACTTTAAGAACACACCAGGCAGACCAAAGTGCTGAACAACACAGATCAAAACAACAACCAAATTAAAAATACCATAAAATCATTACAAACAATAAAATAAATAAGAAGGTGTCAGTTTCCTACAGAGTTAAAAGCCTGTAGGAGCGATCGTGGCTCAAGAGTTGGGAGTTTGCCTTGTAATCGGAAGGTTGCCGGTTCGAGCCCCGGCTCGGACAGTCTCGGTTGTTGTGTCCTTGGGCAAGACACTTCACCCATTGCCTACTGGTGGTGGTCAGAGGGCCCGGTGGCGCCAGTGTCCGGCAGCCTCGCCTCTGTCAGTGCGCCCCAGGGTGGCTGTGGCTACAATGTAGCTTGCCATCACCAGTGTGTGAGTGTGTGTGAGTGTGTGTGAGTGTGTGTGAATGTGTGTGTGAATGGGTGGATGACTGGATATGTAAAGTGCTTTGGGGTTCTTAGGGACTAGTAAAGCGCTATATAAATACAGGCCATTTACCATTTAAAAGCCAGGGAATAAAAATAGGTTTTCAATCTGGACTTAAAGACCTGCACTGATGACGCTTGTCTAATTTGGAGGGGAAGGTTATTCCAGAGCATCGGAGCCGCAATTGAAAAGGCACGGTCTCCTCTGCATTTCAGCCGCGACTTAGGGACCGACAGCAGCAGCTGCTCAGCTGAACGGAGCGAGCGAGGAGGAACATGTGGCTTCAGCAAGTCAGATAAGTACACAGGAGCCAGACCATTTAAAGATTTAAAAACCAATAAAAGGACCTTAAAACGAACCCTAAAATCAATGGGAAGCCAATGCAAGGAAGCCAGAACCGGAGTGATGTGATCGAATTTCCTACTACCGGTTAAAAATCGCGCCGCCGCGTTTTGCACTAACTGCAGGCGTGACAAGGTGCCCGACCCGACCCCTATTAAAAGGGAATTACAATAGTCCAGACGTGAGGTGATAAAAGCATGAATAAGAGTTTCCAAATTGGGTTTGGAAAGGAAAGGCTTAACCTTCGACAGGCGTCTGAGGTGATAAAAAGCTGATTTTACCACCCCACTTACATGACCTTCAAAAGTAAGCGCAGAATCAAGTTTAACACCAAGATTAGTGACTGAACTTTTCAGATGAGAGGTCAAATCACCAAAATCAACATCTGGAGAATCAGTAGAACGATGCGGGCCATATAAAATTGCTTCCGTTTTGCGACCATTAAAATTCAAAAAATTATTTGCCATCCATAATTTAATATCGCTAAGACAGTCAAGCAGTGATTGACATGGGGAGGTATCCAAATGACTAAAAGGTAAGTAAAGCTGACAGTCATCGGCATACAAATGAAATGACACTCCGTGTTTACGAAAAATCGCACCAAGGGGGAGTAAATACAGCGAGAAAAGTAATGGCCCAAGGATAGATCCCTGGGGCACACCCCAAAGCAGAGGGGCCACAGAGGAAGCGGCCAGCCCCAGCTTGACACAAAAACTCCTTTCGGAAAGATATGATTTTATCCATGACAATGCCAGATCAGAAATGATTCAGCACAGGAGGGAGGGGGTGAGCGAGTCCTGAGTGATTCGCTTATGCTTACGATTCAGCACAGGAAGGGAGGGGGTGAGTATCTCAAATGTGTTGTTAGCATGTTAGCAGCGCGATGCTACTCTGAACCGAGGAGCTATTTTCTTGATGTGAGCTTCTACTCAGGGTTTTTTCTTCCAGTTCAGAGCAGAAATGCTTTTGTTACGAAACTGGCTGTTGTTTTTTCCCCCCACAATTTTAATTATAAGCTAGATATATTCCTACTAATTAGTTTGCTAACAACAACAATGATGAGTCAGTGAGTCAATTGGGCTTGTGAATCATGATTCACTTGTCATGTGATTCTGGAGTATTCAACGATTCGTTCACGAATCGAACATCACTAGTTAAGAAGTGAAACGCACAAATGTGAGAAACTGCTGCTTCTTACTGTCAGTCTGTCTGTGTCCCTGAGCTTCATGCTCACCTGTCACAGGTAACTCTGAGAGCTCTCCAACCTCTCTTTGAACCTGAGCAGACAGGCTGAGCAAGGCTGGGAGTGAACACCTAAGGACCTGCTGCACGTCACACCTGTGTAAAAGCTCCATGTCCATCCAACAGGCTCAGTTTCTTCTTCTTCCCTTGCTCTCTAACCTCAGCTGGCTCCACTCTCACACCAGGCGAACTGCATCTGCACATGTGCCAAAAGGCCTGTCTTTGCCTTTCACACTAAAAGCTCCAACTGCTGGAGCGCCAGACTACACAGCACCAGGTGGAGCTGTGTCTCCACCTGGTGGACACATTGAGAAACAGCTTTGCTCTCGCTATCTTTAAATGAGTAAACTTATTTAATCTGCTTTAATCAGTGCTGTGAATGTAAATAAAAATAATCCACTCCAATCCTCAGTTCTTTACTTCATTTATTTATTTTATATTGGTAACATGTACAATCCATCTCGAAAATCCCCCCGGACGCCCCGGACAGAACGTGAAAAGTGGACATGTCCGGGGAAAAGAGGACGGTTGGTCACCCTAAACTTTACCTCCCCCATAAAGGACTTTCATGTGTGGCTGAAGGTCAGTGAGTGTCTATGTAATCCAGTCTTTACTTCATATACATGTGTATGAGGTTTTCCTGTATTCCGACAGAGGACCCATGTTTGCGTTGTGAGCGTTTGTTCTGCGCTGACAGACGGGACTGACAGCGCGCAGCAACGCACCTAATGATGTTTAAAAGATCCCAAAGCGCAAGTGCATCTTTTCAGACGAACTGAAAAAGAATTTTCCTCATACCGACCATAGCTGGACTGGCCACCGGTGGGCCGATGGTGATTTTTCGTTTTTACAGCCGATGGTTTTGTTGTTGTTGTTGTTGTAACGGTATAAACAATGTAAGGTGGTGGATTGGCTAGATGCTGGCCGATGTGTAAAAATAACTAAGTTATTTGGTGGTGGCTATGGCGGAGCTTCCACAGAGGCCAGCAGGTGGATGAGTGAAAGGGGAGGCAGGAGGAGCAGAGACCCGAGGCGGCCGCCGGTCCGAGTATCAGGTGAACTGAACTTCAGGTAAGAAGTTATGACCTGCAGTCTATCTGGGTCAGATATAAACCAAGTTTAGGTAGAGTTAATTTTCGTTGTGCTGACTTTTTACAGTCAGTTACAATAGCTCGTACTGTGTACTAGCTAGCATGACGGAGTTTCTATACAGCTGGGTGGGTGCTATGATGTTATGATAGTGATATGATATCGGTTTGGATATGTGGCGAGAGGGAAACATGAAGATGAAACCAGGAGATGTCCTTACTGAATCAGCAGAGCTGAACAGGTGATGGAGAAACAGGTTTACCTTTTAGGTGACACAAATGAGTTGAAGGGACATTATGAACTGTTTCTGAGAGACAAATAACACCAGGATCCTTTTCTAAGTAGCTGACAGCTGGTAACTGTGCAGGGGCGGGTCTAGCAAAGTTTTGCCAGGGGGCCAGGTAGGGCACTAACAGGGAAAAGGGAGGCACAAAGAAATACTTTTCTTTCTTATTCGCATTTAAAATGTCTAGCTTTTAATAAATAATTATCTGAATCTTACAGCCAAAGTTTTTATCTGATGTACAACGTATAGAAATCATACATATACCAACAAGACAGTGTACATCACATCACAACAGCATTTGTTTTCATTCAAAGGCTTTATGGCTTTTCCTATAATACCTGGTGGGCCGGTCTCTAGTCAAAATGCCCTGGTCAATTTTTTGTTCCAGTCCAGCCCTCATACCGTCCCAGTACTGGTAATTTTTCTTATGCAGATGCGCCATTATTTCTGTACCATTATTTAATTCCAGAGGTTTTGAAGTTTGTTTGTTTTTTGCACTTGTTGACTTGTAAAACCCTATATGACATATTTTATTTCACAATTCATTAACCACACAGAGAAGGCATCGTTTAAATATGTTAAATATGTTAAATGTGTTTCTTTAAACAAGTTCTTCATGAATGAGCTAAGTGTCCTCTTTTTTGGAAATCAAAATATGGTCACCCTAGTTAAAAGATGGGTTGTGGAGTTTCTAGAGATGCCTTTAAATGTTTTTGTTTTTTTTAAAGCGCCTTCATTCAGTTTAAAATGGCCGAACTCCATGCTTGCATTTCCACAGAAAAAGACATTCAGGAAATTCAGGAGTGGTCCATACTGTGTTCCTGTGAAACCTGGCTGGGGGAGAGGATACCCGATACGGCAATAACACCAGAGGGCTACACGGTCTTCAGAGCGAATTGAAGCGCCACGGACAGCGGCAAGATCCGTGGCGGTGGAACGGCCGCCCTCGTCCAGCAAATCCTGTCCTAAAAATGTGGAATTTCTGAATCTGAGGTTAAGGCCTTTTTATTTGCCCAGAGAACTGCAGTGCATCATTGTGAGTGCCGTGTACATTACCCCCATCTGCTAATGAGGAGGTTGCACTGAAAAAGCTGCACGACATGATCAGCGAG
The DNA here is from genome assembly GCF_041146795.1 of Maylandia zebra. Lineage (NCBI taxonomy): Eukaryota > Metazoa > Chordata > Actinopteri > Cichliformes > Cichlidae > Maylandia > Maylandia zebra. Next base: position 19,017,343 of record NC_135188.1, on the reverse strand, counting down.
CACGAAAATAAAAACCCAAACTGCATCAGTTTGTAACCTTCCCCACCAGGGGAAATAAAACACTGGATCACTGTTACAGCAACATCAAAAATGCCTTCTCAGCTGTACCAAATCTGGGTACAGGGCTCTGGTAGACAATGTTCTTTTCTATGGCAAGGAAAACAACCTCATCCTCAACACAGACAAGACCAAGGAATTAATACTGGACATTCAGCTACTCAGGAAAGCCGGCATGAACCATTGCCCTCTCACGCAGGCCTACAGAGGACCAGAGATGGGCAGTAACGCGTTACTGTAATCTGATTACTTTTTTCGAGTAACGAGTAAAGTAAGGGATTACTATTGCAAAAACTGTAATTACATTACCGTTACTTCCCCGTAGGAACACTGCGTTACTGCGTTACTAAAACCGTGATTTTTTGCGAGAATGTCTCACGACAGTGACGTAAGCGAGTGCGCCGTTAGTGACAACAGCTGTGTGCAGATCAACAATGGATCACATATCGATTGTGGGAGAGAGTATGAGCGTGCAGCGTTTAAAGCGTGGAAGTACTGACCTTACTTTGAGTTTGATTCCATAAAAAGTGACAAAAACATTAGCGTCCGTTGTGTGTGGGAAGAAAACTTCTTTTTACGGCGAAAAAAAACCCTAAACTTCCAAGCAAGCACTGAGTGCGCCATGACGTAATGGGAATAATAATAATAATAATGGATACTTTATTGATCCCCATGGGGAAATTACTTGTTTTTCTCTGCATTTGACCCATTCACTCAGTGAAGCAGTGGGCAGCCCACTAAGCAGGCGCCCGGGGAGCAGTGTGTAGGGACGGTACCTTGCTCAGGGGTACCTCAGGGTAGCCGTTAAGTGGATTCGAACCGCCGACCTTCCGATCATGGGGCGACCACTTTACCTACTGAGCTATCCCTGCCCAACTCATGGGGTGAAACTCACAGAGAAAGTCACGGATTCTTCAACTGGCCGCGGCACACCTGCACCAGGGTAAACCTCCACCTACCGCAGTGCTGCTTAATAGGTGAAAATAGAGCAACAGGACCGCTGAGTCTTTGACTTTATTTATTTTCTGCTGTGTTTTACTTGCATCTATTTGAAAGAGTGAGTGTAAACACAAAAAATATTTTATTTTATGTGCTGGAATGTGCAGAAAATAGGTTTAAATGTTAAACTAATTTATTCAACTCAGAGAATGTTGCATATAATTAAATTTTTGCTTGATGCATAAAGTTAAAAGATTAAAACTGATAAAACAAGTTAAAAAAAGAGATTTTTCCATTTGATTACATTTTGTATGATGGATTATGTAGAAAAAGTAGAATTGGGCTGAAAGATCTATCGCTTTATCACCTCTTCAGGTTGTAAATCGTGTTTTTAAAAAGTAACTAAGTAACTAAGTAATTAATTACTTTTGAAAATAAGTAATCAGTAAAGTAATGGGATTACTTTTTTGGGGAAGTAATCAGTAATTAGTTACTGATTACCTTTTTCAAGTAACTTGACCAACACTGCAGAGGACTAATAGAGAGGTTCCTCACTGCAGGCATCACTGTCTGGTACGGAAACACCACACGGGCAGAGAGGAAAGCTCTGCAAAGAGTCATAAAGTCTGCAGAGAGGATCATAGGAACAAAACTTCCTTCCATCGACTTTCCGTACAGACAACACTGCTGAAAAAGATCAGAGAGAATTATCAGGGACTCACACCATCCAGCTCACCCTCTGCTCAGACACAAAAACTGTACGTACAATCTGAGACACAACAGAGAGGACAGTATCATCACACACAGAAGGTTGTCTAACAGCTTCTTCCCCACAACTGTCAGACTGATGGCAAAACACAAACAGTGAAATACTCACACAACACTGAACACACCACAGTCAGACTGTTGGAAAACAAAACAAAAAATACTGAACACTTAAAATAACACAGCGATACCTCATCTCACCTCGAATGTACAATGGGATTAAATCACCGACTAATGTGCAATATACTCACTGAAACAGATTTGTGAAAATGTGCAACATTATGCGTGCAGTACTAGGAAGTGTATTACCACCCTCTCTGTACAGTGTTGCTCCATTCCTTGCTTTATGTCTATTTCCCTCTTAGTTGCTTTGTTTTGAATGAATGGTTTCATTCAGAGGTGTGGATCACCATAAATCAAACTTTTCTGCTTGTCGAGTGGGAGCTAAAGTTAAGCAGACTGAAAGCTTTACATCCATGAGACATTAAATGAATAACTTTTAGAGGACATTTGGTAGAGTCTCTCGCTGTTTGGTTAGTTTGTGAGTGTTAAATTTGAAGCAAACTGTCTTTTTTGTGATTAAATGCATAAATTCACTCTAACTGAACTAAAGTGACATTTTATTTACCCCACAGTTTATCTGTAAGGCATCAGTACTGAAACTCTTTGACAGCTGCAGAGGTCATAGTTTGGTTTAGAGCCTAGTATGAGATACGGAGGTTGAAAAAGACAAACAGTCCTGGAGGCCAGGTGTAGGTGGATCACAGGTACGTGGTGCACAGGTCTCTACTCCAGCTGAGTGTAGATAACATAAAGTGTTTATGCGTTAGATGGCGCTGGACAGTTCTCAGATCAGTGACAGTAAGTGTGGATGTCTGTAATGATTTACGAACCTGCACAGTGTGATGAAGTGGTGGTAACCTATACTGGCCCTTTTCTGGAGTACATAAATAAATTTCATAGCTGAGAAACAAGTTTAGGTGATCAGATTCACAAGCAGATGGATAAAATATATTCATTATGGGAATTATGATCTCACGCCTGCCGTTTCCATGCTGCCATTTCCATGCTGTGTCATCGAGTTTATGAAGCATTGAGGTTTCAAAACATCCAGGTCATGTGACCACGGCTGATTGAGGTTTCGATGTGTTTCAGCCTGGTTTCAACAGGTGGCTCACCTGCTGCTTCCAGGTTTAGTTAAAAAAGTGCTGAACAAACATGATGATACTGAAAACTCCCAGAAAGCTTAAAAGTCATCATCATCATCAGTAACAGCATCAGCACTCAAAAAATATCATTCTTCACCTTCAATAAACAATAAAGCAACAATTCTGAGTAAAATGAAGCTTTCATTAAATTAACAAAACTACATGGAACATTCCCACTTCCATCACAGTAGTTAAAGTTTTCTTCGGCAGAATTTTTCCCTGAGTGTGTAAGACTCTGATGCAAAGTCTGAAGATACCTCACTAATGTGTTTGTTACAGAAATGTGATCTTGTATATTCAGGCTATGTCCACACGTACACGGGTGGGATATATGGGACCACGAAGCGCGGTCCGGTGCACGCTTCGTGGTCCCATATATCCCACAATTCATAGCGCGGCGGTGGGTGTGGATAATTTTGCCGCAAAATACGGCAGAAGGGAGCGGCCGAAGAGTGAACTGTCAAAAGTAAGTACTGAATATGATGTCAGTTATTTATGTGCGAATGTTTAATAACGAAGAACATTAAAACATTACTGTTGGCCACATGTCAGCAGAGTTATGTGACATTAGTGATGTTTACTTTAAAATATACACCATTCAATAGTTGACCTTAAACTTACAGAGAATGTGATGATTTTGTGGATAATTAAAGTCAGTCATATATCCACCCAACACAAGCTGAAAGTCAGTGATGCTGCTCAGTTTGCAGTCCTGAATATCACGGCACAAGCAGGATTCACTGCACTGTTAATGTTAGCTATGTTATGTTGCCGCCTCTGTTCGGTGGTGTCGAGCCAAACGGACTTTAACGTGTGTTTGAACGAGCTGACGGTTCACTCGTTAAGCTGAAAGAAAGATGCTTTAATCACAGGAGTCACACATGTGTCCACTGTACCATCTGGGAACTCTTCTTGTTTAGCACTCGTAATAACACAAATACTAAATCCTCCTGTTTGTAGCAGTGTATACACCTGAGACTGTCACCTGTCTGTCTGTCCTGCACTCTCTCTCTGTTTCTTTCTCTCTGATTGTGTAATAAAAGTATGAACATATATTTATAAGTTACACTTGTGTTTGAATCCTGTAGCTTATCACACATTTGATTTCCATGTGTGACAACTGCAAGTGTCCAGAGTGAGGACAGACTGAGGGACCCACTGCTGCACATCATCTGTGAGGCTTTGCACCCCTGATGATCACCAGGACAAACTCAGCAGTGTGTGAGGAAGAGGAGGAGGAAGAGCCAGCAGCAGCTGACAGATGGAGAGAATAGACAGACTGTTCCCTGTTTGTGAAGGACTGCTAGAAAAGTTTAGAATCACTAATTGTCTGTCCTGAATCGGTCTTATTAGTTAATGTTCAAATAATTTTATCATTCCAGTGTTTTCAGTGTGGGAGAAAGTACTCAGGGCATTCAGGTTACACACTATGAAAGGCAGCAACAAGTTTAATATTCAGAAACCTAAAGTATGTATCAGCAGCAGAATGGACCTAAAAATAAATGTTTGTTCCAGTTCTATGAAGCTTTGAGTATTTTGGATTAGTAGCACTGCTGTGTTTGTTGCATCATATTGCTGTAATTGTTTATATGCTTCATATATTCTGAGGTAAGTTGATCTATAGTGTTACATCATATTCTATAAGGATGTTATGTGTTTGTATACTTTCTGCCCAGTTTGACCCATTTAGCAGACGTCAGCCTGTTTAAGGCTCTGATATCTATTCTGTATGACTTAAAGCAGTTATGACATGGTCTGATTTTCTCACCCAATAAAGGAATATTTCAAATATCAGTCTACTCTTCATTCTATCAGAAGCAGTTATCACAGCTTGTACATTTGCTTTTTTTACACATGCATGGAAGCATTGAGCCAAATGTAATAATGCCAACATATTAAAAGAACAATATTTGTCTCTTATATACAATACATCTCTATATACACTCTCAGAAATAGAGGTACGAGAGAAGAACATTTTTGTACCTATAGGTACATTTTTTTAAAATGTTCCCTTAAAAGTACAATACTGGTCTTTAAAAGTCCAGAAATGCCCCTTTAAAGGTACAATTTGAAATAAAGTACAAATCTGTACCATTTTGACCTGTACTGCAGTGACAGTGGCAGAATGTGGTAATGGGTCAGCATGGGAAAATCTGGATGGGCCTGGTTAATTGTAAAATTCATATGAGATGTGAGTGTGCTCATAAAAGCTACATGTTATAATCAAATCTGTTGGTCCTCTCCTCTGTACGTAAATTATCCTATGATGCAAAGAATATCTGTAACCTACCTTTGTGTAAGTTATGTTAAATTATATTTTTTAAAAAAAACACACAATGACATGCAGGCACAACCAAATGATGTTAAAAAAAACTGGTCCATTTCCATTTTATTAAGTTCCAGTTATAATTTTTTAATGTTTTAAATCTTTCAAAAACGTGAAATCATTTTACTGTTATGTTTGGCCGTTTACTTTTTTGCTTTTACTACATCCTAGAATTGTTCATTAATTGTGAGGTTTTTATGGAATTTGCAACATCAAGTTAAACCGAGGTTCTTTGGAAGTTAAAATGTCAAGCAGATTTTTATGTTACGGTGACTACATTTTGTAAGTTACAAATATAGTTCGCCAAGACAGCATAACTGTTTCTAAACAACTGCGCATTAATACCACAATGTTGTATTTCCATGTATCAAGTTCGCAACGCGCATTAATCCCAAAGGCTGAAAAGCCAGCAGCGATGAGTGCTCCGCCTCCGCGCTGACTAGCGTTGGCACAGAAAATGACTCTCAGGGGGTTATCGATGGAGGAGCTCCTTAAAAAGTTGATGGAAGAAGGCGTTGATGTGTCAGACGACGAGGCGCAAAGGTTTAGAGGTAAGTCGGGTGTGATTTTGTGTTTTTATAAAAATTACAACGTGTAATTTTACAGTAGAGTTAGCAAAAGTCCGAAGAGCTAGCTTTAACATGGGTGAATGCTAGCAGTTAGCTAAGTTTTAAACAAAGAAAGGTACAAATGTGGACTATTTAGACTGTTGGTGGAATGTTCAACGTCTGTCTGCCCGCCGTATTCCAGTGTTTTATCAATAAATAGTCAGTAACCGTGTACAACAATGTAAAAAAATCAATAATTTCTCAAAACATGCTAGTATGTAAATATAGCTATTAACAAAAATGTTTTCTAAGCAAAATTTATCGCATCTAACTTGTTTCCCGCTCAAAGGGATTTTAAACAATGGAAAGTACACATTTGTACCATTTCACCTACTTAGTGGGATTTGGGATTTTCGAATATGAGAGCTGTAAGCTCTGTGCAGGGACACTATCTGCAACCCAAGAATTGTTAAGATGATTGGGGAAACAGCTAATGATTTTTTTTGTCTCTAAATCTGATTATTATTATTTTCTGTACTAACTGATTAATCAATCTGTTTATTAGCTTTAGAATTTTTTGTTCAAGGGTTAAAGCACTTTACCTTTATCTCCAGTCTGTGTCTTTAAACATGTCAAAAGTTTAAATCCTCAATGTAAAATGTCATTCTTTTGTCTATTCTGCTCTTTTCATTTCCAGTTGTGTGATGAGGTTGATTTAATGCATCCCTGCCAAGACAACATCTGTCGCCGCTTTAGCAAAAACTTCACTGCTGTTCTTCAAATGACCAAGGATTTGCCACTGAAGAAGGTCTACATGGAGGCAAGAGAGAATGCACTGGCTGAAGACATTACAGGTGCTAATTTGACCTCATACAAATAGTAAATTTTGTGACAATTCATTTGCTCTCTCTTCCAAAGATAATTGATGTACCATAGTGTCATGTGAAGAGCATGTTAATGGGAATTTGCATGCTATCAAAATCTAATGAAGTGCATTTGCATCTGTATGACCTAGGAATTGACTTCAAGGGGGCACTTCTCTTACCATCCATCTTCAAGGAGAAGATAGAAGATTTCATCATCCTTGGAGAGGTAAATGCATGATGCATAGCCTTTGGCCACAAGTTTCATTCTCGGTGTTTTGTTGGCATGGAGCTGAATTCAGCTGCGGTTCAGCATCACAGCTAAGCTAATGTAGGGGAAACACTGCTGTTAATCCACAGTGCTGCTGTGCTCTTGGGTTTTGTCTGGTGTTTATATAGATAGATAGACCTTTATTGTCCCCTTAGGGAAATTCTTCTTCACAGGTACTGTCACTGTCAGGGGTGATTGCTTTTGCCCTTGAATATTATGTCAAACTTTAGCAGCTTATCAAACACTACCACAACAGTCATTGGTCAAGAAGCTTTTTGTTTGGAGTAGGGGCCATGTTTACAGGTTATCAGAATAGACAGTTTTGTTTTGCAGCAAATAAAGAAGGTAATTTGAGGAATCTGTTGAAAATCCACTTGGCACATATTGCTTAAACATACTGTATACTAATGTTTTTCTTCCTCTTCTGCAGAATACTCCCACGAGTCCATACCCAACCATTCGAATGAAGGATAAGAGTTGGACAACTGCCCTCTTAAGACAGTGTCGCTGTGTTGTAACAGTTGAAGGAGTGGATGTTTGCTCATGCTGCTCGCTGGATGAGGCCTACATCTCAGCATTCTCCACCTTCTTCGTGTTCAACATGACCTACCCTGCATACTTCAAGAAAACACTTGTCTTTCTTCAGAACTGCATTGTCAACATAGGAGACCAGGGAGACAAACCCCTGCCAGTAAGTGTCACCAGGGTACTTAACCAACTCTATTAAATATGCCCCCACCCAAGTGTCACTACCTTATTCACTACCCAAGGCTGATTTTGATGTATGGTCCTCTTCGCCCTTTGTGGTGTATGGGATATGAAAGCAAGCATCAATATTTCAAAAATCTAGCGAGTAAATGCAAAAACTTTGTAAATATCACTGCAACTCTTAACAATCGTCATCAAATGAAACAGTGCTGGGAGTTTTCTTCAGATAAGTTGCTTGTTGACTTTGAACATTCACTCAGCACAAGTGTCAGTGTGCCATTTTCATCTCTGCCAGGTAACTTACAGAATGCTCTGGAAATGAACAAAAGTTTTACAGATGTGCATTTTCAGGATAAAGTGCTTCAGTGTGTGTCTGCTATATCTGTCAGCAGTGTCAAATATGAACTTGAGGATGTTTTTGTAGTTGGCCATGTACACACTAAAGCCATACCTATATTCCTTAAAATCAAGTATATTTTGAATGTTGATACTTGTTGGGTATTGTGTGGGAAACTGTTACTTCCTTGCACTTATGAATGTCATTTCCATGCTTACCAAGTGGCAGTTGACAATGACTGGATCCTGTTCAATCCAGGAAATGAATTAGACTTTCAAGCTCTAGACACGTATTTAGTTGATGATAGGCTGTTTGTGTCCTTGAGGTATTCTGTGTGACGTGATTGCAAGCACATTTTCCATTGTGTTCAGGTGTTTAATGTCTTTATGTGATTGTTTACTTTTTCTTTTTTTTTTTTTTTTTTAAATGAATGTATTTTTCTTGACATGTCCTATGGCAATATACGAATGTAATCAAGGATGTATTTCTGTGGTTGTTTAAATGCTTTGATGTGATTGTATTATCGAAAATAAATGGTTAAATAACCAAATATTTTGGACTATTGGGGGTACATTTTTGTCTCTTTAGGTACGAAATAGGTTGTCACTGGGGGGGTACCCTCATAGGTACCCTATTGTACCCTTTTCAAGGGAACATTTCTGTACTATAGTTTCAAGGTACATTTATGTCTTAGGAAAGTACATGATTGTACTTCAGATGGTACAATTTCATAAGGTACAAAAATGTACCAAGCCTAAAGGGTACAGAAATGTCCTTCAAAAAGGAACACCCCCAGCGACAAGCATTTGTACCCTTTTTGGTACACTTTGGTACCCCTATTTCTGAGAGTGTACACTGTCAAAGATACTTGTCTTTGAGTGAAGATTTAAGGTGACAGGAAATATAAATAACTGCAACTTGAATCTTTGACACAGAGTTAGAATAGTGTGTGTGTGTATATATATATATATATATATATATATATATATATATATATATATATCTATATATATATATATATATATATATATATATCATAATGATCTGACAATACGTATAATATTGGCCATATTATATTTACATTACCACAGTGAGATGATTTTAGTCTCTTGAACAACATTAGCTAATTGGTATTTACTAACTAATCTTAAATGACTGTTCAGTACAGAAATGAAGCCCAACAATCATGTTTTACAGTCCCGTGGTCTCAGCCTCAGATACTCAACTAATCAAAGTGATGTCATGACAAAACTGAATGACCAAAAAAACACTTTTTTCTCCTTCATTTCTGTCAAACAATGCTGTATGACACGTTTCTCCCGGTTAGTATCATGGTTGCTAGGCAACCTGAACAGCGCGACGAAGTTTAGACCGTCCCATTTCACAAGCCTCTCACTTCCGCACTTCTCGTACTTATAGTACGCACCGTACGTAATATGCGTAGTGCGCGTACTTCAAGCGTGTGGTCTCTTAATTGGGACACAGCCAACGACCACCAGCAGAAGGAGCAAGGAAGGACACAGTCAGATATGTTTGTGATGATGTTCATGGTGGTGGATCAGTGATGGTGACCTGAGAGTGAAGCTGTGGATCCCCCTGGTGGACATACAACTTTTCTCTCTCTGTCTTTATTTAGAAGTTTTTGCCACGATAAAAGGGAAAGGGCTTACACCAGTGTATTTTTGTGTTTTTATGCTTTAAATGATGCTGAATGACTGTTTAATATGATGCTGCTGTGTGTCTGCTCTGAGCTGCCGCATTTGTTTCACACAGTCAGTCTTTTCTGGAGAAATGGAGAATAGAATAGAAAAAAACCTTTATTATCCCACGGATGGGAAATTTGGGGGTCACACGGCTCTTATAGCAAGGGGAATATAAAATATGAAAGGAAGACACAACGTGGTCCTATATACATAAGCAACTGAAGTTCGTATATACAGGTAACAATGTACAGAAATATGTATAGAAAAATTTTACAGAGATATGTATAAAATGTGCAGTGAACAAACAAGCTGATTAGTAAGATAACCAAAAGGATGTTAAACTGTGTTATAGAGTCTGACAACTGCTGGTAAGAATGACCTGCGGTAGCGCTCCTTCTTACACTGTGAGTGTAAAAGTCTACAGCTGAACGAGCTGCTCAGTGCTCGTACGGTCTCATGCAGGGGGTAGGAGGTGTTGTCCATGATGGATGTTAGCTTAGATAACATCCTCTCCTCCCCAACCTGCTCGATGGACTTCAGCGGACAGTCCGGGATAGGACTGTTTAATGTTATTACACAGATTTTATATGAGCTGAAACTGTGATGTAGATTGAATTTAGAGCAGGGTTTAGTTGCTTTTTATGTGTATCAGGTATATGTTATCCTGATGCACATATAAGTCTTCATCTTCATGCTTCAGGATTATTTATCTGGAAAAATAACTCAGTGGAAAAAATTCATGATAGATTACATGAATGTTGTATTTACCTTTGGCTATTACTGAGTGTATAATTGTTTTTTACTGTCTCTGTATCCTGTATATACAATTAATTACACATGCACAAAGCATGAACTGTTTTTATGGGAAAATTACAAGACCAAGCAATATGAAAAAAGTGTACTTAAACAGTGTGACATTATATATTTACTAACATTTGTATATTAGTTATATATCGTTAGCTTCATAGCATAATTGCCTAAGTCATTTGACTAAGTCAATGACTTAGGCACTTATGCTATGAAGCTAACGATATTTAATAAATAATTTATAAAGGGGAATCGTAATTTTTTTATATGTTTGATATTAATAAAGTTTAAAACATTAAAAAATAAAAGAGCGGGAAGTGGTGGGCGGGCCCAGTTTGGAAAACACGAATGCGCATGTGCAGTGGGTCAACCAGAACAAGCCCAGTAGGAAGAAGACAAAAGTTCGGCCGCCATTTTGGGGCAGGAGAAGCGGTTCTGCCGAAGGCGGAGTGGGACGGCGCTAACACCGTCTCCGAGTGGAAGCTGTGTTTGGAACACGGAGCTAAAGAAGGAGCTGGAGCCGAGAGGAGGAGCGAGATGAGCGGGCCAGAGATGAGTTAAAGGTCTGAATAACCTCCAGTGTGTTACAGAACGGGACACAGAGGACTGCAGTCCGAGCAGAGAGGTCAGAGGGCGGCAGGCTGGCCTCCAGGTAAGCTCGTTAGTGTGGAGTTACTCCTCTTCCTCACAACTCCCCCCTCACGCCCCTCTTTCTCCTCCCCCTTTCTCTACTCCTCACCTGAAGCCGCCTCCACCTCTTCAGTGAAGTGTCCCTCTGTCGGCTTCACTTTAACTTTATCCAGTTAAGTACCTCTTGAAGGTGGAATTACTCAGCTTTTCATTTTTGTAAAAGTTGTAGCACCTGTGACTGATTTACGGTGGTTTTTAACTTATTTCCAGCTTCTGTCCCTTAGGATTTTGGTGGTTTAAAGTGGTATTACTGAACTGTCAGTGTAGGGTTATGAAGGGTTGTTGCTGATGATCCTTAGGCATTTTAATGTGGTATTAGTAATCCTTTTTAGTGTTTTGTTTTACATAACGCTTGCTGGGTTTGAATCATATTCTGTTTCTCCTCAGAGCTGCTCTATCACTTCCGCCTTAAAATCTACGGCCACACAGCCAGAAGAAGACCTGGAGCAGATTCTCAGAGGTGGGTCTGAACAGGGTGATGGTGCATGTGTTCTCTCAGGTGTTCCCCATGACCGGGTCTGATGTGATTCCTTTTGTAGGTGCCCTAATGGTCCGAGGTCGGGATCTGAGCGACTTTGAGCGCGGCGTCATTGTTGGGGCTCGGATGGCGGGAGTTTCAGTCACCAAGGCCGCCCAGCTTACCGGCGTCTCCATAGGAACAGTGACAAAAGTGACAGCGGCGTACAAGACGCAGGGGAAATCATCGGTGAGCCGTGTGGGGAACTGCGGGCGGCAGCGCTCATTAGGCGAGCACGACGCACGGGCACTGGTGCAGTTTGTGAAGAAGAACCGCAGCGCCACGCTGGCTCAGGTGACGGAGAGCGTGAACGCTGGGCGGAGCCACAGCGTGTCAGCCAGAACGGTCCGCCGCCAGCTACACAGGGAGGGCTACTATAAGGAGGTTACGGTGCCCAGAGCCAGCGCCACAGGAAGCCCAGAGGATTGTGGGAATCGTGAAGCAGAGGGACACTCGGATGACGTTGCCACCACCGTCGATCAGACAAGCTGAACCACATCACAGAGCTAAAAACTGACAGACTTATCGTGTGACAGGAAGAGGAAGTGTGGCCTTAGCTTTAGAATGTCGAGGAACATGTGAGCAGACCCTGGACAGGAGGTGAGAGTGTTAGTTGCACTCTGCTGATCTGACACAAACAACTTCTAGAATGATCCAGTTCGATCTGGTCTTAGTGCTCCTCCCAGGACTGAAACACACCTGTTCACCTGCGTACACACGCTCTAAACATCCAGCTGTGCTGGGGTTAAAGGTCAAACCAAAGAACCACCAGCCTGTGAATCACCCAGTCATGCGAACCATTGATCAATCACAGTGATCAATCCCTCACGCGTGGAAGAAATTCAGTGAAATGCATCTTTATGTTTCAAAATAAAACTTTATTTAAACAAGTTTCCTCTGTCTGTCAGCCTCATAAAAGGTGGTATTACTCATCAGTTGACTTTAATGAAAGTGACTTTTGTAGCCTGATTGGCTGTTAAGGTTGTATTAGATACTTTCACCTTCTTGCATGGAATTGAAGGCTTAAAAGATGATCAGCTGTGAAGATGGAGACACTTTTAATCTGTTCTGTTACTCTGAAGGCTTTTTTAAGATGACCAAGCTAAAGAGGCCACCTGAGCAGGACTTCAGGAACCATGTGAATCACCTCACCATTTAGAGCAATGTCTCAGCCAATGAAAGAAGAAAACATGTTCGATCACTTTGACCTCTCTTGATTGATTTGTGTTTAGTGTAATTAATTTCTTGTTGAGAAAAAGTAAGAGTTCTTCAAAAATGTACAACATCAAAATGCAACTGTTAAAAGAGGAACTATTTATTACGTTTTTAATGTTATAGCAGTTAAAATAGTAAAAACATAATGCAAATATTTACAAACATTAATATTAAAGGACGATATATAACAGAATGAAGTAAAAATAATTATAAAATATAAAATAAATATCAATTTATTTGCTGTTTGCATAGTTGTTTTTTATTGAGGGAACAGGAAACCACGTGGCGTAATCACGCAGAGTGACGTCGCTACGCTGTGGTTGTTATTTAGCAGTTATCCTGCTGAGTGTCCAGCCCAAAGAGAAAGATGTTTTTGAATTAGTTGGTTAAGCTTAACCGGACGGTGGGACTCCTCCAGCTTCTCCGCCTGCCGCCCCATGAGGCGTCCGGATAATTCAGCGACATTTAACGGCGTAGAGTCCGCCAGCAGCTAGCTTAGCTCACCGGCTAGCCCCGGCTACTTAGCCGCTTAGCTGGCTCCCCCGGCGGACTTCGGGTTGGTAAATTTATTCAGTTTTTAATTATTTAACGGGTCCACAGTTGTGGTAGCTTTCTGCAGTGAACACCTTACAAATCATTAACTTGTTTTTGAAAATTCAGCGCAAAAATAACCCACCAGCTGTGATAGACGGGGCAAATATATTTATTTCTATAGTTAAAGGAAGATCTGAGGGAGAACTGCCACAAATTCTGGTGATAATATATATAACGGTCATTTAAAACATCAAATGTCCCAGTGTTTGTGAAAACACAGAGTTGTGTTTTGTGGCAGGGAACGATGGTGAGGTTAAAACCCCGAAATTTTCAAATGGACTTTGGTCTGCCCAGCATCGATTTTACAGTAGTTTTATATCGTGTTTACTCGCATATGTTTAAAATTCACTGGCAGGCATAATTTCCGGGATGTTTTTTGATTTGATCTGAACGTTGGTGGTTAGAGTTCCCAGCCCCAGAAGCCCAATATGTGGCCATTCAGAAATGCATGTAAGACCCTTTCTTTTTTTTCTTTTTTTTTTTTAAGCAGCTATATTATTCTGAACAGATTAGTTTTGTCTGATTTATTTGAGGGCTCAGACTACAGATTAATACACATAATAACTACGCTACAAATTTCCTGAAATCCTTTGTGCATGGTGTAGCAGTCCTTACCCATATTTATAGTAAAAGTTAGTTTTTAATTACTGTAGGATTCTTTAAGTTAATATTTTTTTTATTTTTTTTTAAAGCTGCAGGACAGTCATGTGACAAAATTGCTTTAAATCTACTGTTATTTATTTATTTATTTTTATACACTGAGTTTGATGAAATTCTGCATAACTTGTTCAGTTTTTTAATGGAATTTGGCATAGCGTCCCCTGTACATCCAATTCTCTGGATACAGCAGCTCTATGAGGCGGCTCCTGTACTTTTGCCTGATTTTTTTTTTTTTTTTTTTTTTTTTTTTTTTTTTTTTTGTATGGTCTGAGGTATTCGTGTCATTGCAGGATGGCATCTTCCTTCAAGATTCCCAAGAAGAAACATCCTCATGGCTCTGACTCCAGTCCCCTAGACATGCAGTCACCTCTGTCCCGCCTCCAGACCTCCACCCCTCGACTAAAGGTGGTATTCCTAAATCTTCCTCGTGTCATCCGTTTGTCCCCGTGAAGTGATATTACATTCCTTTAATCCTCTGATTAACCGTTTAAGGTGGTATTAATGATCTGACAGGTTAATTGTTTGGAATATTTAAAGATGGTGTCTGTAAACTTTCTCATGTTTAGTTGATTAGTCATATGAAAAGCTAATCTACAGTTTTGAGTACTATTAAGGGTTCTTAAGGTAGAATAATTGAAAATTCTGCTTTTAAGGTGACTGATTGGAAGGAGTTGCCCTTATATAGAGTGTGCAGAGTGCATATCAGGATACTTCCACTCCTTCCACTCAGTCACCTTCCCCGCTGAACAGGAGGCAACTCATGAGACACCACTCCTTTTTTAAGGTGGTACTAGCCCATATTCTTGATGTGTGGTGATGATTTATGTTAAGGCTGTTTTGAGTAAGATTGATTTTACTTAAGGTGATATAAGTTGTTGTTTTAAAGTGTCCGACCCATTCAGTTATTTAAGGAAAGGCTCATTTAAGGTGGTATCTATAAAGTGTTGGACCTTTTTAAAGGTGGTATGTTTGAGTTAATCTGATTGAGTTTTGTGTGCAGTTTTATGGGAATCAGTCTGGCAGAGGTGGAACTGACAGGATGCATTCTGGGAATCCTGTGGGCGCTTTGTCAGCCAGACAGAGGTGAGTGCAGCACCCTCTGCAGTCTAAATAGTTTATTACACTTTCCATGAAATGTTAAAAGTAACCAGGTCATTTCCTTGCAGGACACCGTGTAAGCAGCTCTTAGGAAACTTCAAGAGCCCCATCGGGGGCGGAGCTTCAGACGCCAATCAAAGAGCAGCAGGCAGCTGGAGCTGCCAATCACAAGCAGGACAGAGAGAAGTGACCTCAAGCTGTTTGTCAAACAGGTGAGTTTTTCTTTTTGCACTCAATAATTTAACGAGCTGAAGCTGCACCAACATCCGCTTAAAATCATAGACTTCATACCAAAATCTTTTTAAAACTAATTTTATTGTTTGTTTTTTGGGGGGGTTTTAATACAAGTTTTAGGCTCCTCTGCATCTCTAATCATAACCATAATGTTTAGATTTACTAATGTTGACTTATTTGTTTGTACATGTCATTCATTTGAATTGAGAGTTTACAGTTTTTAAAAAATCTTCCGGTATTTAAATTTATAAGCATGATTTATTTTCTACTTAATTTTTTTTTAAAATTGGTAGTATTTTGTCACATTTCAAATATCTTTCATAAATTTAGTTTCACCCACTGTTTTGTTGTTTTAATGACATTTAATGCAGCGGTTTTACAGAGTTTATATTTTAATATGTCCTTTGGTGCAATATTTTAATAATATTTTTAGGTTTCTACTTAAATATTTCTTATTTATTTACAACCTAATGTGTTTAGGGAGCATTTCTAAAGATTTGTAGTTATTTTTTTATTAGTTATAATATTACAATAAATATTATTAGAATATTATTAATCATGTCCTTATTATTAGTTGGAAAGTTACTTTTTATTTTCTCTAAAATTTTTGTAGATTTGTTTCATGCTACTTACTATTAAATGTTTCAATATTTCTTTACACGTATTGACAGGCTTTAGATTTTTTTATACTTTAATTCAATGATATTTCATTGGAATTATTTTGTTATTAACTATAATTGTAAAAAAGAAGTTTCTGATATACTTTTAAGTCTTTCATTAGTGACGCAGGCTGCGAGATAATTTAAATAATCTCACTGAGTGTCTCTGTTTTCTCCACCAGATGGCGTCCTAAGAGAGCGTCTGACCGGCTGCTGCAGCCTGAGGTGGCTTTAGAGCACCTGTCTCCACCTCAGAAGAAGAAAGAGCTGTCAGGTTAGCTTTTCACAGGTAGCGAGAGGACTGTCTGAGATTTATTGATCAACGTGATTGATCGTCATTTCTTCTGCAGCTTTGGTCAATAAAAGGATCTCAGTGGACTCTGTGGACTCTCTGGCTGAGTTCAGAGGTGACGAGCATCTTGGGAGTTTGAGTTCTTCTACACTGGGAGACAAAAGGTGGAGGAGAGTTGAGTCTAATGGAGACACTTCTGAGAAGGTAAAGGTCAAAGGTTGCTGCACTTTCACAGTGAAAGTCACAAAAAGTAAAGTCATGAAACTTAAGTGAGGGGAGTTGCAATATTTTCGCAATAAAATCATCAAAGGTTTTTCAGAAAAATAAGGTTTGCAGAGTAGGCAGTATTTTCACAATAAAATTGTTTAGGATTAAACAGGTACACCTGAGATGCAGGAAAAAGTTGCAGAGAATAAAAAAGGTTTTATTGTGAATGTTTTGTAAACTTTAAATTTCCTGTTACAAACTGGATCTTCACCTTCGGTCTGATTGTTTCAGAGCGACACAGGAACTCCTCCCAAATCTCCTTTGAAACAACAGACAAAGAACTCTTCTATCTCCAGATTGAATCAAACTTCACCCTCAGGCCCACAAAGGCCTGAGGGTCACGATAAGACCATCTCCATGGTCTTATCGTCGTCGACGACGCCAGTAAGGAGGGTGCGACTTGCCTTCACCAGCAACCTGAAGGTCAACGACAGGGAGAAGGAGAGAGAGAGGTGGAGGCAGTTCAAAGAGAAGACTAAGAACAACAGGTCAGCTGTCCTCCACCGTCGACTGAGGACACCCAAACCGAAGCTGAGCCAACCAACTGAGCCGAGTGAGTTTGATTTCCACCAATTATGTGATGGAGTCTAAGTATATGCTCCATGTTTAGTGAGCGAAATTCTAGGATGTAAATTGGCATTAATTGGAAAATCATGTTTATTTTTCAGCCCCACAGCTTGATGCTTATGGGGGAAAAGTGACAATGGTGACATGATTTGAAGGTTCTGATGTCGCTTGTTTGTTTCTTCCTTTAGTCGTGCTGTCCAGTGAGGAGGAGGAGGACTGTGAGGGAAACGGAGACGAAGCAAAGAGGACGTCACATAGCAGCAACCAGGTCGATGAATCTCGTCAGGGAAACTCTGAGAAGGTGCAGGTAGGTAAATAGAACAGAAACAGAGTTTCTTCTTTGGAAACTGAGGTTTGATGCTTTCTTGCAGAACTAATAAAGTAACTTTGTTTTATAACATGTTCGACAACAGCGGCTTCAAAATCACGTGGGCATCTTTAATAGTTATTCATGGTGTTCCTCAGGGCTCTGTTTTTGGTCCTCTGCATTTATTTTATAGCTCAAGGATGATTCAGTCTTTTTTTTGTCCATTCTTGGTTTGATTTTCTTTATTTTGTTTTCTTGTCGTTTAGCCCAGGTTTAGAGCATGTTTAAGGCGTGGACTTTCAGGACAGAATAAAATGTTCTATCTATAAAGCTCAGAGCACATTGTTGTTTTAAGGTGTACAAATGCTGGTAAAGGCTGTTAAAATATGACATAAGTGTTGTCTTGTAAGAATGCAGGGCACTGAGGAACAAGGTGATTACCTCTGACTCGTGACATCTGCGATAATTAAACGTCTGTAAGTGAGAAATAAAGGCCGAAGGGTTCATGATAACCTCACCCAGAAGTCAGCCGGGTTGTTCCTCAGATAATCCGAAAAAAGCACAGGGGGGATCTCGCTGGCGGGACAAGCGGCGGTGGCGGCTGCTGCTGCTGCTTTATGAGAGTCACGTTTAAGAACAGCAGGCTTTCATTTCCACCTGCAGCTGCTCAGAAACAGGACGCTGCTTAATGTGGTGCACTCGTGTGACCCACAAATCCGGCATTTTAAAACCATCACTTCATCCACAACAAGCAGACGTTTCAGACTGCCTTTCCAAACAATGTGGTTCTGTTTATTAAGTTTAACAGCAGATGATTAAACCAGGATCCACTTTAACCAAAGAGCAGAGTCTGGGCTCTGCACGGGTCCTTAGAGGTGATGTTTATTAAACTCATGAAATTCAAAGGTATTAAAAGGATTTGGAGCGTGCAGTCAGTGCAGATGTGTTTGCATGCAGTCCATCAGAAACCCAGCACAGTGTTGTGACGTGATGATGGTGTTGGTAGAATGCTGAAAAGTGGGCTTGGACAGGAAAGAGAACAACAGCAGGGGTCAACAGGCAAAGGAACCAAAAACAGCCCAACGAGACAGAAGGCTACTGCAAGTGACCATTTTCATTGTTTTATCATTAGTGTGATTTGTTTTTTTGTTTTTTTGTTACTAAAACTGTATTAGACTAGTCAGTTACAGAGTGTTGGAAAGTCCTGCAAGGCTCAGCCAAGAACAGTCACAGTTACACTTGGCATCAAACCATCAGGTTTAGTAAAATGTAACATGGCCACCTTTAGGCTCATGAGCAAATAGAAACATTGGAAAGCGTAATGTATGAAGAATGAAAACCAAAATAGGAAGATCCACAGTGAAAATTAAACTAACAGAATCTGCAGTCCCTCCGTGGTTAGATGGACTCCATCATCTTGGACTTCATCTATGTCTCTTTTTCTTTGTCTCCTTTGACTTTGACAAAGACTTTGTCTTTGTCTTACTTAAGACATCTCTTTTTCAGTCTCCTTCTTTTTTCTCTCCTTTGTCCTGTAATCATCTTCTTCGTCTTGTCTGTCGTCTTCTTCACTATTATCTTATTCATTGTTTTCTTTGCAGTTGTCTTCATTGGCTTTTTTGTCTTCTCCTCTGTGGTCTTAAATCCAACCAGACCCTAGTCGATGAGCTGCTAAAGTGAGGGCTACCCACTGCACTCTGCACAGTCAGCAGATTATATTTAATTTGCAACAAGAATTCGATGAATAAAACATTTCCAGGAGACTATGAATGACCAAAGATCCATTACCGGTCCAGATCATCTTCCTCTGTCAACCGCTGCCTTTAGGGAGGCACCACATGTGATAATGCGAGTGTTTGATTTGGCAAAGATTTAATAATCTGTAGGAAAAACAGGAAACTTCACAATAATGACTCCGTGTGTGAGGAAGAGTTTGAGCACAGGAGGAAGAATTAATTACAGTTTATGTGTAAATAATCAGATGATGGAGTGTAGAATGGTGAATTCCCCTGATTTAAACTGTTCCTGATGCTGCAGATTAATAATCTCAGTGAGAATCAGATACCTGTGTGGTAATCAGTGCCAGCTGCTGCGGTCTCTCCTGTTAAGATGACCCAGTTTAGCTGCGGGGCGTCCGCGAGCTCTCGGTCGCATGTTTGAGGCCGCGGTGAGTCACCTCATTTGTTTGTGGCTCTGCCGGCCTGTAAATGCTCCTCTAAGCAGATCCAGATTGGACCTGAGTGTTTGTTGTTGTTTACAGACTGAACCTGATCCCAGCTGAGAGTACACCATCTGCTGCACAAACAGTCGCTCGCCCGAGCGTCTGCGGCGCTTTTATTGTTTGCATTATTGTATTTTTACTGCTCTGTGTGTTAGTGGCTTTTTTCCACTCACACACATTGTACCTGTGGGCTTACTCTGTCCCTCTGCGCTGTCTAACAGGCTCCCAAACCAGTTCCTGTGACGCCACCGTCCTTCCTGCAGCTGGAGTTCGCCTCTCTTCACGCCGGCCTCACGGCTGCAGATGCTAACGGGCCGATTATGGTGAGACAGTTTGTCACAGCTTCACATAAACCTGTAAACCATAAACACGGAGACGCTCAGTGTGACGGGACACAGGAGCATCAGTGCTCTGTTATTTGTGATCTGAGGTGTGGCAGCTTTACTGAGTCACTGTTGTGGGGTCTCTCCTGCCCACAGACAGGAGTGTCACTAACAGCATGTTTACAGCTCCTCTTTCCCCTCACATGTTTATTTATGCTGATAGATAAAAAAATTTCTACTCTTAGACCCTCTGCTCTGTTTTCTGACTGTCTGCAAGAACTGCAGGTGTTTTTGTTGGTGGAACAATGAAAATTTCAGATGTTAATTAAAATTAAAGGAAAATATGTGACTTTAGTCACATGATTGTAAATTTACAACTTTTTTCATTGTAAAAATTTCAAAATGTCGTTGCAACTTTTATCTAAGAGTGTCCAAGTGTTTTCCATCAAATTTACCTGTTTTTTTTTTTAAATACAATTTTTTTTAATATCTAGATTTCCCATAAATTATGACTAAAATCTCAGAGAACACCTTTGTTTTGTGAATGTACACAATAAAATATTCCTTTTTTTTTTTTTTAAATTGATATGTTTACATTAACAGCTAAACTTTAGGTATTTTTACTGTGACCCTGTCTCCCAGCTCCAGATGTGCTGAACCCTTTAACATACTGTAATGTTTTGCTGCTGTGAAAATGTGACGTTTTTATATAGAAGGGTCTAAATGAAGGCACATAATGTTACAATAATGAAACACATTTATTGACTCTTTAAAATCGATACCTCACTGATCTACATTCACGTTTTTAATCTAATAATAATAATAATCCTAGTACCTTAAACTGGTCACACTGGAGTCAGCATCACGTGCCCAGCAGGAGCGCTCAGTCATATGATCACATGATCTTTCTCCACAGGCAGTCGTGGTTTTCCCTTGTTTAACCTGTTTGCTGAGGTCAATCTGCAGTGCGTTTGCTGCCAAGCAGTGGCTGTGGGACGTTCCAGTGTTTGTGTCCAGCTTCTGTGTTTTTGGGTTTAAAAAAAAAAGTTTAACCTTGTTCTTTTTTTTTCCACATGCTAGTCCAACTTTCTGCTGCTTGCTCTGCACTTTTAATAATCCTACATCTTTTCCAGCATCTTTTATTTTCTTTAGTGTGTGAGGGTGGGATACAAATGCTGAAGCAAAGGTAAAACAAGAGCCAGAGCTCAGATGAGAAATCGCCGAACTCTGAGTTTACGAAGCGGCTTTGTTTGTTTCCCCCAAGGTCGTAAACATTTCAACCTGTAACGAGTGATTAAAGGTTCAGTTAGAGCACTGTTAAAAAGGAGGAGGTCAGGGGGTCAGTGGAGGGTCTGCTTCTGAATGTCGTCTGTTCAGCTCAAGTTAAATAAACTTTTAAAGTCATAAGCAGCATTTCTTTGTTGTCTAACAGTTTAATCTCTTTCTCTGTTTAGATCACTGAAAGCGGGATCATGATCCCCATGAAAGGTAACTTATCCACCCTCTGGTTCATGTTCTCCACCCACTGATTAGACAGAAACATTAACACTGACACATGCAGTCAGTCAGACTCTTTAATAGTTTTCCAAGTGTAATTTTTAGACTTAAACTCACCATTTACTGTGTGTATGTATATATGTATATATATATATGTATGTATGTATGTATGTATGTATGTATGTATGTATGTATGTATGTATGTATGTATGTATGTATATATATATATGTATATATATATATACATACATACATATGTGTGTGTATGTGTGTGTATATTAGGGGTGCAAAGATACACAAAATTCACGGTTCGGTTCGATACTTTGGTGTCACGGTTCGATATTTTTTCGATACAAAATAATGTTCATGCTTTTTTAATTTGTCATTTATTAAAATTATAAACATCTTTTAACTCAAAAGTACAGTTTTTAAATTTAATGTTGCTGAAACAACAAAGTAATAAAAAATAAATAAATCTCTGATCGAGGAATCACTCATCTTTGGAAAAGAGAGTTTATTACAGAGAAATGGCTCTTTCCAAAATAAAAGCTATACTATCCGCTTCTTCTGGGCTATATTCTCAGCAGCATATTAAACATATCAGGTCCCCATAAGGAGAATCATGTGCTAACGGCTGTCTAAATGACTCTGGTAAAGTTTGTAGCATGCGTGCTTGTTGTTTTTGTCTGCTTCCACTTGTCTTTGCACTAGGATGATGTCAGCGTAAATGTGCAGTCCTATTCATTGTGTTCCCACTAGTGCTGTCAGCGTTAATCTGATATGACGTTAACGGCACAACACGGCAAATCTCCGTTAACGAGCTACCGCGGATCGCCCCGTGCGTGGGGGTGGATGCCGTCAAGACGAGCTAACTGCGCTAACACACTAGTTCCCACCCATGTAATTGAGCATTGCGTGGCACATCCAACATACTGTTTTACTTTTGTCCATGACGCGCTTACCTTCAGGGTCATACGTCACATGAAAACCAAAATAGTTCCAAAGGCCAGATCTGAATGAGGGTGGGGGAGGTTCAATTTGCCATGTTGCAACGAGCTTAGCTTCTGTCTTGCTAGCTTGTGCTGCGCTCAGTGGATCTGCGCTCGACAGTGCAGCCTAGGCGGAGTAGTCGAACGCAGATCCACTGAGTGCTCAACACAGACAGCATCGTCAGAAGAAAAGTTGATAAAATAAATTAAAAATTTTGTATTGTTCGATACATATGCGTACCAAACCGAAAGCACTGTATCGAACGGTTCAATATCGATACGAGTATCGTTGCACCCCTAGTGTGTGTGTGTGTGTGTGTGTGTGTGTGTGTGTGTGTGTGTGCGCCCACACGTAATGATTAGAAACTGACAATTCTGATTTACAAAGTGCAACGTTTATGATTTCATGCTGGATGGAGGCAGGTGAGCCGCTGTGGTGACCTCTAAAGGAAGAAGCTGGAAGAAGCATTCAGGTGTCTGTGAGGAAAGATGGATGTAGCTTCTCAAACCCTGAACGTCTCTTAGTGTAGAAGACTTCTCACTGAGAGTTCAGTAAACACTTAGCTGATGGGTTTGTGGTCTCGGTCTGTGTTTTAAAGCCTTCTTCAATAAAACAGGATGTTCATGTTGTAAATGATGGATTCATTAGTCTTAAAGGATTTAAGATGGAGCTACCTGTGATTGACAAGTTGCTGTCTCACCTGATTTGTTAAACATGGAGACTGCATCAGTAAAAACACTCCTTTTACTGCCATCTTTTCAACACTTCATTCTTGGAGGTCTCACTGCTCCACAGATGTTATGACCTCTTGTTTTCCATCAAACAGATGTTAGATGATCAGGTGAAATCATGGGTTTAAAGTCACAGTTTATTAGATGAAGATGAGTTTAAAAAGTCAGAATTAGGAGACAAATTAATTCATTTTTTTTTTCCTCTCAGGGGTGGAGGAGTGTCAGGTCAGCGTGGTGGCGTCTCAGGTTCGGGGTTACGGCCTGTGGGACGGGGGCGTGGCCCGTGGTGGAACTCTGCTGGCTGGTTGGGAAGGCCCCGCCCCCTCGCTGCTCTTCCTGTGGGTGACGGATGCTCAGGCCAACCTGCTGCAGAAGGAGCTGTCCTCCATCCAGACCTCCTCTTCCTCCTCGTCTTGCTGCTCGGGTAAGGCGAGGGTTAAAGCTCCGGTTGATGTTTGCTCTGCTCAGTTTTCATCACCGCACAGTTTCCACTCAGCTGCTTCCCTGTTTAACTTGCAGCGAGCGCTCACTCTACATCACCAAACCAGCCCGACCTCCTCCCAGGGAAACCTGCAGAGTCTGAGGTGATGTTCAGAGGATAAGGATAACCGGGCTGGAGTCGGTTTATTAGATTCAATTATAAAACTGTTACAGAGTCAAGCTGTTTTCCCCATGCAGTGATCCATCAGCCTCACACAGGATCTCTGCACAAAGCCCAAAATCAAAGCTTCACTCTGAGGCTTCACGGAAAATTTACTTCTGCAGCCGTGCAGCGCTGGGCCGGGCCCCTGCCGGCCAATCAAAGGGCTCCATACCCAGCCATCGGCCAATCG
Organism: Maylandia zebra; assembly: GCF_041146795.1. Classification (NCBI taxonomy): domain Eukaryota; kingdom Metazoa; phylum Chordata; class Actinopteri; order Cichliformes; family Cichlidae; genus Maylandia; species Maylandia zebra. The sequence goes on along the minus strand of NC_135188.1, from coordinate 18,993,116 downwards.
TGGCAAGCCGGAGGCACAGTGTACCGATTCCAGCTGTGAGGTCATCTGTACGGGGCCAGAGAGACCTGCGGGTGGAAACAGAGAGAGAGAGCTGCTGCTGGTGTTTACTGGGAGAATAGAAGAGCTCTCACTGGTTCAACTGGGCTCATAGTGCTCAATGACATCACAGCGCTGGGCTGACTGGGCTGATCCTGGACCAGTCTGTTTATAACTGGTTTTAATGTACTCATGTTGGATAACCTGGCATCTCCTACTCTCTGTAGGTCCTCCATGCTGCTTCATCCTCCTGCTATTGAAGGAGCAGCTGCAGGAGCTCCAGGCCGCCCTGCTGGCCTCCATCCTCGACATGGAGGAGTACAAAGTCGCCACCCCCTCCTCCTCTGAAGGCCCGGCCTCCCCTCTGGACTGGGCCAACGGGCTGCTGCTCCTCCACAGCTGTCCTCCTCCTGTGGACCAGCACCTCCTCAGACTGCTGGGACACTCGACGGTAAGAGATGACTCGTCCTCTCCCTTCACCTCCTCTGAGCTCCTCTGCTCTTGCCGTGGCGCTGAACGCCATCAGGACAGACTATGAGACTAAAAGTTATGGTTGAAAACAGATCATTAAATAAAGAGACACAGATTGTAACCTGATACACAAACTAATCAGTCTGTCACAAAACGTTACTATTAAAGGTCAAAAGTCACAGATGTGTGTTTCCTGACAGAGGTCAAATCAACTGAGCAGAGGTCAGAGAAACAAGTCCAGCCTAAACTCTGCTGGTCTTCCCACCAGGTAAAACCAGTATAACCAGTATAACCAGGACAAACACTACATATATGGGCTTTAACCCTGAGTTTGGTCTCCAGGCTGATCCAGTACCCCGTGGCCCCCTGCAAAGGCCGCATCACCGTGACCAAGGAGGACCTGGCCTGTCTGGATGCTGGCGAGTTCCTCAATGATGTCATCATCGACTTCTACCTCAAGTCAGTTTGTCCACTTGTCCTTGCTTCCTTTGCTTTTTTCTTTCTTTACATTCCTCCCCTCTTTCCCTGCCCCCTAACCTCTTGCTGCTTCTTTCTTTTCCCTCACGCTTCCCTTCCTTTCTACCTTCTCTGCATTCTTCCTTCTTTCTTTCATTTCTTCACTTCCTTTTCTCCTTGATCCCTCCTTCATTTCTTCCATCCCTCCATCATCCTTCTTTGTTACTTCCTTACTTTCCTCTTTACTTCCTTCCCCAATTTCTTCTTCCTATCTTCTTCCACTCCTTTCACTTCTTTTCTTCTGTTTTTCCTTCCTTCTTCCGTCATTCCTTACCTCTTTACCAGATTCCTTCATCCACTCGTCCTCATCCCCTTTTTTATTCTTCCTTCCTTCTGCCTTCATTTCTACTTTACTTTCCTTCTTCCCTCTATACTTCCCTCTCTCATTACTTCCTTCCCTCCTTCCTTCTTTTTTCCCTATTCCTTCACTGTTTTCTCCCCCCAACCCTGATTCCTTCCCCCGCCTACCTCCCTCAGAGGTTTCAGAGGTTGTAGTAGCTGCTGGTCACCTGCAGGGGTCCCCCTCCCCTCCTTCTTTGTGCTGCAGGTATCTCCTCCTGGAGGGCGTTGGCGGCTCGGTGGCTGAGAGGAGTCACATCTTCAGCAGCTTCTTTTACAAGCAGCTGAGCAGACGGCGAGCGGCCGGCGAGGGCACCGCCCCCTATGTCCCGTACGAGCAAGCGTGTGCATCTCTTTTATTTAAAAAAAAAAAAAAAAAAAAAAGTGTGCGAGGTTTCAGATGTCTGAGTGTCTCTGTGCTCATGTGTCCTCAGTGACCGTCACACGCGGCACCAGCGGGTGAAGACGTGGACTCGCCACGTGGACATTTTCACCAAAGACTTCCTGTTCGTGCCTGTCAATCAAGAGTAAGTCCCTCTCCTCCACCTTCACAGTGGCGCTGTGGTCAGCTGGAATAAAGGAATAAAACCTCCTGGAGCCGCCCGCACTGACCTCAGCTCCTCGCCCCACATTCAGAGACGCCACTTTTCAATAAAAGCTGCACTCGAGCACCTCATCAGCGCACGTACCTGCCAACTGGCCGCACGTGATGGCTTTACCAGAGACGCTTCCTCCACTGTCGCTCCACTCTGACCCCAGGCCCAGCCCCCCCCCTCAGGGTCCTCATTAACATCCAGACCTGCTCAGGACATCTTAAACCTCAGGCTGCTTTTACGGCATCTTTGCACCATTCCTTCGTGTTTTTAACGAGGCCAGGCGACATTTTACCTCCACACTGAGAATATTTTCAGAGGCGCAGTGTTAATGTGGCACCTTCATACGTTCATACAGCAGATATCCACATGAAATACTCAGGCCTGAAAAACACATTAAACTCTGTTTTTCTTTTTTTTTTTTAAAAAGGGGGAAAAAAGTGCAACCAAATCAGTTTAACTCCCACTCAGAGTCACAACCACAGAAAACCTGGCTTTGTTTTCCTCTGGTCAGCTCTCAGCACCAACGTCACAGTTTCAATAGACCCTGTGCACGAGAAAATGCTAACTTCCTGGTTTGAGACCGGATGTAGGGCTACTGCAAAGATATACTCCAAAATCATGACCAAAACTCGAAGACGGAAAGATTGCGTTAAGTTACAAAGAGCAGAAGGTGGGAACACTCACCGCTGCTGTGTCATAAAAAATCTAATGATCAATTTTGATGTTTAAAGAGTTTAGATCGATCAGTTGTTTACATCACTCAACACAAGCAGAACTGCATTACTGCAGCAGAAGACACATCGTCCACATTCAGAAGCACATCTCTGTATAGTGACTGGTCTTATGATTTAAACAGGCAAATGTTCAGCATTCAAACTACAGGTGAAGAATAGTCAAACCAGATGTTTCCCTGTTATGTCGATATCAGCTAGTCAAGTACAGACCCGCACAGCATGTTAACAAACCGTGAAAAAAAGCCACACAAAAAATGAATGATTGCTGGTAAGGGTTTCTATACATTAGTATTTACGAAGGGTATGTTGTGACTTACCTTCAAAATTACAGTGGTCCCTCGCTAATAATGCGGTTCTCCTTTCACCTCGCTGTTTCGCAGATTTTTTTTTTTTTTTTTAGTGCAAGTTTTCATGGTTTTTTTTTTTTTTACGTCACATTGTGTCCTGCGTCCTGATCGCTGCAGACGATCTCCTCCGTGACGTCTCTCCTGTACAGTACAGAATCACTGCATCGATCGCCAGCAGTGTGACTCTGAAGTGCAGTACTGTATGTCCACGATGTCCACGAAATGTTTTGCACCGTCAAAAAATAAAATTGGCTACTTGATTTCACCTATCGCTGGTTAATTTTAGAACATAACATCCGCGATAAATGAGGGACAGCTGTTTACAGATACTGAGAAATATAAAATTTGAATCCCTGAGGCGCGGGGGAAAAAATATCAAGTTGATGAACATAATTTACAGATATATTGGATAAATGCCCAAGACATCTATAGAAATGTAAATCGCCACGTGATTCATTCATTTGCTTAACTTGTTTTGGATTGTGAACGAGGCGCAAATAGGACACCGGAAACAAAGCTCCCAACAGGAGTTTCCGCACTGGAAGTAGCATATGCTAACGTGCACATAGTCTATAATGTTCCATTATTAATCATTATAAAATGGAGATCAACATTTATTTTAAATTATTATTACTGTTGAATAAAACGTCTGCTGATTTTGAGGTTGTTCAGTGGGACTATCCATTTTTTTTCACGTTATTTCATTATTTTTAAAAATGTTTTATGTATTTTTTTTTTTTTGTTTTAAAATATTCTTACTATTCTTTCTGTTTTTGTTTATTTAATTATTAATTATTGTGACATATAAGGCCATTTTTCTTGTGGTTTTGTGCCATTTTTATGCTTTTTTTTTTTTTTTTTTTTTTTTTTTTTTTTCTCTCTTTCTTCTGGGACATTAATTTTTTAACACATGTATTTATTTGGTAGCCACTACTTCTTTTTTTTTAAATTTTTAACTAAATTTTAATTCAATTATTTTTTTATTTTCTTTTACTGGTATTTTATGAAACTTTTTAGTGCAAAATGTCCATTTTTCTTTTCTTTGACCTTCTTATTTATTTTGTGTAGTTTTGTTTTCTTACACATTCTTTTTTTTTTTCTCTGTACAAGCTCAGTTGTACCACATTTTTCCAGTCTTGACTTTTTTCCTCTTTTTTCCCCTTTTTTTTTTTTTTTTTTTTTTTTGTAAATATTTAAACCATGAGTGTGTGTGTGTGTGTTTTTAGCTTTGGTTCTGGGTTTTTCTGTCCGTCTCTCCTCAGCTGTATGTTGTGGTTTTGTGTTGGCAGAGCTCACTGGTACCTGGTGGTGGTGTGTTTCCCAGGTCTGGAGGAGGCTCGGTACGAGGAGTTTCAGAGGCGAGCAGGTGAGCTGACCTGGTTTTTGTCTCTGTGGCTGAATGAAAGCTGTGGCTTCGGTCACGTTCAGCAGAGCGTCTCTAATGGGCACCAGACATACTGGTGTTTACGTCCCTCTGGGAGGCAGCGTTTTAGGGTATTTGGGGCACAATGTTCGCCAGCGCTGATTAAAACACCATGCTCAAAGTTGACACCCAAAATTAAAGGATTAAATGTTCCAGACTTAAATATGTTCTCCACTAAAGACCCATTTAGACATTTTTGAATCTTTATGGTCTATAAATCAGCTCGTAGTAAACTGGAGGTCACATCTGGTTCATCATCTGTGCTCATTTCTCCTTTTTTTTTTCTTTGACCATCTTTCCATTTCATTCATTGATCTTTTTTTTCTTTGGTGTTCTATGTTTAACCTCACATGTAGTTTTATTTAGAGCTGCTCGTGTAGACGCGAATGTGTTTTTGTTGTCGTTGCAGGGAAATCCGGAGCTGTGGGAAAGCCAAACTCTAGTCTCGTGTCACAGCAGCCACCAGTAAGTTCATACACTGTCATTGCTTTCAGTGTGGTGTAAATATCCAGTTGTGTCACGACCACAGAAAGCCGGTGACATTCAGGTTGTGACATGTGTGGGTCTAAAATGTTTCTCAACTTTGATGTGAGCAACTGAAGCTGGAATGATGAGAGTGAAAGGATAGCCTTGACTCACATGTAAATGCATCACACGGTTACCTAGGCTACCAGAGCCTGAAATGTCCACTGGCAACCTTCCGTCAGCAATAAATAACCATTTTTTCAGTATTACCTGCTCAGCCAGGATTCTAAGTGTTCTGAGCTGATCTGAGAAAGTGACATCAACAGACTCCATGTCACTGATTGGCTAATCTGTGGTGTCACTCGATGAGTCGTGAGGGTCTCTTAATAAAATTTTAGAAACCTGGCAATGGGGAAACTTACTGGGAAAAAAAACAAAACAACCAACATATACTGTGACTGTAAGTACAGGACTAATTTCATAGGCACTTTATTTATGGCCCTTACACTTTAATTATAATCCACATATACTGTAAGTACAGTGTAAACATACTGTAATTATAGATCAGCTCCACTGATTACACAGACTGATGAGCAGTAACTTTATTGTAATCAAACTTGAACTTGACTACCCTTTAATTACCGTTTAAATATACTTTTTCACTTTAGGTGTGAAGTTGATTGTAGTAAACTGTAATTACATGTTAAAGTTACCACTGGTTTCACAGTAATTAAGCAGTACCTGGTATTTAAAGTGTAAGTACAGACTGTAAATCCATCAAAATGCAGCAGGTGTCCTCAGTCTGTGGAGGGTTTCCACCTCGTTTCATACAGCTGTGACGACACTGTTTATTTATATTTATGTAAAACTGATCCTCTGAGATTTCACGCTGCACATTCATTAGTTCACACAGTTTATTTGGCTCAGATGATCAGTTCAGTGTTGAATCTTCTAGTGAGATCTGTTTGGGAAAACATGGGCTGACCTTTGTGTTGAATGTGAAATGTGATGGTTAGTTGATGCTGCTGAAGAGGAGATGCAGCGTTCTTTACAATCACTGAGATGTTTTTCTCCGTTATTGTTTTAAAATCCTGGGTTTGAGTAACTGTGTTGTGTGTTTGCAGGAGTCCAGTGAGCAGGGCTGGAAGAAGGACAGAGTCTTAAAGAGGTCAGAGTTCACCCACATTAGATTTTACATCGAAATCAATCAGAAATGATCAGATTTTATTCTAGTTTTGTTTTTTTTATTTAACTTGTCACTTTTTCTGCACATATGACAGATTTTATCAAGTTTATACATCATTTCGTTTCAATCACGGAGGTTTCTGTTCCTTATTTTACCAGACACATGTCAATGATGTTTCTTTTCATGTTTTTCTTCTTCATTTTTCTTGAGTTTATTTGCTTTTTCTCATTACTTTTGTGACATTTCATGCAGATTTCCATTTTTTCCCCAGTTTTTATTCCTTTTTTGTTCAGTTTTTTTATATTTGTGGACCGTTTTCATTTTTTTATTTTTTTATTTTTATTTTTTGTATTATTTGCAGTTTGTCCAGTTTCCTTCCATGGTTGTGTAACACTGTCATTGTTTGCAGGCCGTGCCTCCTGGTCATGGACTCACTGAAACTGTCGTACCACGACAACGTCTGCAGACTCATCAGAGAGTGAGTTCCACCTCAGGACGCACAGAGGACAGAAAACAAACCAAACCCACATTTATCAGTAATGTTATATTCGTTTTTAATGAAATATTTAATATTAACATAGTTAACACAATTAAAATATTTTAAAGCAATTTCTAAAATAATTGTATAATTTGTTTTATTTCCAATGTAATAAATTGTTGAAAATATTTAGGATCCCATAAAAATATGAAAAACATTATATACTGTATTTTCTACACTATAACGCGCACTTAATTTCCTTTAATTTTCTCAAAAATCGACAGTGTGCCTTGTGTATGAATTCTGGTTGTGCTTACTGTCCTCGAACTGATTTTATGTGGAACACGGCGCTCAAAAGTCTATCAAAAAATGTTTTAGTACGACTTTGGTAAGCTATGAAGCTGCACCGCTTGATGGATTGTTGGAGCATTACAGCTATTGTAGTGAGGAGCCTCGCAGAGTAATCTGGGTCCAAAACTACGTCCGCCTCAGGTCCCAAAGTCAAACGAACACTGCAGCATTTTTAATAAAGGTTTGTAGATTTCTAGGACTTTGCAATTTTGAGACTGCTGCATCCCTCTGCAAGATATCTCACTATTTGTGACTTTTCTGAGCCTGTCAAGTCCTTCTTTTGACCCATTTTGCCAAAGGAAAGGACGTTGCCTAATAATTATGCACACCTGATATAGGGTGTTGATGTCATTAGACCACACCCCTTCTCATTACAGAGATGCACATCACCTAATATGCTTAATTGGTAGAAGGCTTTCGAGCCTATACAGCTTGGAGTAAGACAACATGCATGAAGAGGATGATGTGGACAAAATACTCATTTTCCTAATAATTCTGCACTCCCTGTATAATGATGTGTTATGTGATGGCTAGCGACACAGCTATGTTAGCATAACATAAACACAGTAAAGCTGGTGGATGAACGCTAACTTTTTACCACTCATAAAAGTTCCAGAGGGTGCCTGATGTTAGGGACAAATGCAATCTGATGGCAGGATGCTGTAAACAGACCAAACTTCAGTCAGGAGAACAACTGAGATAATCCATCCACAATACGAGGTTAGTCATTAATATACTGCAACAACATGGGAATAGAGCAGCGAGAGAATTCAACATTAATACATCAATGGTACGGAAGTGGAGGAAGCAAGAAGAATAAGTTGAGTAAAGTTTGACTTATTTGACTGTTTTGCTTTGCTTAATGCGCCTTATAATCTGGTGCGCCTTATGGTCTGAAAAATACGGTAATATTATTAAATGTAATAATATTATATAAAGAATTAAATAAAAGTACAAAAAATAAATAAAGAAATAATGAAAGAAATGCTTAATACATGCACCAAAAATTAATTAAAAGGTATTATGATGTCAACACAATTACCTAAATCAATGTCAATTGCAAATTAATAAAGTGAGGGAATATTATTGATCAACTAATCACGCACAGACTTAGTTTCACTGAGTAAAAATGTTTGGGGTTTTAAGTTAGTGTCACAGTTGCTTTCACGTCCCTGTGGTATTTGAACATACAGTGGGGCAAAAAAGTATTTAGTCAGCCACCGATTGTGCAAGTTCCCCCACTTAAAATGATGACAGAGGTCAGTAATTTGCACCAGAGGTACACTTCAACTGTGAGAGACAGAATGTGAAAAAAAAATCCATGAATTTACATGGTAGGATTTGTAAAGAATTTATTCGTAAATTAAGGTGGAAAATAAGTATTTGGTCACCTCAAACAAGGAAAATCTCTGGCTCTCACAGACCTGTAACGTCTTCTGTAAGAAGCTTTTCTGTCCCCCACTCGTTACCTGTATGAATGGCACCTGTTTGAACTCATCATCTGTATAAAAGACACCTGTCCACAACCTCAAACAGTCAGACTCCAAACTCCGCCATGGCCAAGACCAAAGAGCTTTCGAAGGACACCAGGAAAAGTATTGTAGACCTGCACCAGACTGGGAAGAGTGAATCTACAATAGGCAAGCAGCTTGGTGTGAAAAAAATCAACTGTGGGAGCAATCATCAGAAAATGGAAGACATACAAGACCACTGATAATCTCCCTCGATCTGGGGCTCCACGCAAGATCTCATCCCGTGGGGTCAAAATGATCATGAGAACGGTGAGCAAAGATCCCAGAACCACACGGGGGGACCTGGTGAATGACCTGCAGAGAGCTGGGACCAAAGTAACAAAGGTCACCATCAGTAACACACTACAACGGCAGGGAATCAAATCCCGCAGTGCCAGACGTGTTCCGCTGCTGAAGCCAGTGCATGTCCAGGCCCGTCTGAAGTTTGCCAGAGAGCACATGGATGATACAGCAGAGGATTGGGAAAATGTCATGTGGTCAGATGAAACCAAAGTAGAACTTTTTGGTATAAACTCAACTCGTCGTGTTTGGAGGAAGAAGAATACTGAGTTGCGTCCCAAGAACACCATACCTACTGTGAAGCATGGGGGTGGAAACATCATGCTATGGGGCTGTTTTTCTGCCAAGGGGACAGGACGACTGATCCGTGTTAAGGACAGAATGAATGGGGCCATGTATCGTGAGATTTTGAGCCAAAACCTCCTTCCATCAGTGAGATCTTTGAAGATGAAACGAGGCTGGGTCTTCCAACATGACAATGATCCAAAACACACCGCCCGGGCAACAAAGGAGTGGCTCCGTAAGAAGCATTTGAAAGTCCTGGAGTGGCCTAGCCAGTCTCCAGACCTCAACCCCATAGAAAATCTGTGGCGGGAGTTGAAAGTCTGTGTTGCTCGGCGACAGCCCCAAAACATCACTGCTCTCGAGAAGATCTGCATGGAGGAATGGGCCAAAATACCAGCTACTGTGTGTGCAAACCTGGTAAAGACCTATAGTAAACATTTGACCTCTGTTATTGCCAACAAAGGTTATGTTACAAAGTATTGAGTTGTATTTTTGTTATTGACCAAATACTTATTTTCCACCCTGATTTACGAATAAATTCTTTACAAGTCCTACCATGTGGATTCATGGATTTTTTTTTTTCACATTCTGTCTCTCACAGTTGAAGTGTACCTCTGGTGCAAATTACTGACCTCTGTCATCATTTTAAGTGGGGGAACTTGCACAATCGGTGGCTGACTAAATACTTTTTTGCCCCACTGTATTTAACTGTGACCCACCAAGCTGCAGGGTTAAAGGTCCTCTCTCTGTTCAGCTACCTGCAGGTGGAGTGGGAGGTCCGCAGGAAGTCGCCTCGTCTGTTCACGTCCGACACCATGAAGAGCTTCAATTGCAGAGTCCCTCAGCAGGACAACAGCAGCGACTGTGGACTCTATTTGCTGCAGTATGTCGAGAGCTTTCTACAGGTGAACACACACACACAAAAACACACAGGTGTGAATATTTTTAACAAAATATTAACAAAAGATATAGAGAACAAAAGAGTAATAAACTGTGTGAAGCATGTCAAGAATGTATTTAATTATCTAGAAAACAATAAATTGTAATTATAAAAATGTGAAACAAAGTCTCCAAATAATTATTTATTTTTGGCATTTTTTTTAAAAAATAAATTGTATCATAATAATATTTATCACACCGTAAAAATTCTATTGAAATATGTGAAAAAAATGTGTAAAATCACAGAATGATGCTGGTAAAGAAAATATTAATTAGGTTCCTTTTATTTGTTATGTTTTTTGAGGGTAAATGTGTTGAATCGTATTTCAAGTGCGTTTTTCTGACGTTATGACTAAAAATAATATTTGAATTAGGCCTGCACAATAAATCGAAAATTTATTGTCATCGCAATATCAGCCTGCGCGATGGGCCCATCGCAAAAGACGGCGTAAACTGCGATAATTGGGTACCTTAAAATGTTTACACACGTGCTTTAAAAAAATTACCAATCAAAGAATCCCCTTTACACATTTGACCAGTCGAACAGAGCCCTTAACGGCATTAACCAATCAAATGGATTAGAGGCCCGCTTCATACGCAGGTGGAGAGCGAACAACGCTGCAGCAACGAGTCAGAGTTGTAAAGGCTGAGAGCGAGACGCATGACGAGAACGCTACTGACTATGAACTCGTGCCTAAAAGAAAGAAATAGTACCTCTCTTATTTGGAGGTACTTTGGATTTGATAAAGACGACGTTCTCCAAACACAGGTACTCTGCAAAACTTGCCGAACACTAGTCTGATCCTCTGGTGGTTGCCACGAATCTCCACCATCATCTTCAATACAACCACAGAGAACTGTTTGAATAGTTCCAGAAAGACAGGGCTAGCCAAACAAAGGTTGCTAATGTTAAGACAAAGAGCACAGCAGTCCAACAACTGTCTCTGTATCAGAGTTTTTCAAGTGGAACTCCTTATGAGAAAACGCTGAAGCGGTACAAAGAAATAACAGAGGCCATTACAAATTTTGTGACAAAGACATGATGCCTATACATACAGTTAGCAGAGAGGGCTTCACCAGTCTGATACATAAAGTGGACCGGAGATACCGCATCCCCTCACGAAACTACTTTTCCCATGTTGCCATTCCACAAATGTATGAAACATGCCGCAAGACCGTCATGTTTGAACTGAGCTACAGTAAAGAACTACAGTAAAGTTTACTCTCCAGTTTTGACTTACATCATAACTACTTGGTGAGTGGTAAAATGATGAACAGCTGCACTGAGATAATTTGCAGTATAATTTAAGTTATGTTTATTTAAAACAAATTCTTTCAGGATGTCTTTCAGAATTCAAACCTCAGAAATTTTTTTTATGGGGGCAATGTTTCAATGTTAAAGTGCACTTTGTTGTTACACTGCTAATACAGCAGCTTTCATTAAATAAAACTGTTGCAGTAAAATGGAAATTATGTATCGGGTTTTGTTTTGTTTTTTTTTTGCTATTTATTTTATCGCAAGTCATATCGTTATCGCAGTACTGATCACAGTTATCGCACATCGCAGGTTTTCCTAATATCGTGCAGCCCTAATTAGAATTATAAACTTAAAGAAACTTGCTTTTTTTTCGCGTCACTCTGTTATCGTCTTCACGGTGCGCTTTGTCTGATGTCCTGATGGTCTGAGGCTTAATCGAGCTCTCTGATTGGCTCCTCCAGAACCCTGTGGTGCACTTTGACATCCCGCTGCGGTTGGAGAGCTGGTTTCCGCGGCAGCGAGCGCGACAGAAGCGCGATGAGATCCGGAGTCTAATCATGAGTTTGCACCAGAGTCAGCTGAAGGAGGAGGAGCCAAAACCGTCGCCGAGCCGCTAACTCGTCACCGCCGCTGCTGCTGCTTCATCATTGACTGCTTCCTGTTTCACTCAGTCAAACTATATGTCTGTGAATGTACATAAATTTATACTGACACTTCCTGGTTTTTAAATAAAAGTATTTATTTAAATTTTACAATGTGAGGCTCTTATTTTGAAAGCCTGGAGCTGGCGTGCTGCAGAGTGAAGCGTGTAATTGATGCATTAATTGGTAATCAGTTGTAAGTGAAGTGAGGAGAGTGTGTCCTTGGTGTTTGTCTAAGCTGGGGTCAGAGGTCACTGGGTTACTACCAGTGAGTGTCTTGGTGTTTTCTAGCATTCCGACTTCTTTAATTTACTTTTTTAATTTATTTTTCTCCATTTCTTCATGTTTTAGTCGTCTCCTGTTCGAACATGATGCGATGTTTTTATTTCTGTGTCTGTGTTAAAACATGTTTATGTCTGCTTTTGTGTTCGTTCGATTGTGTGGGCTAGTTGGGTAATCTCTGTGGTTTTAGCAGAGCGCCCCCCCCACTGAGAACCAATCGGCTTACCGCTTATTAAGTGGATCAGACAGGAGGGGGCGCCGGCCTCAAGGAGGGCTTATACATTTAAAGACAGGAGCGCCACAGTAGAGGCCAAGATTAGTGGATGAGCATAATGACCGCTAATTACTCACCTCTATGGAGCCCAAAAAAACTTAACTTTAACTGAGGTGGGATGCACCATAGAGCCGCCACATGTCAACATAACGGCTGTCAGAGAATAAAGTTTTCTAACCAAAATAAACTTGTTAAAATTTAAAAACATTAAAGACACCTTAGAAATGTCGGCCTGTACTCTCCTGGCCTAAATGTGTTTGTTGTCTGGCCTTAGTCTGACATCAGTTCAGCCCAGTTTGGTCCCTTTTTGGTCCCAGGCTTGGATGAACTCTGGTATCTCTTACATCTAGACTTGGTCCAACCCTCTTTTGTTCGGGCGTTGGTCCTGGATGTATTGGGGCTGTTCTGTCTCTTCTCTGGTTCTGGTTTGACTCTGAACTGATTGACTGACTGACTTTTTTTTTTTTTTTTTTTAGGCCATAGAACCAGCTAATCTTAGCGATGGGAGGTTGAGATTAGACAGATTTATGGCCCCTATGAGACCTCCCAAAATAATCTAAGTGAGCCCTGAAGACGGAAAACTGGAAGTCATAGCTCGAATAAATCCTTCTCCGTTTGTTGTCATTCAACCTGCATGTTTCTTTAGGTTTCTTCACTATGTCTGTAGAAAATATCGATATGATAAAGTAGATCATGTAAAGATATTAATACATATAATTTTTGTATATTTCATGTAAATTATGTTAATATGGACATGTGACATGTTATGCAAAATTAAATGGTTTGATTTTTGTCATGTATTGTAGTTTGTTTGTTTGTATGTTTTTTGTTATTGAATGCAAAAAATGTTAAAATACAGAAAGATTTTGATTAAAATGGTTTTGAAAACGATTGTGAGCTTAATCTTTAACATCTGTTAGCGTGTTAGCACATTCCGCTGAAATCATAAAAAATATAATTAATAAATCATTTAAACCTTATTAATAATCTGAAAAATGCAAAACCTAACAAAGTAATCTGAGTAAAGATGGGTTGACTGGGTTATTCATGCTCTCAGGAGCTTTTGAGAATTTATTTTATATTTAGTGTCACTTAAGTGTTTTGTTTTTTTTTACCCCTTTTTTTTAAATGACTGTGAAGACTGTAATGTTACTCAAGGAAAAATAAACATGACATATTTATGGTTGTCACTGCCACCACTGACTTCATCTGGATTTAAGATGGATTGTACTGAAACCATGTACTGGTTGGATTTTGGCTGTAATCTACCTGGAATGTTGCTGATTTCTGACTGGATTCTGCTGGAAAATATGAATCAGTGGACATAACCCCAGGAAAATATGTACAGGATGCATGGTCACTTATACAACCAGTCAATTCAGATGGATTGACTGGATTATGGCTACATTCTTTGAGTTTTCATTGTAATCTGGCAGGATTGTGGCTGGAATCAGACACTAACTTTGTCCTATTGGATCAGAAATGTGACTATAAAACGCCACTCAACGCAACCACTCAATCTCAGCTCAGTCGCTGGATTCTTGTATGATGTATTCTAGATACAAAATTGCCTTAATGGACTTGATCCCATAACTATAAATAGAAGACTAATTTAGGGTCATTATTAGAATCAGTCGTGTTAGTATTTCACCAGGCTGGAGTGTAGATGTATTCAGACAGCAATTTTTTTTCTTAGTGGAGAGGAAATGTATGGAGCTCCAGAAAATAAATGCAAGATATTTTAAACATAACAATTACTGAGCTAAAAATGGAACCAGACTAGACTTTGGTAGGATTCCATCTGAATTCAAACTGGTCTCAGACTGGATTATGGACCTATTCTGGTTATTGATTTCTGATGCAATCTAGCTGGATTATTGCTGGATTGTACATTGATTTTGACTGACTTGTGGTGCATTTGAGTTGGATTGTAGCTGGAATCAGCCAGCGGCTTTGTCTTAGTGGAAATGGAATTTGCTCCTAGAAAAATAAAGGAAAGGATCATTTATGGTCATCATCGTTCTGGCTGCACCACAGAAGAACTTTTCCTTCACAAATGTCAGTTGTTTTGGTGGAACTTCATTTTATTTTAAGGAAATTACCTTTTTTGTAGAAGATTTATTTTAATGATAATGTATCTTGGACTTTAAAGAGCTGCATTTGAGCACAAAAACAAAATAAACGGGATTATCTGACAGGGCTTCATAATTTTTTTTTTTCAGTCATTTGTTAGTTAGGATTATTTTCTGTTTCTCTCAGCATGGTTGTGGTGGTTAATGTTGTTACCTAGGTCTGGATTTAACCTGTCGTCTCACATTTTCTTGGGCTTAACTCTATATTTTACCACTAAGTTTTAACCCTGTGCACTGTCTCCTTGCCCGACACAGCCTGTTTGTTTGATTTCCTTCTGACTGGCCCGTCGCAACGTGGCTCTGACAGTCATCCACTCCAGCAGCTTAACAAATAGGATTAGAGCGAAGAGGAAAAAAATCTCCGGCAGTAGCAGCAAAGTCCCATCTGCTCACCTGAGAGGAAGCGGCCTGCAGACAGCACACACTTTAGGATCTCTTTTGTCTTCTCTTTTTCTGTTTCTTCTGCCATGAGAACTGGTGGATGGATGAGCGGGAAGTTGCTGATGAGCTGAGAACGTGGAAATAAGGAGCAGCGAGTCCAGGGTGGATCTTTCGGGGAGGTGGTTTTCTTTTTGAGAAATGGTTGGAAAGTGTGGGAAGCTGGTGCTGTGGGTGCTTGGGGCCATGCTGCTTTCATGCTGCTTGTACATGGAAACAGGTCTGTATGTTGATGTTATTAACAGTTATTTCTTTCCTTTTATTGATAAAATGCTCTGAATGATAGTGCTGCTTTACAAAGTAAAAGCACAGTGTCATCAGCAAAATATCACAGTAAAAGTCATGACCGATGTATCACACGCTTTGATTCTTTTAATAAAAATTTTCTAGTATGAGCTGAAGAATTGCATAACAGGGGAAAAACAGCACCATCAGTCAAGTGAAAGTTTGGAGTAGCACTAATTCTATTTACTTTGGTCAGATTATTGATCCTGACACATCGAATCTTCAGTAGTGTTTTCCTGCTGGAGCCATTTTAATCAGCGGCTCCTAATCTGGGGAGGTGTGGCCCTCAAATGGGCCGTCAAAGGAAGACCAGTGACACATTAAAAATGGGAAGGATGGGATAGAGTTTAAGGAGGAATATACAATAGAATTATACCTCTGGTACTCAGTGTGGTAACTTACTATGTTACAATGAGGTCAAACTCAAACTGCAACAATAACCTTCAATAAAGTTTAAACCTGCTCCCTTAAAATCAACTAATTTATCAACTAGTCAATCAACCAAAGGCTATTTGGCAAATATTTTGATTAGGTGATTATAATTTAAAGCACTGTTAGTTCCGGTCCTAACAGAAATAAAAAATAAAAAACCTGACAAAAACAGACAGAACCTATAATTTGTTTTTAAATATGAAGTAACTTTAAGGTAACAGTCAGGTACCTGTAAAGCAGTACCATGTACTTTAGCTGTCCTTAATATTAAGTATAAAGCAGCACTAATATTAATTTAAACCACAGATGCCACCTTTGAGCTGGAGGTGGGTTTGGAGGAGAGTGGAGAATCTACAGGAGAGCCAATGGCAGCCTCTGATGAGTTGTTATACAGACGACACGGCGCTCTATCTCGAAGGAAGAGGGACGTCTTGTTTCCCAGCGGAGTCAAGCTTTGCTCTCAGGAGACGTTCGACCAAGCTATTGCGAACCACCTCAGCTACTTCCATCTCAGAGGTACATCTCTCCGCCCATCTGCACTTCTTTCGATTCACCTGCCTTAATTTTGATATTTGTGCCTGCAGGCGACAAGGTTTTCCCCTTCATCTTCTCTTCAAAGCTAGAGCGTTTTCACTTAGGCTCTGATCAAAGCATAAGCTTGAGCAGCAAGTCTGCTGTCACCTCTGTGGCAGAGGTCAGAGGTCATGCAACGCCAGATGCACTGTTTCTTAACAAGCCGATCAGCTCGTTCAGCCTTTTGGTTTCAGTTCTGTCAATTGTGTTGAGTTGCTGGGATTTTGAGCAGATTTAAAGCATGAGTCAAATCTCTACTTTAATCAAGTTTATCCCTCTATATCAATCAAAAAACATCTCTCTGTATTTAAGTCTAGCTATGGCTTACACCTTAACACAACAACACAGACATAAGCACTTAAAGAAACCACTGAGTAAAGCTCACATGGTTCCAAGGTGAACAATCAGCTTCAAACCTTTATTACAGTGAAAACATGTCTCTGTGTGTCCCAGTCTCTATTTGGGTCAAAAGAAACAGAACAATCATTAAAAAGTTCAGATTTTTTTTTAAATAGCAGCAAAATGAGCCAAAGCAAACTGGACCAACACATGAGCTAAATTAACTTTATTGCTGTTACAGCAAATGTTGGCAGGAGTCATGCAACAGGATTTAACACAATGCACTCAAATACACAAAGAACCACAAATACAACAGCTTCGTAATTCATCCGTCTCATAACCTGAACATATTAAAATAATACAATGATCAGTAATAATGGGGGAAAAAAAGCCCAAAGTAAACACAACGGGGAAGGTTTCAGAAACAAGCACTGAATGCTTTTGGCATGAAAGGATTTCTTTCACATGCCTCATAATCTTACTGTTGATTTGATTGAATTCATGTAAACAGACTCATAAATGACATTTTGTACAGAACAAAAAATCTTTTTAATTAAATAGCAAATGAAACATCTGTGTTTCTTTTCTCTGATGCCAGAAACAAAAAAAAGTATTTCCTCGTTTATACTGATGCTATTTTCTGACCTTCATTGCTGGAATTTGTTCCTTGATTTAAATTTCTCTGATCACATACTGTCCCTGTGTCATGTGCATGATTATAACATTAAAATTAGTTATGCTTATGATTTCATCAATGCTTGGACGTGGTTTCTGCTGGCATGATGCTAACTAAAAACTAATCCCACACCAATAACTAACAACCCCTTAAACACATTCACACATTCAGTTTTTTTTTCCTTTGGGGGGGTATTCTTGGTTCAAACTTTGTATAAAGCAACAGCAATGTGATATTGCTGAAGAAACAGACGTTATTACAGGGTTTCATCAATCACCTCAGCTCTGCTCAGATGAATTATGTTTTTTCCCTCAAAGTGCAGATGTGGTTGAAATTACATCTCATCAACCATCCATCATGTTTCTTTCCCTCCAGCTCTTTTTAGGCCTCGTTTCTTTTCCATTGCACTTTCTCTTCAGATTCATTGATTTCTTTGAGCACATTCACATTACTATGTAACTTACTACAACTACTATATGTCCACTGTAGCCCCAGGAGATTAGCATTAAGAAATGTGTTCAAAGTGACAAAAAGCAACAAATAGAAGCAGCACCGTGGCTTTTTTGTTGGTGGATGGATCTTGGCCTGAAGACAAAGGTGTTTTTAAAATGTACTTGCTTTAGATGTGGACCGGATTTATAATATGGAAATGTTGTACCCTCTCAAAAACACTTGAGTGGAGCACCACTTGGTTGAATAACAGAGCACTATCTAAAGAAGCCTCTAATCATATGGAATTACAGATATTTATATACATTTATAGTCTAATTTTAGTCTCTTTTTTGATTTCCATTGTTTTTGACCACCTTGGGTCTTTTTGCAGATTCCTCTGTGATAATTTCCCTTTCATCCCCCAAAAAAGTAAAGAAATCTGGGAAAATATCACAGCAGCTTATGGAAAACATTCACTTATTCTTATTATAAAGGCATTTTTAACTCACTCAAGAAAAGATGTATCCACTGTCCATATAAGTAAAAATAAAAGGCAGCTAGCCCTTCTGCAAGTATCAACACAGTAAATACATAATAATTCCTCTTCTCTTCAGACTTGAGGGTTGATATGATTTACCTGTTGAGTTTTCACATTTACATTACGTCAGATATAGGTTAAAAGTCCTATCAGTCAGAGCTTGCAGGGGTGCTATTAGTTGTTGAAGTAAAAAAATGGAGGCAGACAAAAAGCTGCTTGTTTGGGCAAGATTATGTCTAAAATAGTCATGTAGCTTTGTGAGGACCACAAACCTGACAAGTGACAGCCTTACAGACAACTTTTGTTTTTTAATGTGGACCCAACAGTAAATTTTACCTTTCAGGATCTTATTATCTTCAGTAATTGGTGTCTCTGTGTGTTTTAGTGTGTCAGGAGACAGTTTGGGAGGCCTTTAAGATCTTCTGGGATCGGCTGCCCGAGCGGGATGAGTACCAGGGCTGGGTGAGCCGCTGCATGGATGGCTCCATCAGTGTCATGGACATAGGCAGATTCTTCAGCCAATCAGAGGAGCATCGGAGTCTCATCAGGAGTGTAAGAACACCACTAAAGCTAATAATTGATCCATTAATTGATATCTTAAACAATAATAAAAATATTTATAAGTTGCAGCCCTGCTTTCAGATAGTGGTATTGGTGCAAAACGTTTTATTCTCCACTGTTCTCATCATTATACATTTACAAAAAGAAGATTGCTGTGGTTTTCCATTCTTCCCCATCCACGTTAAATTAAAATTAACAGGCTAAAGCAAACCATATTCGTGCTTCTTTGGGAAGTTGTAAATTTTGGTGATATTCTTTGCTGATTATGTGTTTTTCTGTATTTCAGAGAGTTGCTCTGGTTGCTGCAATGAACATGTAAGTTACCAGCAATTAGACAGTCAAATGTGTTATTGTGTAAACTGTACAAATATAAATTTAACAAATCACTAAGTGACGTGTCATGTCCATGGATATCTTGAAAAGTAAAAAACAGTAAATAATGTTGTCAGGTCAGACAGGACTATTTAACGATTTGAACTTTGAAAGCTTTCAAGCAACAAAATCTTAATCAACAACTTTGATAATACTGCTAATTATAAACAGTCTACATGTAATTCAGCAGCACAGTCACACAGTGGTTAGCACGGTTGCCTCACAGCAAAAAAGTCCTAAGTATAATTCAACCATTAGGGTCTTTCTGTGTGGACTTTGCATGTTCTCCCCATATTTGCGTCCATATTAGTCCGGCTTCCTCCCACAGCCCAAAGACATGCAGTTAGTGGGGTTAGGTTAATTGTTGAATCTAAATTACCCATAGGTGTGAATGTGAGTGAGAATGGTTGTCTGTCTCTATGTGTTGGCCCAGTGACAGACTGGCGACCTGTCCAGGGTGTACCCTGCCCCTCACCCTATGGTAGCTGGGATAGCTCCGCGCCACCCTGAATTGGATAAGTGGAAGAGAATGGATGGATACATGTAATTCTTAGTTTATTGCTTTCCTAGAACATTATTTTTAACTTAATAAGTCTGTGGTCTTTAAAATAAAATATCTCACTTCAATACAACACATTGTACAACGCTAGTTCAAAGCAAATTATGAGTTTATGCACTATGTATAGCCTAACAGTATTAAATTAAGTTTAATCAGTATTAAATCAATAAGATTTCTGAGGACTTGACACTGAGGTAAATGGTTTGTTAGACTTTTTGTACCAGCAGTGATTAGTTCAAAAACTAAAAGTGGTGGTTGTGTATTTACATCTATGTTGTGTTTGATCACCTGCTGCAGTGTGCCCATCAGCCCTACTCCATGCAGGTAGGCCTGCAGACACTGAACACCAACCACAGAGCTGGGCTGGAGTCAGACAGTGGAATTAGGAGACCTATTTTGCTAATTTAGTGCTCTATATTCTGACTCTGGGATTTCAGAACTTATTACTTATTATTTATAATTGCTGAATCTCTATGCAGCCCTTCAGAATCAGAATACTCTATAAATTTCTAAGGAAATTGCTCCAAATCAATAAGGAGGGTAAATGACTGAACTAAATTAAATAATGTATATATTACAAAGTGAAATCAGGTCCTAATATATATATACAAATATAAATATCGAGAATATTACAGAGATTAAACACATGTGACTGACATTGTACTCTAAACTGTTTCTTTAACACCCCCATCCCACCCTACCCCCTTTTCTGGAAGCCAGCTGAGGGGCAAACATCAGACTTTCTGAGCTGTGTGTGGTAAATAAATGCATGACATAGTTCAGACAGTTGAAAGAACAGTGGTTAACTCATTATTTAACACTATGTCTATGTTTACAGCATATATCTGACAGTGTTCGTTGGCATTAGCACTAAGATCAAAATGTATCAGAGTAGAAAATAAATAAAAAAAAATGTCAACTTTAGTCTAATCTAGAGATTTTGAAGAGCTTTAATGACTCCATCCCAGAGACAGAAAACTGAGCTTTGTTGCTTTCTACTCTGGCAGGACGCTGGCCAGTTTTAGAGGTTGGAGAAGAGAAAGGGAAGTGCTCGCGTGCGTGGCTTGTTTATCATCTCTGCTTTCTTTGGCTTGCTGCATGTTTATTTATTTATTTTACAGTTGTGTGGTTTTTGTTAATAAAAATTCCTCAGTCCAGCTGCATGGGAATTGTTGCAGTTTAATAAATTTAAAGGGGAATGCCAACTATTTTAAGGATTCACAGATGTTTTGTGTACATTGACAATGAATGAGGCTCCAGGGTTTGTGGACCTGTAGGGTTTGGTAAATGTTGGACATAAATACGAGACTTTAAAATTGTTCTTCTCACTAAACTGGGAAACAAGAAGGACATAGAAACCTTAAAACAGATGATGTTCCCCTTTAGAAGTCACATTATCATGCTTTATATGTCTTTTGTAGCACATCAAATCTTTGTTTACTAGACAAAGTTAGACTTCACAGCACACCATCACAGAAGAGGACAAAAACAGAAGTATTAAAGAAGCTGGCACTGTCCTACTGGTTAAATGATGTTTCTCTCAGCTGAGTGCTAGAGGAGATAAATCACGTTTTTGCTAAATGCTTTGCTTTTTGTCTCTGTTTGTCTTGTAGCTCGGAGACACCGACCACTCAGACTGGAGATGCAGTGACCGAGATCTCACCAGGTAAATATTTTTGATATCAGGGAGTCTCCATTACCCTTTCAATGTTCTAATGAGCTTTTAATACAATAAGCAGTTATTCTTAAGATACTACTAGATGCTTTAGTTATTTTCCAGTGTATCAGAAATAATTCCCATCATGGTAATCAGTTCATCTGGCAATATTTGTCTTTTGAGCTCTGTGCTCTGGTCAGTATAAGCCAGTTATTCAAAACGTCCTTAACTTCGACCAATTTTTTTTTTAAGAACACAAAGTACATGAAGATATTTTTGGTAGTAACTTAGTAACTTGGCAGACAGAGCCTTTTACTCTGTTTGGTCAGAAAGCTCAGCTTTGTCCAGAAACACGTTTTGGACAAAAGCCAATCACGGCTCACTGTAGCCTCAACATGTGGCTACACGTGTACACAAGGTGGACCATTGCTGATTACTTGATTTATGCATCTCCAAAGATATATCTCAGCCAACTTGTACAGAGAAGGGTGTTATCATTATCTATTGTACCCTAATAAATTGTGGGTCAAGGAAGTTGATAAACCCACCAGGACACCAGGACTTTGGTTTAAAACTGATAAATTGAAAAAAAAAAATACTGATTTGAGAAGCCCCTGTGCATGCCAAAAACTTCTAATTTAGGGATGTTTTGCCATCTTTGGCATAGCCCTAACAAATATTCATGAATGGGCTTTACAACTAGCTGAAGGAATCTATGGACTGGATGTGCATACAGATTAGTGCCTTACTGGTGACTCTTTTACGAGCCACTGAAAGTCTTTGTTGAAACCCCAATTGGTGGCACAAAGTGTCAGCAGCCGCAGTCACTCACCTTACAACCAAATCTGACTTATGTGAAGTAGGAGTGGGTGCAGGAGGCTGATTCCCGTGACACGCTCCACTCTCAGAATAGATCTGTAAGCCTATTTACGGGCAACTGTCTGGTCAATGGATGGAGACTGAGTAGAGGACTGGGAGCAGAAATGTGGACATGACAGAGTTACTGCAGGACAACTATCAGGGTTAGTGAAATCACAGCTACAGATGGTTCATTTTGACCTTGTTTTTGTTTCATGTCATCATCAGTATGATTTCTGTCAAAGTGCATCGGCTATGAGGTCTTCACATTGACATCCAATAGAAAGAAAACTGCAGAATGTTTTCATGACACTCTTGGTTCATGAAGTCGGTGACGTTCATGATAGTCCCCAGATCTCAATGAGATTCTCAACAGAACCCCTGCTGTCAGAAGTCATGAATTGCAGCCTTTTTTTAGCAGATCATTTTAAGGATTAGTTACTTGTTGGCAGACCTGGAAGTTATTTTATCCAGAGGGAAAACATGGCAGACTTCCAGTGGAACTTTAGGTCACAGGTTAGCATTGTTAAGTAACATTCTTCAGCTCTGCAGTCAATGTCAATTACAAGCAGGAACAAGGAGGCAAAGGACACACCTTGTTTTATGAAGCTGAAAACTGCAATAGCGAGGATAAACTGAGTATTTCTTAAAAACTGGTGCTCTTCTCTTCAGTTCTTTTAAACATTTTATACTTACCCTCATTGTTACAAAGAACCCATTTAGGATATCTGATAAGTTAAATATATATACAGAAATGTTTTGGTGTTGTTATTTGTTGTATTCGAGATTAGTGTATCAACAATAAGGTGAGCAAAATTTAAAAATTCTGCAGTAGAATTTGGTTGTAATGCTTAAAATGCTACCTTTTCTTTGTCCTCCTCCTTTAAGTTTTCTCTTCTTTTTTGCAACTATAGGAGAGAGTGACATCATCATTGGATCAGAGACAATCACAATCAAGCAAGACGATCTTACTGTAGATCTTGAGGTCACTTCTTGGGTTCCTCCGGTCTCTGTGACTAAAGGTCCACATCAAGAGTCTACGGCACACATTAACACTGAGGTTTTAAGTGTTGGGGGCCTGCTTGAGGATTCTGTGGAGGTGGCAACAGAGGCTGATTACGCTGTTACACATAAGCCTTTAAATTGGATCGATCAGGAAATTGGGGAAGACAAAACTATCCCTGAAATATCAGATAAGGAGGAGGCTGTAGTTGAAGATGACAAGATCATTGGGATCATCCCTGAAAATGTGATCATAGTTGACTCTGAGGTCATTCAGGAAGTTACCCCAAAAGGTGAGAAACCTCCATTAGAGGTTGTGGCCCATGAAGCACCCACAGAAGAAACTGTTGTGGTTCTTCAGAAGCCCACCACAGCATCAGAAACTATCAAATTGGAGGAATTAGGGCAGAAGGTACATCCGAAGGTGACCTCTGAGGCTCCTTCAGAAGTCATGATACAGCACATCCCTAAGGCAACCACAGAAGATGCTGTTGAGACAGAAATTAAACGAATTCCAGAAAAATCTCTGGATATCCATGACAAAACGTTCACTGAGGATTTTGTAGAGAAACCCTCAGAGGATTTACAAGAGCCAATTGATGAAGCAATACCACTTCCAATTCCTGAAGAAGCTGAAGGCAAAATACATGCACCTCCAGTAGAACATCCTTCAAAGGCAGTTGTAGAGGTGAGCCAAGAAGTAACCAAAGTCATCACAGAAGCAACAGAAACTGTATTACTGATAACAGATGCAGAAGAAGAAGCTGAAATATTCAATAATGTGACTCCAAAACAAGGATCTGCCTCAAATGTAGAAACAGAAGTCCCCTCCCAGGCCTCAATTCTGACGACAACACATAAGATGGAAGTAACAGTTGTTGAATACACTCCAAAGGACAAACCAACACTAATGGCTGAGGTTACTTCTAAGCCTGTTCTAATATTAGAACATAACAAAGGTGAAAAATATAGTGTCACAGAGGAACCGCCAACAATACAGATAACTACATCCAAGGAACACAGCAAAGAAGAAATACCAGTGGTGTCAAAAGAGGAGGTAAAAGCAGAAGTCAAACAAGAAGAGGTTGTTCTGGTAGATAGGACTAAACAAATAACACAGACTGGTGTAGAAGGGCCAAAAGATACAGTTGCTGAAGAAGTTGCAGTTCAAACAGTAACAGCACCAGAAGCAGCAGCAAAAGAACTACACAAAAAAGCTGAAGAGGCGACAGTTATAATGGAGACTACATTAATAACCTCAGACGATGTCGCAACAGACACAACAGAAGAAGAAAGAGCTGAGGTAGTTGTAGAAATACCTTTTGAAGAGGAAAAACATGTAACACAGATAGAAGGGAAAATATCGGAAGCTACAGGAGAACCAGTTAAAGATGAAGATGATACAAGTGATGACTTTAGAGAAACTGTACAGGAGGAAGGAAGAAAGGAAGAAACTACAGAACAACCAAAACTTTTAGTGGAAACTTTACATGAACCTGAACCTCTCAAACCTGTGGAAGAAATTGTAGATATAGTAGAACCTTCAGAAATGACTACAAAGGATGTCAAACCCATAGAAGAAACAACAAAGGAGACTGAGCCCACAATAGAACCAGCAGAAGAAGTAGAACTTGTAGAAGTCATCAGAGAAGAGACTAAACCTCTGGAAGAATTGGCACAAGAACTGGAACCTGTTAAAGAAACCACAGAAAAGACAGAACTAATAGAAAAACCAGTGACAGAGGCCAAATCCGTAGAAGAGATTCATGAGAAGTCACCACAACCCAAGAGAGAACCGACAAGAAAAACAGAACTAAGTGAAGAAATGACAGTGAAACCTGAACTCAAAAATGACCTAGTTCAAGAAGCAGAAGGACCAGAACTCAAAGCAGTACCCAGAGAAGGCGAACTCATCAAAGATACTACAGAAAAAACACAACCCACAACAGAACCAGCCCAAATTGAATCTATAAAAGAAACTGGTGAAAAAAATGAACCAACAAGACAATCTATAGAACAATCAAAACCCAAAACAATAACGGAGGATGATAAACCTGATTTTGTTTTAACATCTGTCAATAAAACTCAAGAAGCAGCTGAAGGGGAAACATTTGAGGACAGAGAAGAAGCTGCCTTTGAGAGCTTAGATGAGGTAACGGAGAAAGAAGCTGGATTTGAAGATCCAGAAACAGATGAAACTTCACCAGAAGTTACAGAGACCCCTTCAGAATCTGATGAAGAAATCACTCCTGTGCTTGTTGTTGTTCCAGAAGACACAGAGACATCTGCACCTGAGATAACAGTGGAACCTCCAGGTGGATCTGAAGTGGGAAGTGAGGAAGAAATCTCAAAGGCTCCACTTGAAACATCTCCAAAAGCTGTCACTGATGCCCAACCAGGCACAATTTCAGAGGTAGAAACCCCTAAGGGGGTCACCCCAGAGTCTCCTAAAGAGCTTCCCAGTAAGGAAGATGGTGCCTCAGATGAGGGCAGTATCCCGGTAGCTTTAGAAGACCCTGATCAAGAATCAGCTGAGGGTGACTCCCCAACTGAAGAAGTGGATGAAATCTTAACAGAGACTCCACTAGAAGTGGCACCTGAGTCAGTTGATTCCATCACCCTAGAAACAGTTGTGGATTTCACTGAAGAGAGAACACAAAGTACTACACTGGGTGCCACTGAGGAGTCTACCCCTACTTCCTATTTGGAGGTTACGACCAAGTATGTGGTCGAATACAATAATGGTAACTTTCCCGATCTTACAGAGAGGGTTTATGACGTAAATGGCAACTTTTTTGGAAACAATGGCTTCAAGTTGGAGGATGAGGAGGAGAACTTGGTAAGAAGATATGTTTAATCAGATGACTTGAGGTAATCCCTTCATACATGACATTCCAGTACCAACCCCATATCCGTATGCCTACCTTCAAATTTAGATTGGCAATGAGATAGACACGTTACTTCTGCCCCCGAGGCCCCTGAAGGATGAGGTGGTAGAGTTGAGCATGAAACTGAAAGAGGAAACCTACAACGATGCGCTGAGAGACCCAAGCAGCTTTGAGTATCAGCAGCTGGCCAGACACTTCAAACGCAGGGTGAGTCAACTATATTTTCAATCTGCTCTATATATGAAGGGGTCTGTGCAGACATGCCATGTAATGTGCACTTTTTAAGATGCTTTACCACTATGAAATGTTGGGTTGGATATACAAGACTTTCTGAGATATCAACATACCTGCTGTAGTCATTACCTGAACAGTGACTTGTATACAGCATTAAGAGTATACTCACGGGTATTTTTCTAAAGAATTTTATATGCTTGACTGCAAATTCTTTGCATTAGATAACAGCCAAAAATGTCAAATGAAAAAGAGTAGGAGAAGGAGTGTGATTCTTTTTTCATTCATATAAACCAAGAATATTAATGCAAATATTAATGACTCAACAAATCTGAAGAAGAACCTTAGAATCTGTGGTCAATCTTTCATGAAATCAGTGCAGCTATTTAATTGAGTTTATTTCAGTGAGTGAAATGGATTTGAAAACTCTTTTTAAGGCTTAATATTAGGTCTGGTGGTGCGGTGCTTTTTTGGAGTAGGAAGTGAAAATGTCAAAGTCAGAGTGGAGTCCCAAATTATTGGCAAATGCTAGCTAGTTTTCTCAGCAAGCTGACACAAATACTTGTACATTTGTGCTAATTAACATATAAATAAAATCCCAAAATTTCGCTCACCAAAAGAGACTTCTTGAATGGCCTATTAGTACAATTAAGCATAGAACAGCCATACTAGTACTCACACAATTACATTTAAAATGCTCCAAAAAGCTCAACAGCACAAACACAGTCTATCCTAGGGAATCGATTTGCTGACACGAAGCCTGGAAGACAGCTAGCAGCTACAGCTCCATATGTCATCATCTGTCTGCCAGTCTACGAGGTCATGCCTCTAATAATACAAACCTTGAGTCTTAATACAATTTAAACAGATGAGTCATAAAAATTATCCCCTGTATAGTTGTTATGAAGGGGGAAATTAGGGGTTTTTTTGTAACAGGCTTTTGTATCAGGTAAACATGTGTATTTCTGCTGTAAAGGTGGATATTCTAACACTGAATCACTGCTGGAGCCAGCCTCAAGTAGACATTAGAACAGGGGCGTGGGGGAACACCAGGCCTCAAGGACCGGTGTCCTGCAGGTTTTAGATGGGTCCTTGATCCAAAACAACTGATTTAAATGGCTAAATTACCTCCCCAACATGTCTTTAAGTTCTCCAGAGGCCTGGTAATAAACTAATCATTTGATTTAGGTGTGTTGACCCAGGGTAATATCTTAAATCTGCAGGACACTGTTCCTTGAGGCCTGGAGTTCCCCAGCCTTGCATTAGAGGAACTGCAATCTTTGTTACTTACTTGGTGTCGGTTTATCTAACCCTTTACACATGGGTCAAGTCACTG
Source organism: Maylandia zebra (assembly GCF_041146795.1). NCBI lineage: Eukaryota > Metazoa > Chordata > Actinopteri > Cichliformes > Cichlidae > Maylandia > Maylandia zebra. The sequence goes on along the minus strand of NC_135188.1, from coordinate 18,965,375 downwards.
TACCTGGGGCTATAGGTGCCAAGAGACCTGTTTAATGTAACTGTAGTTTTTGTCTGTTGAACACAAAGTTGTTCAAAGCAAATGCAAACATATGAAAGTAGCAGTTTAGAGTCTAGGGGCCTAAAAAGAGGAGCATCTCCTTCTCAATGATTGTTGTTTGTACTCTGTGAGCTATTTTATGTTGGAAACAGCAGGGATTTTCTGGAAATGATTTTTATCTCAGAATGTTTTTAACTTTGTTCCTCCTTGTTTTGGTTCTGTGCTTCCTGCTGACACCTCTTCTTCCCTCCTTCCTTCTCTTTAACTACTTTCTCTGACGTCCACCATACTTACTCATCACCAAACTGACTTGCTTGTGGTTTCCCACAAACTGCAGACTCAGGAGTTTGGCTGTGTCTTTAAAGGCTTTTGCCTGTTTTTCACGCATTCGGATTCTTCACGCTTTTGAGCTCAGTTTCCTCCCCCCTGCCAGCAATCGGCTATACGAGCCGATGAGGCAGAAACAGAGCTGGAAAACTGCAGAGGACACACAGTACAGTATACGAGCAGTGAGTCACCACGAGCTGCTGGAAAAAAAGCTGCTTTGCCAGGAAAGCAGAGCGCTGGTGAGTTCCCGAACTGCCGGGAGGCTTTCAGGCTCCACTCCACGTTAGTGACGCGGGAAGGCAGTTTATGGTTTAAGTATCGGGGTCAGGCTTGTTAATGAGGGAGTATGAAGTGGATAATAGAAGCAGCAGGAGCTCTGCTGCAGCACAGAAACACACATGAAGAAGAAGAAGCACAGTGCAAATGCAAAATGCTGTTTTTTATCCAGATAAGCATGACTTTAACTGGGCATCAAGAAACCGAATGGCCAACCATTTATCAGTTTATGTCTTTCCATGATGGTTTTACAAAGTGGGAAGACTTCCAACTTGAAGAGCTAATACGTGTTTAAAAATGCACACAGTGGTCACTCTCTGAGAAGACTGTATAAACCTCCAGCTTTATGAACATTAGCAGGTCTTCAGAGTACGTCTCACCATCAGCAGATCATTTTTCTTGATAATTTAAAGCAGAAAAAGGGCTGACATGAACAATACTCATATGGAAAAAGACTTACTTCCACTGTTACAACTTAAAGCCATATATTTATATAGTTAATTATTCACAGTGTATTAAATCTTTACAGATTGCAGTCTTAAGTAAAGGTCAATGTTTCTTTCTCTGACAGTTTGAGTCCACTCATCCTTCGTTGCAGCTTTTAGCTGCACACATTTCACAGCCAAAAGTAATTTAAAGAGATTATTTTCATCTCAACTATGAGACTGTCTGACAAATGAGAAGTCCACCTTCTCTCCAGAAATATTCATCAGTTCTTTAGCAGTTCCGAGCAAAACAACATCAGCTCTGCCTCTAATATCATGCCCTGACTGCTCAGTCCATAATACACTGAAGCCCATGGGCTCGTTCAACCAGGCAGTCAATCCTAAGCTACTAACCCTGGCCTGGGACTAGAGTAAGGTGCTTGGTAACTTTGTTCTAGGCAGAATAACTTGGTTTTTGCTGTTGTAGTTTATCATAGTGATATTCATAATCACTCTTAGTCTAGCCTCACACCTAGGACCAGTCTGCCTTGTGAAACTATAAACTTGGCTTTTGTGACCACTCGGATGATTTAAATCAAATCAAATCAAATCACTTTTATTGTCACATCACATGTGCAGGTACATTGGTACAGCACATGTGAGTGAAATTCTTGTGTGCGAGCTTCACAAGCAACAGAGTTGTGCAAAATACAATAATGTAAACAAGCAAAATACAAGAATGGCTACATCTGAAACTAATAAATATATGTACAATATATAATAGTATATGCATTTCTGGATGTGTATACTAAATATTTTTCTACGTGTGTGTGTGTGTGTGTGTGTGTGTGTGTGTGTGTGTGTGTGTGTGTGTGTGTGTGTGTGTGTGTGTGTGTGTGTGTGTACATATTTTACAAATTAAATAGAGTAAACAATAAATAAAATATATAAAATAAAATATACAGAGTGAGACATGTGCAAAACAGTGGCATTACTGTACAGTATGGAGTGCATAATGTTAAAGTTCCAGTAGTGAAGCTGAGGTGTCTATGAAGTGTTCAGCAGTCTGATGGCCTGATGGAAGAAGCTGTCTCTCAGTCTGCTGGTACGGGACCGGATGCTGCAGAACCTCCTTCCTGAGGGAAGTAGTCTGAACAGTTTATGGCTGGGGTGACTGGAGTCCTTGATGATCCTCCCCGCTTTCCTCAGGCACCGCTTCCTGTAGATGTCTTGGAGGGAGGGAAGCTCACCTCCAATTATCCGTTCAGAGCACCGCACTACTCGCTGGAGAGCTTTGCAGTTGTAGGCGGTGCTGTTGCCATACCAGGTGGTGATGCATCCAGTGAGGATGCTCTCAATGGCACAGTGATAGAAGGTCCTGAGGATGCGGGGGCTCATGCCGAATCTTTTCAGTCTCCTGAGAAAGAAGAGGCGCTGCTGCGCCTTCTTCACTGTTTTGTTTGTGTGTACTGACCACGTAAGATCCTCAGCCAGATGTACTCCAAGGAACCGGAAGCTGCTCACTCTCTCCACAGCAGCGCCGTTGATGGTGATGGGGGTGTGTACTTCTCTGCACCTCCGGAAGTCCACTATCAACTCCTTTGTCTTTGCGACGTTGAGGGTGAGATGGTTGTCTTGACACCAGTGGGTCAGGGCGCTGACCTCCTCCCTGTAAGCTGTCTCATCACTGTTGGTGATAAGACCCACCACTGTAGTGGTGCTGATTTGGTGCCGAACACTTCCTGGATAAGGTGTTTCAGGCCTATTCTACTAGAAACAGAACCTGGATTAGACCTAGAGTGCACTGAGGTCAGTGTACATATAAGAAATCTCTGTGAGTTTCAGACTTTTCTAAATGCTCAGTTCCACACAATGTTTTTCTACCCTTGGTTTTGCACGACATCCTAAAAATGGATATCCCCTAATATAGTCATTTGAGAAACAGAAGCCTCACCCACTTGTTGTTCAACCAATAGAAAAAGCTGCGATCTCATAAAAGGGCTTTATTTTTACACATATATATATGTTATAAGTTGCTAACTTGGCCTCACAAAAGTCTGGTTTGACTCTGATGTTAGAGGTTTTCACTCATGTTTTCTTCCTTTCTTCGACAAACAGATTGAAGATGCCTTTCATAGAGTGCCGGGCTTCAAGACGGTTTACATTGTGGAATTCAGGTACAATTCAGCTGGCATACAGTACAAAAAGAGCACCTATCAAGCCCTCATGTAAAATTAGTTTTGCTAAAGAAAAGATACAAATTTTAAAATAAGTCATTGACTATTGTTTTAGTTATATTATGTTGTGTTTTCCCTGTTTTTTCAGACCCCAGAAGGATCTGGAGCGGTAAGTTGGACAAACGTTAGTTTTTCTATTATCCCCTGATTTTATAGATTCGCTACCTGATACAGACAATACAGTAAAGTAACTTCTCAAAGCTCGTGTGGAGATAAGCTACCCTGTAGATTATGAGTCCAAATGTCATGCTTTCCACGTCATCATGTCTTCACAACCCCTGTGACCTGTAAATAACGGCTCTGCTGTAGCTCTGCTCTACTTGCCGCTTAATGTCTTTACCAACAGTCACCTCTTAAGTGGGATAAGTCGTTGGGTAGCTTCAGGCCACCTGTAGACCCTGTAGTGTTACCGTTAAAGGTTTATGACAGGCTCACTGTTATTCTGTCCGGGAAACCCCACCTCAGGTTAGTCTGTCTTTGTGAGCCCCTAAAGCTACCTGAACTCTGAGAGCTGCAGGAGGAAAACAGTCAGGCTGTAAAATCATCAGATTATAGATGTTTGCATGTCAGCTGTGATTTAAAAAAACAAACTGCTGAAACAACATTATCAGACATCAGTAAAAAGTTACTCTTTTCACTAAATATAGCCTTATAACTTGTAGGTTTTATTATGAACTGCAGTGGATATAATTTCCTCAGACGTTAGTGATAATCTCATAACAATTTGCCAGTATTTATCTTAATTGACATTGTGATAATTTATGGATAATAAAGCAACATCTTTTTAACATTTCCAGATAATGTCTTGATCACTGTTAGTCAAGTTACTTGAAAATAGTAATTAGTTACCAATTAGTGATTACTTCTTCAAGGAGGTAATCCCGTTACTTTACTGATTACTTATTTTAAAAGGTAATTAGTTACTTTATTACTTTATAAAAACATTATACACAACCTGAATACAGACATTTCAGCCCAATTCATTTTTTCTGCATAATCTATCATATAAAATTGAATCAAATGAAAGTCTCTTTTTAAAAATTATTTTAACAGTTTTAATCTTTTAACTTTATGCACATTGCATCAAGCAAAAAATTAGTTATATGCAACTTGAAGAAATTTGTTTAACATTTAAACCTATTTTCTGCATATTTCAGCATATAAAATAAAATATTTTTTTGTGTTTACACTTACTCTTTCAAATAGATCCAAGTAAAACACAGCAAAAAATAAATAAAATCAAAGATTCAGCGGCATTGGGTTAGTGTAGAAAAGACATCTTGATGTCAAGATAATTTCCCAATGTTGCCTGATAATTCCCTACCAAACTAACCTGATGAGATTCAGGTTCCTGTAGTATCGTGAAACAAGCTGACCAGTCCTGTTTTCGTCCTCCTAGGGGTTTGGTGGTCCTTGTGCACTATGCCATCACTCTGGAGGTGGATGGGAGTGGGATTGCCAACGACACGTTGGATTTCATCTCTCTGCAGAACAACCTTGTGGAGAAGAACTACCCTGGTTCCGCTGAGCAGCCCACTGTTGTCTACACCATCACTGACTTCCGCAACTACATCACTGAGGCTCTGCACAAAGACAACTTCATGACCAACAATAGCCTGGAGACACAGGGTGACCCACTGCTGTTGGAGAATGGTACCATACCCGACACTTTACCTCAAGTGTTTTAATATTATTATTGAGAAATAAATAATAAGGTTTTAACAACTCAAATAAAACCAAAAACTATTTAAAGCTCAGTTCAAAACAAAACTGAGTGCAAATCCATTTTACTCTTATTCACGATAACAAATAAATATATTCCATCAGACAGATCTTCAACTCTAACTGATCCTGTTTCTTTCTGCAGCAGAGAACTTGTTGCCTCCTGTGAAACCAACAAGTCAACCATTTGACACCTTTGACAACATGGTGAGTCGAACTTAAACATACTTAAAATTATCGGTACATGTTCTATATATGTTCATTTCCTTAAAGTATCGACCATCTTATAAAGTACAAGCATCCAGCTGTATTACTGTTGATAAAAAATTAAAGTAAACATGAGATGAGTGTGCATTTATACTGTTCTGCTAACTCTCTCACATGGAGAATATGGCAAATCATAGTTCTTGGAAACTAGTAAAATATATAGAATTTTATGTTGATGACACTCTTTAAATGATTTCTGTTTCAAGGACAATGTCCTCGCTGCAGAGAAGCCTCCCGATGCACCGACGCATGAGGCGGATGACAATGATGTTTTCTCAAAGAAGGAGGACTTCCTGTTCGATCCTTTCAGCCAGTGGAAAGCTCCACAGCTTGACAGGACAAGCGAGAATGATGTCTTTTTGCTTGATGAGAGTACAGCGTCTCCACTGAACCCTGAATTTCCACAGAAGACCTTCGATCTGGAGACTCGAAACAGTAAATTCTTACTTACTGTACAGAAAAGTGAATTTTAAATTGAAGTATAGTGTGAACACACTTGTTTATCTTATAATTGTTCAATAGCTTGGTCAAAAATTCTAAGGCTTGAATTGAACACTATCTAAATTCTTGAAGGTGATTCTGAATTCTGCAGATTGGAGTTTGTTGTTTATATTTTAGATTTACAAAGAGCAAGAAAATGCTGGTTTAATAGTCAAAGGGATGATTTTGAAAAAATCAGGAAAAATTGACCATATATATGTATATATGTATATGTATGTATATGTATATGTATATATATGTATATGTATATATGTGTATATGTATATATATATATATGTGTATATGTGTATATATGTGTATGTATGTGTATATGTGTATATATGTGTATGTATGTGTATATATATATATATGTGTATGTATGTGTATATATATATATATGTGTATGTATGTGTATATATATATATATGTGTATGTATGTGTATATATATATATATGTGTATGTATGTGTATATATATATATATATGTATATATATGTATGTATGTGTATATATATATATATATATATATGTATGTATATATGTATGTATGTATATATGTATGTATATATGTGTATGTATATATGTATATATGTGTATATATATATGTATATATATATATATATATATATATGTATATGTGTGTGTGTGTATATAAAATATTAGATATTTTATATATATACAAGAATATATAATAATATGTAATAAACCTGTTCTGTTCTTGACTTTCTCGTTTCTACAGGTGATGGAAAAATTGAAGATGAGGGATTCCTCTTGAGTAATTCTCCCCCTGCCAGTGACAAAACCAACCGAGAGAATGATGCTGTCAGTCCTGAAATTTCCTCTGCAGCCAGACAACCCCCTCCTGTAAACCAGCAGACAATACCTGGGCTCACTCAGAATGATGGTTCTGGCTCTGGGTCCTCTGGAGACGACCAGGAAACTGATCTTTGGATTTGGCAGACTTCAGTGACATTCAGTGACAATGAAGGTGGAAGCCTGGACATGCTCCCACCGCCTGACCTGGAGGAGACTGAAGAGGAGGACATTGATTTAGGCGAGGTTGCTGTTGAACCATTAACTACTAAGAAATCTGTTTTGGTTGACATGGGAGTAGAATTTATTTTAAAAGCAACAGCAGCTCCTGTTTTTGAAGAAGCATCGTCAGAAGGACATTTTGAAAAACCTTTTCTGGATGAGGTCCTGGTGACTCCGCACATAAGCACTGATCCCCGATACTCAACCACAACTCATGCACCTGTTTTTTCTCCCAAAGAAACTCTGGCTGTCGAGTTTTCTGTACAAACAGTGGAAGCGTCTGGCATGTATGATGACTACTCCTTGACTGAGCCTCAAACCCCTGTGGGAGTAGTTACAGATTCTCCTGAACCTGGGGCTTGGACTCAGGAGGAAGCTGTTTTTACTGGACCATCGGATTTAGCTATTGGGCTTCATAAAACCACTGAAGAGGTGGAAGTGCCTAGTGAAACAACAATAGAGCTTTCAATGGTTACAACTGAATCTAAATATGCAGAAAATGGACCTGAGAATGTAGATGTTCAAGTTACAGTTATATCTGGACCACCTAAAGTACCTGATAGGGACAGCCCTGCTACCCCACACACAATCACGGGCAGTGATTTCAGCTTTGATGCCATCACTGATGCACCATCAATAGTTGAAGTTCTTACAGAAAAACCTGAACTGCTACTGGCAGGAATAAAAGCCCAAGATCAGGTTGAAATTTTGGAAGAACAGCATATCGGGACAACAACAACAGCACCAGCAAATAAAGTACAAGATGAGGACCTGATTGTGGATGAGGTGATGATCGCCATTACAACAACTACTACTCCAGTCCCAACTTCATCAGTAAGGCCAGATCACCACAGTAGCATTGCACTCTCACCAGAGAAGGACTCGCCATTCACTCGAGTGTCAGATTCAGTGCCAGATGATGATGATCTGATTCATCATGAGCAACTAAACCATGAAGAGCTTACTGTATCCTCAATAAGCACACAGTCTCCAGATGGGTTAGACCATCTGGTTCACAATGAACCAGCAGTGTTTCACCATGAACACACAAGGTATAAAGATATTACTAACACTTCAGTAATCACACCACCTTCAGATGCTCCTCAATCAAAACCAGCAGTGATTTATCATGAACACCATGAAAATCTTCCTGAAGCTCCATCAAGCACTCCTCCTCCATATGGTCCTCAGTCAAAACCAGTAGTAGCTCACCATGAGCACACAAAGCATACAGTTCTTAATGAAGCACCAGTAAGCACAGAACCTGTAGATGGTCCTCAGTCAAAACCAACAGTTGTTTACCATGAACACCATGAAGAGCTTCCTGAAGCTCCAAGAAGCACTCCATCTTCAAGTAGTCCTCAGTCAAAACCAGCAGTGGTTCACCTTGATTATCGAAACCATGAAGATCTTCCTGAACCTCCAGTAAGCACTCCTTCTCCAGATGGTCCTCAGTCAAAACCGGCAGTGATTCGTCATCAGGACCATGAAGATGCTCCTGAAGCTCCAGTGAGGGCTCCGTCTTTAGATGGTCGTCAGTCGAAACCAGCAGTGGTTTACCATGATTATCGAAACCATGAAGATCTTCCTGAACCTCCAGTAAGCACCCCTTCTCCAGATGGTCCTCAGTCAACACCAGCAGTGATTCATTATGAGCACCATGAAGATGTTCCTGAAGCTCCAGTGAGGGCTCCGCCTTCAGATGGTCCTAAGTCAAAACCGGCAGTGATTCCTCATCAGGACCATGAAGATGTTCCTGAAGCTCCAGTGAGGGCTCCGTCTTTAGATGGTCGTCAGTCGAAACCAGCAGTGGTTCACCATGAGCATCGAACCCATGAAGATCTTAATGAAGCTTCAAAAAACACACCACTTCCAAAGGTTCCTCAGTCAAAACCAGCTGTGGTTTTCAGTGAGGACACAAGACATGAAGATCTTAGTGAAACCCCAGTACACACTCTATTTTCAGATCCACAGTCAAAACCAGCAGTCGTTGTTCCTTCCTCTGTGCAGAAAGTTGATGACCACGTTCCTGTGACTGAACTCCAACCTTTTGAACATGGTGTCTCTGATGTGCCCAGCATCGCTGTCAGCTTTGATGTCTTCCAGTATGGCGGGGTGTCGATTGAAGGGGAAAGCAGTGGCTTCTCCAGTGGAGCTCAGGCCTCTGATTTAGATGCCATTGCATTGCCAACCCGACCTGGCAGGGCGTTAACAATTTTCTTCAGCTTGAGGGTGACCAATATGGTGTTCTCAATGGACCTGTTCAACAAGAGCTCCCCGGAATACAAGGCTCTGGAGCAGCGTTTCCTCCAGCTGGTGAGGATTCAAAGAATCATGACTCAGTGAATAGGAACCTTCCAGATTCATATGCCATGCTACTAACACATCTTTATCTTCACCTCATAGCTGGTCCCATACCTGGAGTCAAACCTGAACAACTTCCAGAACCTGGAGATCCTTAACTTTAGAAATGGCAGCATTGTGGTAAACAGTAGGATGAGGTTTGGTAAACCAGTACACAGAGGAGTCACCAATGTTGTCTATTTAATCTTGGAAGACTTTGCCAACACTGCCTATCAGACCATGAACCTCGCAATTGACAAGTACTCACTTGATGTTGAGTCAGGTAGGATTCAATTCAAATCAGTTCACCCAACAATTAGATGACCCCCCACCCCCCCACCAACATGAGTGAGCACTTTGGGATAGTGGGTTCCTTCCTGTTACAAGGGAACAGGAAGGGACCTTTGGGAGAACCAGGCTTGTGCAGAATTACATCTAATGCTTTTATGAAGATGCTAATTTTGCCAGTTGTGGGTCTCTAAAACTGACACTGAGGTGTTATCTTTATTCTGAAAATATTCAGTTTACATTCATTAACAATAACTGTTTCATAAGTTGAAAATGTTTTTCTCTAAAACTACAGACCCTTGAATTTTAATACAGTTACTAAAATTATGAGATCAGCATCTTGAATGTATCTATCAGTGCCTTCCAGTTTTAGCATATTTCAATTATGATCACAGTGGGCTTCACGAAAAACAACATCCCTAAACTGATTAGGTGTTAGGGACAAACCAGGACACATTTGTCTTCTATATGTGGCGACTTAACCACAATGTACAGAATTAATTAAAAATTTTATCCAGTTGATTCATGGTTTTATGCATCTAAGGCTTGAATTTCAGGGTAAACAGAAACGATCCCTTCAATACCTATATGAATAAATAAATACCTTCAAAATCTGAACACATAAATTTATTTTCCAGTCATGTACTGATAGTTTTTCTTTTTCCAGTAAGTTATTTTTAATGTAGAATAAAGTGGAATACAGTCAGATGTGTTTATTGCTGTAGAGAAATGAAATCAAAGCTACTGTTTACTTGTGCACTTATTGCCATGATGCTCCTCAGACTGTTAAATCCTAAATTTGTATGTGCAGTGTCTGAGCAGCTCTGACAGGCTTCAGCTGTCAGGACTGCGATCTAATACCCAAGATAATCTGTCTGGCAGAAACGTGATCAGTAGCAGCACACACTGACTCACCCTGATGGGACATCATCATGGCCGCTGCTTAGAGCTGCTCCTTTGAGCCTAGACTGGTTTTTATAGTTGCAGTAACTGCAGGTCTTTAAGTGTAGACAGTGAGGATTCTTATCTGGGTTTTGAAAGGAGTGTAAAGACGTATGTGTTAAATGAAGCTCGTAAACAGGTGTAGGAGGGAGAAAAGGAAGGAGAAATCATTTTACTTGTTAAATTCAGATTAACACTGTGGTTCACTTTTAATTCTTTAGGTCTGTATACTATGTTGCTAAAATAACTGTCCCGTTTTCCTGAAAAGTATTATTTTTGTTTTTATGTAATTAGCACCAGGACATTTTTGCAGAATCATAACATTCAACGAGAATATAAAATGTCTCTAATCCTATAAAACTAAGAAAGTGGTGTAAGTTTAAAATAGTGGAATTTGGCAAAAAACAACAACTCTGAGTGGAACAATCACTTAACACATCATTAACAATTTGCCACCAAGAGGTCCAAAAAGAAAGTTTTTTGTTGCTGTAATAGTGTTTCAAGACTTACATGTAACCCAATCTGCCAGTCCAGTGACATACATGTTTGCATTTCAGCAGAGTTTAGGATTTATCCACAGAAGAATGAGATTTTATTTACTGTTATCGGAGGAATTACTCCATATTCCCTCCACCTCTGCTGCTGAGCTGTAGCTCTGTAATCTGTCTGAGCCAATCAGAGGAGCACCTCACTGCCTGATCACCCTAAGCTATAGCAGTGAGTCACTGCATCAGGACTCACTGTGTACATATAATCAGTTTACTCCTCTCATCTTCCCTGTACTCTCGAGGCAGGTTTTCCATTGCACAAGCACATGTCAACCTTATTGGGTCATATAAAGGTTAGTTAGGTTGGTTGTTCTTGAACTCTTAAGGATTTTCCCAAGATACAAACAGTCAGGACTCTTGCTGCTGGTCTGGTGTCTCATGGGACATATTTAAAGTCTTTGATTGTTGTGTTAAAAAAGACTTGAAAAAGCCTAAGAAAAGCATCTAAGATTTTCCAGCATTTTCTAGGGTATGCTGAAGTACATAAACATAAACTGATTTATCCTTGTGCTGCTTTTGTCTTTATTAAGACCAGGCCAACAAACATTTTGTCATTTGAGTGCTGACCAGATGCAGACTCCTGAGGCCTGGAGTTTACTAGAGCTCTTTGAACCCTTACCTCTGTTTATGTAGGATGGCATCTTCTTCTCTTTCTTATGGTTTCATATGACACTGTGTCTTCTAATTGCTCCTTTCATTTTCCACTGTTTGTTCCTTAGGTGACCGGGCTGATCCCTGTAAGTTCCAGGCATGTAACAAGTTTTCCAGGTGTATAGTGAATCAGTGGTCAAGTGAAGCAGAGTGTGTGTGCAACGCTGGATATCTGAGTGTGGATGGCCTGCCATGTCAGAGCATCTGTGAGGTGCAACACGATTTTTGCCTTAATGATGGAAAATGTGACATCATCCCTGGCAAGGGTGCCATCTGCAGGTAAGAGAAAATTAAATATCGCTGTTCTTGTTTCACAATGTTTCTGTATTTTATGCCTCATTGGTTTCATTCTTCAGTATATTACCACATATTTAATTAGTTTACAATGTATAAATATACTGCAATATGTCTGCTTGCACCAATTTGAAGACTTTAAAATAAAGAGAAAACAGTCAGCTTTCTTCAAATAAAATGCATCTTTCTAAGCAGTTAATGTCCTGTAGATACAGATGTAGGTAGTACTTTTTCCCCATTGAAAGTAAAAAAGATCCTTTGCAGGTACAGCAGGTAGAAATTAGCTAGTAGTGAATTCTGGTATAAAGTATCTTTTATGATATGAAGTCAGTATTTTTATGCACGGTCTCTGACAATTAAAGATAAATGTTAAGAGAGGGCACTACCTCCAAAATAAAAGCTGCTTATATTACCTCGATATGTTTTTCTTATCAACAAAATTGCATTTTTAAGTTTTAACCTTTTTTGATTCGCATTATATATTTCTAAAATTAAATTGTCCTTTGTGGCCCTTGTGAATATGTGATTAATGTTATAACAAAATACAAGGCACTTTGTATGATCTGTCTCAGTTGTTCTTAAACATAAATACCTTTTTCATCTGCAAACAGCTACATAGCACTTTGGAGAATATAAATAATATGAACACAAAATGTTCCTAGGTTGAAGGACATCTGTGAAGCATTTAGATGTTCAGCTGTATACTGAATGGAAATTACAGCATTATATTACTTAATGTAATGCTTACATTACTGCTAGGCCAGTTCTAGAAATATTAAATAAAAGAGGGCTGAAAAAGCCTGAAAGCATACCATTAGGCCATTTCAGTATAATCTTTGGTGTTTTTACTGCAAATTTGTACTACAAATTTGTAATCTTTGCTGCAGGTGTCGTGTTGGAGAAAATTGGTGGTATCGTGGTGAACACTGTGAAGAGTATGTTTCCGAGCCATTGGTGGTGGGCATCGCCATTGCCTCAGTGGCTGGTTTCCTGATGGTGGCGGCTGGGATTATCTTTTTCCTGGCTAGGTCGTTACAAGAGCAGTATGATGGGGAGGACACAGAGGACCCCTTACGGTACAACAATATCATTGGCGTTTTAACAACAAATTAAATGAGAAAAAATACATTTCTAGAAAGCAAACTTTTTGAACTTGCGTTGTCTTTCAGGCGAGGTGACAGTTTGCCAACACTTGAACGTGCCACCAAGTTCAACCCGATGTTTGAGAGTGACCCTGTTACTGCCCAGTACTACCGCCGCTACAATGATGACGTGCCCCAGTACTACCATGAGTCTGATCGCGGGCTCCCTCACTTCAGCAGCTCTGCCAGTGTAGGCGATTCTAAAGACCTCAGCAGTGAAGAGATAAAAAACATCTATCAAAACACCACACTCAGTAAAGAGGTAGGAAAAGGCAACATTTCTGCTGCGTAAAGCTGGGTGTCATCTGCATACAGGGAGAATTTGTTGCACTTGCAAAAAAATATGGGCCCAAAACTGAGCCTTGTGGAACACCATGAACATGCCCTCAAATAGTGAAAATGGTAGCTTAAATAAACAAGCTGAGTGTCAGATATTGAGTTGAAAAATATGAATTTCTATTTAGTTTTAGGATTTTGAAAAATTTATTATGTAGCATAGAATTGGGTAACTACTGAGCATGTTGTATCAAGAACAATAAGGGTGCTGATTTTATAACATCAGCAATGTTTAGAAAAGGAAACTTTTCAAGAGGACCCAGTTTATGGGTTTGATTTTTATAGTTCTGGATCACAGGGCAGCTGATAAAGGAAGTGACTTTCACCTCCTACACAAAGCTTTACTTCAAGTAAAATCAATTTGACACCTCAGACAGAGCCGGCCAACTGTTGTGACATTTTTCTGGATCAGAGGTTTTCAGTCTCAGCAGGAGGTCTGTACTACGCAGACGGGTATTTTTACATGCAGGAACTCCTCATCCTCGTTCTTCCCCTCCTCTTTCTCCTCTAGACTGACTCTCACACAAACATGTTTTCTCTGTGCTGACCTCTAACCTCTCTGCAGGAGATTCAAGAACGCCTGAGGATAATCGAGCTGTGCGCAAGGGATCAACACTTTGCAGAATTTGTGCGACAGACTCAAATGTAAGCTTTTTAATTGCTGTTTGTAGAGTGAACATAAGCTGAAGGTGTGAACATCCAATTTAAAAAGAGCTAAAGAAATAATCTTCATGTTAGCTGCATTTTCTGATTAATCCTACTATGACTAACATGGAGCGAGGAATTTAATGATTTCTGAATTGCTAAAACGAGTGTGCAACCGGAAAAAAACTGAATGTTTCAATATAACTTAGAAATGCTTTGTACATAAATGTTAAAATGAAAAATACAATGAATGAAAGCCAAACTCAAACAAATCATATCCAAACTCCATGCCACTGGTAATGAGTTTACTCTGTAGGTTTTTGTGGTTAAGTTGATGATTTTAAACTCTCATCGTGAAGTGTATGAAAAATATCTTTTGTACTCCAGGGAAATAAAACCCAGTGAAACTTCCTCAGCGGTTACACTAACGGCCTGTGCAGAAGCTTCAGACCAAACAAACTGCTTTAAACTCAGCCTAATCTCCATCATGATGAGAGTTGAGTTGAGGAAAAACATTGGAAACATTTAAAAATAGCAGGAATGGTCTGGCGGGTGGCTTTAAACTATCTCTGACCTCAGATGTGCAGAAACATACAAACAATAATCCTCCTTCCTCTCTCTGCTCGCCTGTTTATGTTTCGGTTTAATTTGGGGTTTTTTTTTGGTGGTTTGGAAGTCGCCTGTTTGGACCTCATCAGTCAGCAGCCAAAACCAGCAAACTAATCCAATTTTCTCTTATTTGGTGGACCAGATTCCTGGAGAGGAGAGGGAGCTCCAGCACATAACCATCCAGCAGCCTCTGACCAGGTACCAACAAACCCACCCACTGAAATTTATTTACAGTACACTGGAAAATGTGACAGAGTTAAAGCTACAGGACAGCAGAGATAGTAATTATCTGAAACATATCCCCATTCTCTAAGGTAAAATACATGGCAAAGTTAGATCATTTCTGAGGATGAAGAGCGCGGTCACAGTTCCATTATGCCTACTGATAGTTACACCTCAGTGTCTGCATTTAACTGTAAATACAATTTTTGAACCACAGACAAATCTACACCATGTGCGATTCCTTCCTGTTGTCCTGATATTTGGTTGATCTTGGCTTATATTCAGACAATATAGCCAGACCCAGCCAGGAGCATTGTTCTAATTTTCCTCCTCTCATGACACATAAATCTTTTGCTTTTTTTCTTTTACATTTTTAATAAAGGTTTGTAGATTTCTAGGACTTGGTTTTGATTTCCAACCCTGGGCTGCTGCCGCTGTTTCCAATTTGTTTACTGATTTGTAACAAAACAGGCAAACTGTGAAAATGTCTGAAAGCAAAAGTGGAATAAAGTCAAATCGTTGGTTTTGGAAAGTCTGAAAAATATTGGGCCACTAGGAAAATGTTGGCTAAGCTGATTTCATCTGTACAGGTCATGTACAGCTGAAATAAATGTTACTTCTACATTTCTTGATGTGTCTATGAAGATGACCATGTCTTAGGGAAATATGTAATTTGTTATTTCAGTTTTGTCCCAGAACATATTAAAGTTATATGATGATTATATGATGAATATGAAGATTAATATAGTGTGTGAATGTGTGTGTGAATGGGTGAATGACTGAATGTAGTGTAAAGCGCTTTGGGGTCCTATGGACTAGAAAAGCGCTATACAAATGCAGGCCATTTACCATTTAATATAGACTCAAAGTTCAGACTTTAAGTTGAACAGTTTAACAATAACAGTGCATAAACCATCCTTTATTTTCAGGGTCTCAAATAAAACTAAGGCTACATTGTTGATTTGTAACCCTTTCTGGAAAATCCTTTGCGGACAATGAACTCATTGACTAAACAAGTTATATCCTCTTTGCTTCACTTTTTGTTTATTCACGGCTCTTTTTGGCTTTGGTTTTGTCTTCAACAGTGAAATTTAGCTCCAATGGGTTCAGGTCTAATTGTTCAATATTCTACTGTTTCCCTACATTTGGATTAATGTGAACAGATAACATATTTTTTCTTCTGCCTTGTAACATATCAACATTAAACGGCAGCGCCACTTGAAGCCATTAATATCTATGCTTTCCAACTGTAATGTGTTCCAGCTCGTGTTGTGCCTTTCAGGTCATGATTTGTTCCAAGTTACCTCCAGCTTTTCCTGCTAGAGGTTAATCTCTGATTCATTTTTCCAAAGAACGCTGTTCCTGAGCTCTATGCTTCTGTCGATACAGGAATCCTCTGGATTTTCCCTGTGAACTCATCTTTTTATATTAAGTGATTTTTCTGTATTCATGTACCTACTTCCTGGTTGCCTGGATCTTGTGAAGGGATTTTCCATGGAGATGGACTCATCACCCTCTGTTGTCTTTTGTGAAGGTCCAGGTTTTAATGTTGGTGAACTTACCAGTGTGTTGTTTTGTTCTCTGAATGAACACATTTGTGATTCATGCTTGCCCAATGTTCCCACTGTTTTCTCTGATGGATTTATTTTACTTGCAGTCTGAGGACATACTGTTTTGCTGCACAGATGCAGCTTCCAAATTCCTCACTTGGAACCATCTCCACATCTTCAATCTGCTTAAATGAAGAAGAACACACATTATGAATTTTGTCCAGCTTTTCATTGTTTTGCTCAGCTGCATTTGAGTGTCTGAAAACAGTCGACTATGTATACAAATACATTTAATTCTTCAATGGTTCTTGCTTTATTTCTATTAAACCCCTCAAAAAGTGAACTCTTACAAGAACTTTAACATTCTTTTGTAAATAGCTAAAACAGCAAAAGTTGTCTCAGAGTCTAACTATACATAGAACCAAAAGTATCTCCTGACCTCCCAGTCTTGACCAAAGAATGAGTATTTGATGGAAATGTAGAGAACAATTCTCACCATGTATTTCCTTAAGAGTAAGACTTTATCTAGAGTGGCTGAAAGGGATTAGCATCACTGCAAACATCTCAGCTTGGGAATTGTTTAACTCCTCAGATTTTCTTCTTAGATTTGCTGACATTCCTGCACAATAAAAGCTTAGTTTAGTTGTTTATGTGATGAAAAACGTTTCATTGACCTGCATAAATGTCCTAATTTCTCTACAGAAACCTGCCTTCGTCTGTGTGTTGAGGAAGGGAGTAGAGATGAAGGTGACCAAATGTTCAACAATCTTGGAGTTTATTTTCTAAGAACAGTGTTTTACTTCTGAGGGACCTTGAAATGAACTTGGGATCCTTGAGGTTGCCTCTTCTCTTACCTTGAAACTTCAACTTTTCCTGTATTCACTGTGTTGCTTATTTATTCTGTACAAAGACTTCAGTAACTGCTTTTTAACCTCTCAACAGTTTCACAGCTGCATACCTCTGTCTTACGCTTTCACCTTAGCTTAAATTCAAGGGTTTCTGATAATATCCCAACTTGCCTGTCACTGCTGTCATATTAAAGAAGCGCGTCTGAAGTATAGTTTTTAATTTTTGCACCAGTAACATTATTTTAATATATGTCTTTTGGTATTAATTTCTGTTTTTCTGACGTGGTTTTTCGGACAGCTGTGACTTGCAACGCTCATCCCCATCAGTGCCTTTGCTGCTCTGGTAGCTTTTTCTGGGATATGATGTGTAGAATCTCAGAGCCCTTGTTTTAAATATATACATCACTATAAAACCATGCTTGAATCAGCAAAATTCCTTTTTTTTTTCCTTCTGCTTCATGTTCACCCAATCAGTCACTTTGCAAATGGGAATGTTTACATTTGTTAGTCAGTGCTTGCTGGAACATTAACTGATGTATTGAACATGCATAGCCTGTCATTGTGTTGTATATCTTTGTGAAGTTCAAGAAAGTTATCATTCTCCAAAAAGTTATTCTCTTCTTCAGAGAAGGCACCGTCATGTTCTGACAAGTCATAAGTCACTGCAGTACTACGGTGTACATTTTAGGACATCGTCAGGTATCGGACAAAAAATTGTCAGGTGTCAGTTGTCAAAAAAAAAAATTGTCAGGTATCAGACAAAAAATTGTCAGGTGTCAGTTGTCAAAAAAAAAATTGTCAGGTATCAGACAAAAAATTGTCAGGTGTCAGTTGTGAAAAAAAAAATTGTCAGGTATCAGAAAAAAAATTGTCAGGTGTCAGAAAAAAAATTGTCAGGTGTCAGTTGTCAAAAAAAAAAAAAGTCAGGTATCAGAAAAAAAATTGTCAGGTGTCAGAAAAAAAGTTGTCAGGTGTCAGAAAAAAAATTGTCAGGTGTCAGTTGTCAAAAAAAAAAAAGTCAGGTATCAGAAAAAAAATTGTCAGGTGTCAGAAAAAAAGTTGTCAGGTGTCAGAAAAAAAATTGTCAGGTGTCAGTTGTCAAAAAAAAAAAAAGTCAGGTATCAGAAAAAAAATTGTCAGGTGTCAGAAAAAAAGTTGTCAGGTGTCAGACAAAAAATTGTCAGGTGTCAGTTGTCAAAAAAAAAAAAGTCAGGTATCAGAAAAAAAATTGTCAGGTGTCAGAAAAAAAGTTGTCAGGTGTCAGAAAAAAAGTTGTCAGGTGTCAGACAAAAAATTGTCAGGTGTCAGTTGTCAAAAAAAAAAAAGTCAGGTATCAGAAAAAAAATTGTCAGGTGTCAGAAAAAAAGTTGTCAGGTGTCAGAAAAAAAGTTGTCAGGTGTCAGACAAAAAAGTTGTCAGGTGTCAGAAAAAAAATTGTCAGGTATCAGAACACAAGGTACCAGAGAGAAAATCTTCCTGCAGGTGGCGCTGTTGTCATGTCCCACCCGAATTGATTTCCAAATACGTCATCAACGTGTGACCGTGGGAGAGCGTAAGGTCATTGACCTCACCGGAGTTTTACCGTGGTTCAGGCTCCTAACGACACAAGGTAAGTTTAACTTTTTCTCCCTTTTGTTCATATTTTTGCCACAGTTGTGTTATATTAAGTTGCAGTTATGTTGTGAAAGTTACATATCAGAGACGGAAAGCCAGTTTTGTACGAAACCAAATCAGTACTATTTTTGTCTGGCTAATTCATTCTAGCTAGCGACAGTGGTGAAACGTGATTCAAATTTAAACTGTTCAGTAATTGTTTTGTATACATTTCAGCAAATGGACAAGCTGAAAGCTTACGAGCAGCTTAAAAAAGACCTTGAAAATGGTAATCCAACACTTTATTAAACTTTTTGGTAATGCTTGCAAGTTAATTTTTTTAACTGCAAAGAACCCTGACAATATCATGCTTTAATTATTTAACATGTATGGTATTCATATTTACTTCTCTTTATTAATATGCATGTTAACAGATGTATATAGTTATTACTTTATGATATTGTTGGAGTGCCCGATTTAAAAAATAAATAAATAAATAAAAATGACAAAAGTTAAATTTCTCACAAAATTAAAAGATTGCAATTTAAAAGTTAGATAGTCATGTAGGATCTGTCTCCTACAGTCAATCTATAACTACTTACCCTTTTAAAATTTTATTTGAAGGTGAGATTACCCAAAAAGGCTTTGATAACAACATAAAAAAGCTCCTGACAGCAGAAAAATCAGGTAGGTTTTGATACTTTTGAACAACATGCAAAACAATCTCCTTTATTTAACATGATATGCTTAGCAGGTTATGATTGAATAACCACTTTATTAATAGATGCAATACATTTTGAAAGCAGATGACTGTGCAGTAGTCTGTGATTGTAGTAGAATTCTATAAACCACATGTTTCACATCAATGCCCTATTTATATTGCAGATGACACTACTTCAACACGTGGCAATGAATTTCTCAGTAAGAAAACCACAATTATTTTGCTTCAAGGTCATTTGTAATATAGAACTCGCTGTGGATCAGTTTGATTAACTTTCAGCTTCATCCATTACAGGTGCAGCAGAGGCCTTTGGTAAAGCCAAGAAACTACTACAGCCTCAAGTAAAGAAAAGGCAGTTTCCACTGAATGATAAACGTTTGGACCATGCCAAATCATTATTGAAGGTTAGTTAAAAAGTGAAGCTACCTGTATGACTATCAGCAATATATTAAAAAATAACTTTCTAAATTTGGCTTATTTTTTAATAAATTTCCCTTTTTTTCCTTGATGCTAGGTCAGACTGGCTCCCATGGAGTGGAAGCCAAGAACTCATAGAAAGTGTGGACGGTACCAGAAGTTAATAATGGACGAAGCTCCACCTCGAATCATTCTTCAAGGCCATGAAACCTATGATGATTTAATTACCATAGGCAAAGAACGCTTCTGGCCAGAGCGTACTGAGGGGAGTGAGTTCACTCTTTGCCATTCTGACGGGACCAGGTGGAGTAAGCAGGAGTTCCACAAAGAATACGGAACTGTTTCTGATATTACACATATGTGGAAAAGAACAATATACATCGGGCGACGACAACTGGGTAATAAAGTGTTCAATATTACTATTAACTACTGTCTAGCACTCGAATTTGTATGGTATGAAATAATTTTACTTTTTGTACAGAGGTCGTGTGTTTGGATGATCAAAGTTCCATCTCAGGTGTGTGCCTGCCCAAACCAAATTGAATATTTTTGATGTTATGATTGAACATGGTACACTGGCCATGTTGGGCATTATTCAGATATATTGCAATTAATGTGTTATTTTACAGATGAAGACCCTGTAACTAAAGTGGGTGGTGATGAAAATTGCAGTTTAGGTGAATGCCTGGACATCTAACTAAATCATTAAAATTGACTTCTTTTTTGTTTTGCATTACATTTCCAACCTTTACACACTTGTTTACTATGCTTGGTCATTGCACAGTTACTGTATATAATATGCATCTTATTCTGCAGATGAACTTCCTGAAACCCTCATAGGACAAAGTGTTGCAGAACAGGTAAAACCATGGCTTCATCTTGAACAGAACAATTAATTTCTTATCATTGTCATAAATGTGGATATTTTCACAGTGCACCCTGCAAAAAGTATATCTTGGCTGAATGTGTTCATAGGATTTCCATGCAGAAACATCCAGCTCAGCTGAATTTGAAACAGGGAGAGTCAGAAAGAAAAGCCAGTCCAAGCAAAGGAAGGAGGAAAATGTAGGGTCATCTCTAGGTCCAGGTGGAGCAGTGAGCCAAGACATGTTACCACATGCAGTTATTGAGTCAAAAGAAGCTATGGAGGGAGCTGAAGAGCTATCTGAAGGTGCTGGAAGTAGTGGGCTTTTGATAGATTTTGCACAGTCTTTCAACCCAACTCCAAAATCGCCATCATGTAAGCATTCTTTCCCATTTAGGGCTAACATCATATCATCAGACAAAATTGTAAATAAAGGTTTTCATTCTTCACTATTTGGTACTCAAGTTCCTGGAGTAAACCTAGATATTAGTGATCCAGCAGTTAATAGAAGAATGATTAGCAGTAGCTGTATGTTAATGGATGTTACTTTGTGTTTTTTTTTTTTATCCCCAAGTGTATCTTCCACGTGTTCCATATGTGGAAGAGGCTTTAATTACATACAGTGAGGACAATCTACTGGGAGAAGGAACATTTGGCAAGGTATATAGAGGTTCTTTTCATGGTACTCCAGCAGCTGTTAAAAGGATCATGTGTGGCCAACAAGGGATGGAGGACAGCGACATTCATCATGAGATAAATGTTTCACTGTAAGAACTTTGACACACTTTTTTTTTTTCATTGTCAAAATCGATTCTTCCTCAAGCTGTAACATAATATGCCTCTATTTTGTTTTTTTTATTCGGACATGTTTCTGTTTTATTAGGAGACTGTCTCACCCCAACATCGTCAGACTCATGGCAGTTGCCCGCACTGAGTCCTGCTTTTTGTTGGCAGCTGAATACATTCATGGCGCAACCCTGCAGCAAGTGCTTCACACAGACAGCTGCTTGGTGAAGGTACCAATACTCATAACTTTATGTTTAATACATTTAGGTAGATGTTAATTATCTTAATACCCTCATATTAAAAAAGAACTTTTTATTGCTGGCATTTGTTTAAATATGTACTTGAAACCATCTTTGTGTACAACATATAAAAAGACTGATTCCTTTATTTTTCTCTCATGTTTTCAACCATTTAGAATTACCAAAATGATCTTTAATTGTCAAATGCCAGAAAAGTATCAACTTAGTAAAAGAATAATCTTAAATTTTTAATAATAAGCTCCCTTACTGTTTTGGTAGAATTGCTGTTTTTACTTGGATGAGGTCCAGACATTTTAGGTTTTCTTCTACAATATTCTTACAATATTTTTCAGGAATTTCTGTCCAGTCCTCCAGACAGGACTGGTGTAACTGAGTCAGATTGGTTGGCCACCTTGCTCACACACACCATTCACCTCTGCTTACAGTTTCGCAAGAGGACTGCAATCAGGGCTTTTTGATTGTCACCGCCAAACATTGACTTTGTTGGTCTTAGGTCCCATTGTAATTTATTGAAATTGAAATGGCAATTGCATTTGAATACTAATCCTATTTGAAGTAATACATTTCCAGTGGTAGACATGTTAGATTGTCACACCTGGCTACGCATTGTTTTATTAATATTATATATTGTCTTGATAGCTTGAAGGGGATGATGCCGGTTTCATATCACTGGACTTATCCATGGCAGTAGAGTACATCCATGCACAGAGAATCATTCACCAGGATATAAAGCCAGCAAATGTCATGGTAAGCCATACTGTATTTTTCTTTTTCTCCACTTTGTTTTTGAAGATCAAAATAAAAATAGTATATTATTTATTTAACTTTATTCTCTTCAGTCTATTAAACACTACATTTGAACAATGAGAAACTTTTCTGGCATATTCATATAAAGGATTTTTTTTTAAAGTAAGAAGCCTTACATTGTTTCTTTAATAGTCCAATTTTTCTTTAATATGTTGGTTCTTGCACACCTACAAAATTCCCAAACATGTTGTAAGTTTAGGCTTTACAAACTGAAAGTTTCTATTCTTTTATTAGTCTGTACCACTTGCTTAAGTGGAATGGGGATTAAAAAATGCACAGGACTATAAAACCGGGTTGGATCATTAACCAATCTGTTAATTTTAATGTTTGGTATAATAAACAATCTCAGAATAAATCTGCAGTGATTGGGTGATCTGGGTGCTAAAAGCTTTGAGGGTTTTTTTTTTTTTCCCCAATTATGAGCTGTGGTCTTTGGAATGACATTTTTGATAACATTTGTGAAATTTTAGACAACCTGGTAAGTTCTTATATGTATACCTTATAGGTTCACCACCCTTCTAAAAAGGCAGTCCTGACAGACTGGGGCATGGCAAACATAAGAGACACTGTGATGCTTCGTCAAGGGAGTAAGTTCACTGCCCAGGCTACTGGTCCAGCTGGTGGCACATATCTTTACATGGCCCCTGAATGCATACTGATGTTTGAAGAGGCCTCGTTCCAGACAGACATGTGGTCCCTCGGAGCCACATATCTGGAGATCCTGACGGGTTCCGCTCCGTGGATGGTTAAAAAACAAAGAGAACTGGCTGCACTAATGGCCACCAAAACCCCACCACATGCCCTATCACATCTCAGTGACAAAAACAGTTTTCTTGGTGGTTTGGTGAGCTATGACCCAGACTCAAGGCCTTCCGCATCTGATGTTGTTAAGTTTCTCAAGTCAGGCCTTGATCTTACGAGCCGATATGGCTACAAGTGGTAATGGTGCTACAGTCTGCAGTTCAAAAGTCTTTCAATGTGAATTATGTTCTACATTTTGTTAACAAAAGTTGTGGTAAATGAAACACTGAATCATTATGAAAGATGGCACCTTGTCAATTGTATTTCAAAATTTTATTGTACATTTTGTTGGTCAGACAGTTTTCAAATTACCTGTTGATTTTAAACAAGGATAAATAAATGTTAACAAACACTGTTGTATGATTTTATTGGTCATTGGAAATGTTTACTGGTGCACCTTCCATCCTCTCTCTCTTCAGAAAGATGTATATGTCATTTGCCTCGGCAAACGTAGAAGGTGTAGGAACTGCATTTCTGTTCATGGCAGTTGTGAGCTCTTGGACTAGCATGAGGTATGCAGCAAGGCAACCATCAGGTGTGCAGGGAAACTGGCTGTTTTCTAAAATGTTCTGGCACATGTCTCTGAATTCCTGGTTTGCTACCAGTGAAGGCTCTTCCCTCTCACAGATTAATTGCTTGGCATAGTCTAAAAGGTCTGGGTCAACAATGTGCAGCACATTGCCATATCCTGCGAATGAAAGACAATATTGAAAAGATGTTCACTTTGAATGTTAAAAATAAATGAATAATGACAAAGCTGTTCTAGAACCTGTATAAGAAGCAGTCAGTGTTTACAGATGTTATTACAGAAACTTAAAGATGGAAATATCACTCAAACATTTAGATAAATTTTTAGTTAAAGGTGTCAATATGAAGCCATTTTAGTATTGACAGTAGAAATTCAGAAATCTCTTATTGTACTACAAGTAGGCTTCTTCGGAAGACACAAAAGAGAAAGCACATTATAACAGTTTTACGCTCATTACACTGGCTTCCAGTATATTTTAGAAAATTCATTTTAAAATTTTAGTAATGACTTTCAATGCTCCGAATCGTGAAGCTCCTGCCTTAATTTCTGATCTTATAGAACCCCACGCTCCCTCTCCCAGCCTGTGATCATCTAATCAATGGCTGTTAGTAGTCCCACCAGAAGACCAGAGGCAAGAGATTCTCCAAAGCGGTGGCTCCCAGGTCATGGAATGCTCTGCCTCCATCATTACGTTTCCTTGATTGCATTTATTCTGTATGTTCGATTGTGCTGTTTTATGTTCATCTGTTTTATATTATTGTGAAGCCACTTTGTGGTTTTTATCCTGTGAAGAGTGCTATATCAAAGTAAAAGTAAACTAATGAAAGTTAAAAAACAAACAAAAAAATAAAACCCCACAGGCTTTCAAATGACATACCAGGAGGTGGTGAGGTAAACAGAAGGTCGGGTTTCCCAAATGGACCAGGTGCATTGCGTTGCTTGCGGATGTCATGGGTGTTCCAAACTGTTTGCTCCGTTTTTAAGTCTCTTTGAAGCAGTGGCAAGTGTGAGTACTGCAAGCAGTTGCTATGAAAAAGGAGAATTAAAAAATTAATATGTTCATCTGCTTCTTTGAGGTAGAATAAGTAAAAGCTAAATTTTAATCAGTACTCAAAAAACAAAGGCATTCCTAGACCACATACTTTCATACTGCTGCTTGATTATTTTTCATGTCTAAAAATATTGACTTACATGTGCACAGGATTGTCCAGTTCAAGGATCCCAGACTCCATCATGGCCTACGCATGTTGTTTTGAAAAAGACATAAGTTGTGAAGGTGAGAATTTCATTAGTGAAAAGGTACAGATGTACATAAACACAGATTCTGGCCTTGTGTTTTCAGATAAACTAATCCATCGTATGTTTAACGAAATTTTGATGGCTAGTCTTTGTTAATAGGTTTTACAGGTGAAAGATTTGCTTTACCTCAAATGTTGTCAGCCATTTCTTAATCCATGTCCGCTTTAAAATACTGTTGAAACATTCAGCTCTCTAAACAACAGAAACATGACATTATCAGTTTTGTTGTCAGGTTGTTACTTTAGAAATAGTCATTTACCAGCTTAAAGACATACCTGGTTGTGCACTGATGTCCCCATTCTGAAGCACCTCCATGCCTGATTCCCAAGATCTCGCATGTGAAATGCCATCTGCATTTGACCCACAACAAGGTTCTCCTTTCCTCTGTCCCCCCGAATCATTTGAGGACAGCCTAAAGACACAAACTGAAGATAATTAGTGAATGATGAAAAAATAAATTTATTAACAAAATGTAATCTTTTTTAACCCCCCATTTTTTTAGTATATTGCATACCACCCTGTTCTTGAACAGCCTCAAAGAAGTATCTGGCCACAAAGTTTTGTTTGCGGTTGGATGTGCCCACCTTTAGCCATAGAACCTTCCTGGAAAATCTGAAAAGAAAGAAACAGAAAAGTGGCCACTTGTACATATGATTTAATCATGTTTTGGCACTATGTTTGGTTTTTGTTACATTCCCCAAGAGTGACAGAGGATTTTTATGAAATACAATATAATCAAGTGTGCCTTATATTCAAGTGTTCATATATTTTCACATAACCAAGCCTATTGTTGAAGAATCACCTAACCAAGTCTATTGAAAGGAAAACATGATGCATTCCTTACCTCAGTGTCTGAGATGTTTGACAAACATGATATAATGATGCATTCTTTACTTCAGTGTCTGTGATGTCAGATAAAGCATGATATACTTCTGTATTCTTACCCCAGTGTGTGAAAGATCAGATAAGCTGATCTAATGCCTAACCTCTCTTCGACTTCTCACAAAAGAGAAAGTACTATGTAACCTGCTTTTTCCTATAAATAAAGGAAGCAAGCCTGCATTCGGTGTGTGTGTTCCTCAGAGACACTCACCCGTGCGCACGCTCTTATACACTCTGAGTTTGGTCTGCAGTGTCTTATTTCTCTTGCTTGTGTTTGAACAAATGTCTTCCCCTGACAAAGAGTATGCTGGTTTTCCATTGTATTATGTCTAGGCGTTGTTTCTGGTTCCTCCGGCCAATTTGACTGCCATAGTTGTGTAGGCTTACATGCCTTTGGAATTGAATGTGACTCTTGACTGTGTTCAGACTGACGCGAGGGGAGAGCTGCCTTTTGTTTTGTAATCCCTTGTATTCTCCTGTTTATGTGTTGGTTAGGTAGGTTATCGTAAATTGTACATTTTATTTTCTTTGGAGTTAAATTCTGTTTACTTTATATCAGGGATGTTTTGTTTGTTGTGTTGGTCTTGGCCCTCCCTGAAATTAACTGCCAGTCTGAAATGGAACTTTAAGACTAGCAGGAAATAAGCCTTTTAAAAACCGCCATCTTGAATACTCCTTCACTATTCATACTTTATCTTGGTCCCTTAGACCAGGCTTGGCCAAATCCAGACCTCGAGGGCCAGTGTCCTGCATGTTTTAGATACCACCCTGGGTAAACACACTTGAATAAAATGATTAGTTCATTACCAGGCCTCTGGAGAACTACAAAACATGTTGTGAGGGTAATTTAGCCATTTGAATCAGCTGTGGATCAAGGACACATCTAAAACCTGCAGGACACCGGCCCTCGAGGCCTGGACTTGCCCATCCCTGCCCTAGACTCCTCAGGAGAGATAACACCTCAGTTTACCGCACATCCTTATCTTGAAGCAACTTTGTACTATCACTGAATATAATAAATTAAGTAGCGAATGCCATATTCAAACCTACCCATCAATCCCCAAATGTATCCACATTCCAAAGAACTTCAGTTTATCATTGCCTATATGAAACAACAAATAATAATTACAATTTGTTTCAACAGAAGTACCATCAAAACATGTTTGGAAGGTTAATTGAAAAGATAAAATAAATACCATCAATGTGCCATGTGTCATTTGGACCACGGCTGATGTAATTCCGACGGGGAATTTTCTTCTTTCCAGGAGATCTCCTCTGAAGACCACTTGCATCCATATACCTCATTATATTAGCAACATCGTCTCTACAGTAACAATAGATTTTACTATGAGCTCAACAGTAAAACAAGAGAATACTTGATTATATACACACTATTTAACCAACCTGTAACAAGGCCGCACTCCTCTGACATCCCTTACCCGCTTTACCATTGCCCTGATTCCTTGTTCAGGAGACCACTGTTTCATCTCACTCTAAAAAACAAACAAACAGACAATTGAATGTTTTTTTTTTTTAATCACTACAGAAAATAACATTTATTGTTTCTACAATAGCTCATGACACAGACTTCAGGAAAATATATATTTTTTGCACTGATGTTTTAACGCTTACCTCCACAGCTTTGTGGATTTCAGTAAAAGGTCGTTGGGGGCATCTTCGCTTCAACCCTAGAAGTTTTAAAACTCGTCTCAGATGCCTCTCACTGTTAAAAGACAACACAGACTTACATTATATTGAATGCAAACTGCATGTTTTGTCATTTTAGAGAGTTGTCACGGAAACTGTTGAAATGCAGACTTACCTTATTTTATGCCCATATGAATTCAGTGCACAGCTGATTTCCTTTTGTTTTAAGCCTTTGTTGAACAATGTTATTATCATCATATCTTGAAAGGTTAAGTGTAACAACAACAGTCTAATTGATCACCCACCTCTTACACTGAACATAAGTAATTAACCAGTAAAGTACTAAATCTTTTTATGTGGCAATTACACTAAAAGCATCGTCAATTCAGTGCCCACAAATAAAACGTGTAGCAAAAAATACACTTCTTTGATATTAAATAGGTGAACAGTAGTTAATAAATAAGTTGTACTTTAGTCATTTATTTTTAATGCTCTTTTTTTAATAAAAAAAAAAAGTATTTTTGGTACAGTCATGGGAACCAGCCAGAGTCGGATACTCCTTTCATCATCGTCAGATGACATATTGCAGCAAAGTCTAAAAACAATAACAGAAAAAAAAAATCAGGATCAAAAAATATCCCGACAGTAGCAATATAGAAAAGAGAAATAAAGAAAAAGAGCGACAGAAAGGATGCAGGCTGCTCGTAAGCTTTCAGCTTGTCCATTTGCTGAAATGTATACAAAACAATTACTGAACAGTTTAAATTTGAATCACGTTTCACCACTGTCGCTAGCTAGAATGAATTAGCCAGACAAAAATAGTACTGATTTGGTTTCGTACAAAACTGGCTTTCCGTCTCTGATATGTAACTTTCACAACATAACTGCAACTTAATATAACACAACTGTGGCAAAAATATGAACAAAAGGGAGAAAAAGTTAAACTTACCTTGTGTCGTTAGGAGCCTGAACCACGGTAAAACTCCGGTGAGGTCAATGACCTTACGCTCTCCCACGGTCACACGTTGATGACGTATTTGGAAATCAATTCGGGTGGGACATGACAACAGCGCCACCTGCAGGAAGATTTTCTCTCTGGTACCTTGTGTTCTGATACCTGACAATTTTTTTTCTGACACCTGACAACTTTTTTGTCTGACACCTGACAACTTTTTTTCTGACACCTGACAACTTTTTTTCTGACACCTGACAATTTTTTTTCTGATACCTGACTTTTTTTTTTTTGGACAACTGACACCTGACAATTTTTTTTCTGACACCTGACAACTTTTTTTCTGACACCTGACAATTTTTTTTCTGATACCTGACTTTTTTTTTTTTTGACAACTGACACCTGACAATTTTTTTTCTGACACCTGACAATTTTTTTTCTGATACCTGACAACTTTTTTTTTGACAACTGACACCTGACAATTTTTTGTCTGATACCTGACGATGTCCTAAAATGTACACCGTACTGCAGGTACTGTCTTCTTCCAGACTATCTATTCTTGAGGGTAAGTAGCAGACAGGTGCTGCTAATTAAATGCATTTTAGTCAGTGATCCTTAGTGAGTGTGACCTCTTCAAAAGCAAAAGTTTGGGCATTTTACTTGTCTTGGGCATTCAGATGTATGTTAACACAATGTTACAATCTTTAGAGGAGTGGACATCTCAGCAAATCTTTTTAGAAAGAAGAAAGACTCTTCTCTCTAAAAAGATTATGGCAGCATAGCTTAGGTTTGGAAAGTTGCATCTGATCAAACAACAAGACTCCTGGAACAATGTCCTTTGGACAGACAAGACCAAAGTGGAGATTTTTACCCATTATGCACTGCATCATGTTTGGAGAAAACCAATCATAGCACCTCAGCACAAACACCTCATACCAGCCGTCAACACAGTGGTGGAAGGGTGTTGATTTGGGCTTGTTTTGCAGACACTTGACATGGGGGCCTTGCAGTCATTGAGGTGACCATGAACTTGTCTGCCTGCCAAAGTATTCTAAAGTCAAATCATCTGTCCAGCACTTAAGTTGGATCATGCAGCAAGACAATGATCTCAAACACAGCAAATCTCCAACAGAATGGCTGAAAAAGAAAATAATGAAGGTGTTGCAATGATCCAGGCAAAGTCCATACCTCAACCTGTTTGAAATCCTGTTGTGGGGCTTTAAGAGAGCTGTGCAAAACTCAATGAGCTGAAGCACCATCAAAGAAAAGGAGTGGGCCAAAATTCTTACACAATGATGGGACATGATAATGTCAAACAGTAACCGATTACTTTAAGTTCCATCCATACATCTTGTAGAATCCCCCTCTAGAAGCCAGTAAATCATTGGGTTCACTTGGTTTTTCACAAAACTACACTTCTGTGAAAACTTTCTTCTTCTCATGACTGTAAATTCCTCTCCTTTTCTCAAGAAATTAATATTCTTATTATTGTATTTGCACAAGTTACTATCTTATTTCAACACATTGTTTTCTACCAAGGTGTTATGTTTCTGATAAATATAGTACTTTTTGTTTTCTTAAGGCAGTATCTTACTATCTTGCTTGAACAAATTCCTATCGTGTTTCAAGTAACTATTATTGTTCTGCCAAAGTAAAACATTATTTTACAGGTTACAAGTTACTGTGTTATTCAGACAGGTGACTGACTTGTTCTGAGAAGGTGTTGGTGGTCAAATCAGGTATTTTTTGTACTGACAAGTTACTAGCTTTCCCCAAGAAGTTATGGTTTTGACGAGGTATTATAATATTATGTAAATTACACTGAGAAAGTTTTGAAAATTTCATTCATTTGCTGTTATGTTTGCACAAGATGTTAACTTACATGAAAGCAATCATTTATAAAAAATTCACGACTTCCCGTTTTATGAACCAGGTGCTAACAGAGAGACAAATTATTATGACTGATGAAATAAAGAGAATAGAAGTTCTCATCTGCAAAACAGCCTCTTAAAATCTGTCTTTGTTTTCTCTTTTTAAGTACTTGAATTTTCTGTTTGTTGCTATGAACTAAATGATTTGTACTAACTGTAGTTGATAGTACAACCACTGATACTTGTTTTCATATATGTTTAAGCTTGGTGTATGTTTGTCACTTTAGAATGCTTGAATCCAAAACAACTGTTTCAAAATGTCAGTCGTGACTCAAATGGCTTCTCAACCCCAAAATTCTTCTTTAAAGCAAAGTTGATGGATCATGTTCTATTGTTTTGCATGCAGGTCTCGGGCTTTCTGTTTTCCTCCATGTTTTGTTTTGTATTGTGTTTTCTATGTGGTATGTACAGCCAGCACAGGAGGGCAATATTCTGACCAAACCTGAGTGTTCTAAATGTAAAATGTAAATTTCTGATAAAAAAAAAAATCATCCTACTCCGAGTTTGTTTTAGTGTTTTTCCATAAATTTCCCACTTTTATATAAACTTTTACTATAAATAAGGATATTATATACCTTAATATTTTCTTTCTTTCTATCCAATTATTAAATCTGTCTGGCCACTCTGAAAGTTTCTTTATATTATTTATTTTTTCCACTGATTTAAAATAACCCTAACAAGCCATAATTTTTCACCCAATAATAGCGTGAAGAGAAAAAACTATTCAGACATGATGTGTAATTGTGAGCTAGCACAGTCACATTTTTCTAAAATAAAAGGATTTTTTTTACAAAATCATTTGTCTCACAGGTTTTTTTTTTTTCCTTCTAATGAGAACAGATGAAATATACCACTAATGTTTTCAAAATTTCTGTGGTAAAGAATGTAAACTGTAAATTAAATATGTTATGCTTCAACTTACACTTACTAAATGCTGATAAACATAAGTGTTAACAGTGACTGACAGTCTGACACAAAGTCTGGATGTTCCAGTTGTTTTCATTTACAAGAAGGTTTCTTGTAATAACCCCTTGACTGCTGTCAGATGGAGGAATGTAACCGAGGTGAGCAAATACAGAAGGTGTCAGTCAAACTCATTATCACAACAACTTACTGACAGCAGAGGTGAAGGTGAATAAAAGCTATAACAACAATAAGATTTCAGGTTCATTGTCTATTTGTTTCTCCTGGTTTTAAATGTGATGCTTTCTCTTTTACTCTTTCTTTCTCTGTTTTCATTCTTAAAATTTCTTTGTGTAAATAGTTCTTTGATCCTTATATATACTACTACTACTACTACTAGCATACATTTTATGTTACATTTTTAAATATTTTGTTGTTTTTTTGTTGAAACGTTCTTATTTTACTTTCAGTATATGGAAAATATCTTTATTTGAATCTCTGAAAAATGCCAAACTTAAACAAGAACTGGGCTGAAAATCAGTTTACAACACAGCGGAGGCTCTGCCATAGCTCGGAGCTCCATTTCAACCAGTGGTGTTGGAGATCTTGTTTGCAATTATGAATGTCATCAAATTTTGATCCACCATACAATCCTATCTGGAAAGCGTCTGAAAATCTTGATTTTCAAGTTCTTTAGAACTATACAAACTTTTTGCCTGACATACTGTATTTCTGTGAATACATGTTTCAATAAATCAGTGCACCTATTTCCCATTTTCCAAGAAAAATATAAAGGAGTGAGGGGTGACTCAAGACTTTTGCATACAGTACTTTCAGCTAACAGTCTTAGTGCAGAGAATGATGAGGCTGCTGATAGATCTCTTTCTTCATCATCTGACATACTAAATTCAGACACTCAGGGAGACTGATGACAAACAGATAAAGGAACAAAAGGGAAAATATTTTTGTATTTTTTCATCAGCTTCTGACAGAAGGAATGTTTAAGGACTTGTTGTTGTTGTTTTTTCCCGCCTGTCCCATTTGGTTCTTTTGCCAGGCGAAGAAAGATGCCCAACGGATTAACTTTACCAAATGGACCATCCCGGCCTTGCCATATTGGTCCATTTGATTGAACTTTGTTTTTATTGTTTATTTTATTTTATTTTCACTTGTTACACACGGGACAGACATGACTGGAGGAAAGAAAAGGGAGAAAGAAAGAGGTAGGGAAAGAAAAACAGTGGGGAAGAGGAACGGTGATAAAGGGCAAAAAACAAACAAAACAAACAGACAAAAAATACATAAATATATATCGATCACCTGTTGAGAAAGAAAAAAGAGAAAACAAGCAAAAAAGAGAGCAATATAATAAACAACATCATCATGATAATCTATGTGAATATAACAGTAAATACTAAATATTGGATATTATTGTGCAGCACGTAAGATCGACAGCACACAGTGTGCTTTGAGGTAGGAGCCAAAAAGGGTGTAGTTTGTGTGTGTGAGCACCCGTGTGTACACCTGTGAGCATGAGCGCGCTTGTATTCAAAAGGTTCCTTCATGTAATGATCTGCTAGAGGGTGTGGGGAGCCATAGCGCCGTCCTCCAGGGCATGAAGAGATGGAGGAGATCCAGGCTCCAGACATCCAGAGACCCTCAGAGCACAAGAGACCAAGGAAGACCAACGGAGGGGCAACCGTGCCACTCTCCCGGAAAGAGCTGAGGAGAGCCCCAGATGAGGGGTCACAGCAGCCGCAGAGCAGGGGTTGCAGTGACGTGCCTGTGAGCTCCGCCGGCAGCCAGCTGTGCCAGAGTGACCGAGCTCCAGGCCAAGAGGCCGGGGGCACCCCACCCCCCAAAGGGGCCCGAGCGAGCCCCAGGCTCCAGGCCCCGACAAGCAGCCACCAGGAGTGAGCCGGTGCGTACCTGGACGCCCATCCCCGGACACCAAGAACCACGAACGCACCAATGTCTGAGGGCGTCTGCCACTGGCAGGGGGAGTGGTGTTGGGGGAGTGTGTGTGTGTGTGTGTGTGTGGGGGGGGGGGGGGGGGGGGGGGGTGTTGTGTAATGCTAAGGGTGTAGTGGTGTTTCAGCAGGAAGCCTCTAAGCATTTTGTTTTTGAACTTTCAGCTGTCAGGAATGACTGATGTCTGCTGGACTCTTAAACATCACAGGATCCAAATCCCCGAGCAGTTTGTCCTTGATGAACATGTTTATTTCCATAGTCGATACTCTGGAAACTTTAAGCGCAAATGTGTGAAAAGCCCTCATTTTCTCCTCCTGCTTTCTATTTTTAGTTTTTCCATAGCTTGCTTTTGATTTGATGAGAAAATTTGCTGCACGTTTTGGATGTTGTCCTTTCTCCCTCCTTCGTGTTTTTGATTTTCTGAGCACTCGTGTTTGATGGACCTAATAATGTTCAACACTTCTTCCTCTCTGAGCTCAGACACAAGTTGTTGTCAGCTTGTTTTGGGCTCATTTAGGGTCAAACAGACTTTTAGACTCCAGGAAGAAACAGAAAAAGAGTGTGGGGGTGCCTACTGGGGTCAGCGGGGGAGCTGGCCCCAGGGAGGCGCTGCTTGCCCCTCCCTTTCTTCCCTCCCCATCCTCAGCTGCCTCCCTATCCTGGATGTTAAACTCAATTGTTACACCTGGTAGAGCAGAACGCTGATCATTTTATTAAAGATGAAAGACTTTAGACAGTTTTTCAACTCTCAGTAATGCCATAGTGATCGTTTGATATATGGACCTGCAGCGGAGTTTAGACCCTGACACGGCTAGTGACGTCAGACTGAACAATCGCTCTACCACACCCACCCACACACGCAGGGCTTGGGGTGCAGGTATGTCACCAGGGTGCAGGGGAGGCACTCCTCCTCCGTCCCCTTCTGGCCGCCTGTGCCTCAATTTTATTCTGCAACCTAGACATCCACATTACTCACACTCTCACATAACACATACATATAGGGCCTTGGGGGTGGGCACGTTTTACAGCATCCAGAGGATGATCGGTGTATTCCAACCCACCTCTGGCGCTGGTGCCCTACCCTCAATTTTAAATGCATTTAGACACTAAGGGTTTTCGGGAGGAGCTGTGCTGCTCTCTGAGAGGAAGCAAGTACCCTGCTCTCCTGAGTTTTAAATGCACTTTAGAACAGCACACAGCAACACTACATATGAGCGGGCGTAGGGATGTTTGAGGTCTTCACTCACCCCGGTTCTGTTAGCCGTCAGGGCTGGGGTGCTGGGAGGAGGTGCTGGCCGTCAGACTGGGGTCTGGGATGCGGGGCCTCCCTGCTACTGCAGATAAGGAGGTGGTCCGCTTGCCTCCACCCCAGAGAGAAGGGTTACATTTCCTGGGTCTAGGTGTGGCTTGCCCCTCTGAGGGCGGGGGTACCTGGACCTGGAATATAGAGTATGTTTGGGGAGTGTGACTGTCTGTGCAGTGTCTATTTGTGTCTGTCTACACGTTGGGTGAGTGCCGAGTATTTGGTTGTGCATATGGGGTGGGAATGCACGTCTGTGTCCGCGTGTGCCTGTTCGTCTGTGTCTATATGCCAGGTTGGGTCTTAGACTCAACCTCTCTGGGTACATCTCAGGCCCTCTAAAGTACGGAGGCCTATCTCCCCTCACCACACTCCCTGCCGGTGGCTGATGCCCTCAGACGTTGGTGTGTTGGTGGTCCTTGTCGTCTGGGGCTGGGCGCTCATGTATGTACCGGCTCACTCCTGGTGGCCGATTGGCGGGCCGGGCGCCTGTGGCCTGGCTGGGCTCCTTCCGGGGGGTGGGATGCCCTCAGGCCTCTGGCCTCTGGGCCTGAAGCTCGGTCCTCTCTGGCACAGCTGGCTGCTGGCAGAGCCCACGGGCACGCCACTGCAACCCCCTCTGGCCTCTGCTCCGTAGCTGCGGGTTGACCTCTCGTTTGGGGCTCTACTCAGCTCTTCCCAGGAGGGTGGCACCGTTCCCCCCCTTTTGGTGGTCCTCCTCGGGTCCTTGTACTCTGGGGCCTCTGGATATCTGGGGCCTGGATCTCCTCCATACCTGCTTCACACCCTGGTGGACGGGGCTGTGGCTCCCCACACTCCCTAGCAGATCGTTACATGGAGAAACCTTTGGAATACAAGCATGCTGATCCACACAGGTGTGCACACAGGTGTACACACGGGGGTGTTCACAGACGCGGACTACACCTTTCTTGGCTGCTGCCTCAAAGCACATTGTGCGCTGTCTATCTTGCGTGCTGCACAATATCGTTTATTATTTCGTTTCTACTGTTATCTACTGCTAGCTAGTTTATTGTGATGGTGCTGGGGTTTTTTTATTATGTTGCTCTTTGCTTTCTCTTCTGTTTTTTTTCTCCATACAGGTGATCCAGGTGTTTTGTTTGGGGTTTTTTTTCTTTCTTCCCCCCTTTCTCACCATCTCTTCTCCCCTTTGGTTTTCTTTCTCTCCCTCTCTTTCTTTCATTCTTTCTCCCTGTCCTATCCCCCAGTCATGTCTGTCCCGTTTGTAGCAACCGAAAATAAAATAAATTCAAAATTATAATAAAGGTCAATCAAATGGACCAATATGGCAAGGCCATGATGATCCACTTGGTAAAATAAATCCGCTTAGCATCTTTCTTGGCCTTAAGACAACAATTCTGATGGCTAAAGATCCAAACGGGACACACACAAAAAAAAAAAAAGAAACAGAAAAGAGGAAAAACTTCAAAATTTAAACAAAGTAAGCAGTAAAACGCAAGAAGCTTCTACCAAAGAGAAAACCAGAAATTAGAATGTGTGACATGATGAAATATAATAGCTTCATACATCTGAAATTGAGAAATAAGAGCAGGTTCATGAAGCAAACTGCTTTCATTGTTGTCTCTGTTCTCCATACACCAGGCTTGGGCCGAATAGCAAAAAGGTTGGGTGTTTATTGGATGAAGCAAAGTCTACATATGATGTATGTCCCTTCTTGGAAAAATGTAAGCTGTTTGTCATGAAAACTTTCAAGAACTTTAATTCCCTGAGGTCTAAGCCACCGTACTTGATATTTAGGTAAAAGGTAGTTATTGGCACATTAGTCAGAATGATTGTTTTCTTTGTTCCTTGATTGCCTAGACTTTGGGGAACAATTTAATAAAAACTATAGTTACATATTCTCATCGCCTAGGGTTAGAGTTGGCATTAAGGTTTGTGGTAAGGGTTGTCATGATGATGACTTACACCGTAGAGGGTTGTTTTTTCTCAAAACTAAAGTTCCAAGAGCTTTCCTAACACATTCATGAAAAGAAGAAAAAAATAAATAATTGGATGTTAAAAAAAAGTATCTCCAGCAAAGTCTTGGATGCCTGTTTAATTATCGTTGGAACAAACTATGAGCTGAACAAGCTGTCTGCAGCTGTGGATCCTTAAAAATATCTTATTGCACAAGCAGAAGATTCAGAAAGGTGCAATCCGAATGTTCTGCAGTGCTAACAATCAAAGACAGATTTGGTTGGCTCCCATCTGCTTTGAAGTGGTCACCGTGTACAGGGCTAGGTAACTCCCAGAACTCCTGCTATGTTTAGATTGCTTCCTGGAGGTCCTGCTGTGTCAAAACAGCAACCCTTCAACCTGAATTTTAGCCTGGAAAAGAGAACAAAGTTGTGATGAGCAGCAGTTGTGTTGGTGTGGCCAAATAAGTTTTCATTACAAGTAGAGATGGCACGATACCACTTTTTTATGTCCGATACCGATACCGATATCATAAATTTGCATATCTGTCGATACCGATATGAATCCGATATAGTGTTTTTTAATCAGCAAAACTGTTTTTTAAATATCTTGCTGCATTTTGTATAAGTTCATACTCAAGTTTAAAACAACAACTACACTAAAGCTATTCTGTTATACCTGTATGCAAAAGAGAATATTTCATAGTTCAGCAATACTGATCAATCTAATAAACTTAAACCTACACCATCCTCCCTATTCTGGTATTTTAAAGAGTACTTAGCATAAATATTAAGCAACCTAACTAATAGGGTTCCAACTCCCAGCAACAACAAAAATAAATAAATAAAAAATAGGGAACCACCCCTCACGCGCCACCTCATGATGCTTAATCGACGTAATCAACCTTAATTTGATGCAGTGTGAAAAAAAATGCACAGAAATCAATTATTTTTCAAGAAATATTAAATAGATTCAACAGCTTTCTTCAACAAAATTGCAGACTGCACAGATGGTACCTTCCCAAAGTAAAAAGTACTATAGCTTACTAGGGTATATTAGACTTAATAGTTACTATATACAGTAATTGACTTCTATTCATTTTACATCAAATTAAAACTTTGGGTGTCAGATAATTAATTATTAAAAACAAGACATTTTAAATGAGAATAAGAAAGAAAAGTATGTCTTTGTGCCCCCTTTTCCCTGTTAATGCCCTATCGGCCACCCTGGCTAAACTTTGCTAGATCCGCCCCTGCACAGCTACCAGCGTCAGCTACGTAGAAAAAGATCCTGGTGTAGAAAGTAATATTAAATAAATTCTAACAACAGCTTATCAAGCTTAAACGTGCTGCTGTTGTTCAGCTGCTGGTTTCCTCTTTCTGGTGCAAAGTGGGCCAAAAGCAAACAAGAGACACGGACTCGCGACAGAAAAGCCGATCAGCTGATCATTGATCAGTTTCATGATTGAAGTAGCAGCAAGAAGAGGCAGTCGCTCCATATATCGCTTGTTAAGCTTAACGCAGGAATGCTTTACAAACATTCAGAGATGGACTTACACACTTGCTTTACTTCTCTCGGGGATAACTTTGTCGGAGATGAAATGCCGGGTTGCTAGCGAAGCTCCAAATGCTATCCAGACCACCGACAGGTCCCGCATGCCACAGCCGCTCTATCACGTGATGCATACTGCTCCGACGTGCTAACGTTCTGAGGCGAGTTACGGCGTGTTGCAAGTTTTGTGAGGTGCTTTCGTGATATTTAATGGATCGGATTACATTTTTTATTTTTCTCCGATATCCGATCCAGTAATTTAGGTCAGTATCGGACCGATACCGATACGTAATATCGGATCGGTCCATCTGTAATTACAAGCAGTGCTGTTCCAATGGTTTCCTGTGAATGTTTTTCCTCGGACACCCCAGGATGTTACAGCATGTCTCTGCTTTGAAATCCTATGTTGGATTTATAGCTGTAAGTCTGTGAAAGTCTTTAGGCACATTCACATAGGAAGGGGCAGCCCGTGACCCCTGGATAGTATCCACAGAATAGAGAAAGGATGACATGATGAAACTTTAAAGACCAAAATCAAAACACTGGGTCAAAAACCCTGGCCCAATGCAGGAAGAAATAAAAAAATAATCAAAAAGAAATATGAGAACCACAGTGCAGTTTTTTATTCTGAGCTTTAAAGATCAACAACAGCACAGACCAAACCATAAGTAACAAACCCTTCCACATATTTGTGTCACTGCCCTCTGGTGACAGTAAACAGCGACAACATTTAGATCATAATTTCTGTAGCGCCAGCACACAGTTGTGCTTGTTCTTTGATCAGGAGAACTTCAAGAAGAAACGATGAGCATGATCCTGGTCCTAGACTCCTGACCTGATGCCAAGCTGTTGCCGTTGGGTCTCTAAGTTGTTGACAGAGACCCAACTTTGAGCTATGTGAGGCAATTGAACATGCACAAAGCATGTTCTCAGAATTCTAGGTGCAGAGGTGATCTGAAGGTCTGGAGGTGCACAAGAAGTCAACCTTGAAGGACAGATGATGACCAAGTTTTTAAAGGTATTTTTGCTTTTTACAACCACAGTCTCTGAACTTACTGTAGAGCCAGAAGTGGCTAAATCATTAAGTGGCAAAGCAATGGATTTTATAGCCAATGGACCAGCAAGGGAGTCATGGGGGTTTTGGAGGAGGAGATTTGGAGAGAATTCTTAAATGTCAGCTGGATCTTCTGCTGTGCAGACACAAAACACTGTTTTGTGTAAAACCTCCTTTAGTGGAGGCACAATGTATTAATTCTGTGGATTTTTATAAAGGAAGACACCTGCAGGTGTCAGATCAGGACAAAGCTTGAGTAAATGTAACTAAAACCATGAAAGGTTAAATGAATCAAAGTTAATCTATAACACACAATGTGTTGGAGTTCAGCGGTTTGTTCATCAATCATCTGAGTACAATAATGATGGCAAAACATGCAATTCTAAAATCAGATGTTTGGCTAAGTTTCTGCTTGAGTTTTGAACAGTTCATCCTCTAAACGCCATCTTTGTGCTGCAGCTGATCACTTTTCAAGTCATCCCTTTAATAAGCTGGAAAATATGAAACAAACAGGATAAAAAAAAAGAAAAAAAGAAAAGTCCTTTAGTTCCACATGCTTGTTTCTGAGATATGAGGGGCAAACTCAGAAACTCAGACAGGAAGTTTTGTGGCAAGTCGTGGAAGAGAAAGTAAAAGCAGCTGAAAGATCAGAGTTCTTATTCTGATGAATCACAGGAATGTTTAAACTTAAGTCTTTTATGTTTTTTTATGATTTCTTCTTAAGTATCCAAAAACTATAAAGTGGTGCTGACTTGCAAGGCTTTCTAAACACTCTGAAACCTTTAGGCAGGCAAATGCTGGTAGAGAACAGACTCTCTTCTTTCTTATTGATATCAGGAGTTTCTGTTTGGTGAGTCTGAACAATGTCTGTAAGCTGATTGATTTCACACAAATATGTTTCTGAAGGATTTCAGACAGTGAAACGAGACTGAAGCTGTTTGAACAGAAGAGTTTTATTCAGGCTATTGCTCTCAAAGCACAACACCAACTTTAAACCTGCAGAGTTTAAAGGTGGCGTTGTGTCATTAACTATGTTTCAGTTTTAACTGAAGTCGAGTTGAATCCTTTTATTTTGAAAGCAGTGGAGACAGAGCAGAGCACAAAGACAAAATAAAAGCATTGGGTGGCGTGGTCCTCTGTGAGGCCACAATGACCTGAGCGTTCGGGATCTGAGTCGGAAACATTGTTATGTAAGGTTACCTGGACAGATGAGAAGCAGCTGCTTCACCTGGGAGCAATAACTCCATGATGACATCAGAAGCTGCAGACAGATGCATCATGGGAATGCTCGCCTGCTCCCTGCTGACAGAGCTCCCAACAATTCATTAAAATGTCAGATGAACCAATCACAAATCCATCTCCGCTACCCATCATCCTCTTTGTTTCCTTTTTCTCCTTAGTCCCATTCATCTCTTATTTAATCCTTAATTACCTCTTTTCTTTTCTTTATCACTTTAGCTTGCTTTCCCCTTCATTATTCCTTCCTTTCCTTTTTTTGTGTTGCCCTATTATTTTTTCTTTCACTATTTCCTCCTTTCTTTATCTTTTCTATCCTGTACTTATTTCCTTCCATCTCCTTTACTGTCATTCCCTTTCCTCTTTTCATTTCCTTTCATCATTTTATTATTTATTTTCCTTTCCTCATTACCTTTCCTTTTCCTATTCCCCTTCTTACTATCTTTGCCTTTTCTACATTGCTTTTTCTCTTTTATGCCCCTCTGCAGGATTCCAGAAGCTGACTAAAATGAAAATGGAAAAAAAAATGATTTAAGGGCGATGCAGTAAAGCAGCTTGTTTCAAGGCCCAGGATAATATAAAAAGTGATTATTTTGAGCTGTGACTGATGCAAAGCTGTGAGACTCCAATATTAATACAGGGTGGGCCATATGGCTTATATGGCCCGAGCATTCCTAGATGAACAGTTTCCTGGAAAGTGGATTGGTCATCGTGGGCCAGTTGAATGGTCCCCAAGGTCTCCCGATCTGACCCCCTTAGACTTTTATCTTTGGGGTCATCTGAAGGCAATTGTCTATGGTGTGAAGATACGAGATGTGCAGCACCTGAAACTACGGATACTGGATGCCTGTGCTGGCATTTCTCCTGCAGTGTTGCTATCAGTGTGTGAAGAGTGGGAGAAGAGGGTTGCATTGACAATCCAACACAATGGGCAGCACATTGAACCCATTTTATAAGTGGTCAGAAACTTGTAAATAACTCTTGAAAGATTAAAGTTACATTGAAACCAAGCACACCATTGTTTTTCTTGTGACATTACCAATAGGTTTGATGTGTCACATGGCCCTCTTCCTATTGAAAAAACAAAAGTTGTATCCAAGATGGCCGACTTCTAAATGGCCACCATGGTCACCACCCATCTTGAGGAGTTTGCCCCCTCACATGTGCCACAAACAGGACTTTAATATCACCAACCACTCCCATTTTATTACGGTGTAGCCATATAAATGGCCATCCCTGTAGTATGGCTCAGGTAAGGGCAGAATAAATTCACCTGAATCTTATTGGTGAAGTAGGTTCGTTCAGAAAACACATGATTGGTTGTTTTGAGCTGAAAGTCTTCAGCCCCAAAGTCCTGAACTCATTTGAATCCAGACACGCTTGCAGCTCTTCCAGTGAAATGGGAGGAGATTAAGCCGCAGGAAAACCAGGTCCTTCTGCTGACAGTTAAATCAGCTCATGAAGAATCGGCGGCCGCAACTGTAGGCCACTTTCTTTTCATTTAAGGCTGAATTATGAAGCCGCAGACTTGTTTAGGTTGGCGTCGGTGCCATAGTGAAACCGGAGTGCTGCACAAACCGCCAGTTGAAGGCTGCGCTGCTTCTTTATTACTGTTGCAGATGGTTGATGTCACTCTTCTGCCCCACACCGGTGAGCAACTGGGGCCTGAATAAATCACCAGCTTCCATCAGAATCCATGAGTTCCTACATCTCCCACAATGCACTCCTTCTAGCTCAGTTTCCCTCACTTCTGCCTCTCTTTAGGAAGTAAATACCTCCAAACTCTGATAGAAGTGAGCTCACAGTAAATGTTGAAAACTGTCTTGTTGGCTGAACATTTGGACCTCTGACGTCGCGATAATGCATCATTTCCAGGGTTGAGACAGTGATTCGGAGTTTGGCTCCACAGTGGCTCTGCTCGGGCAGGTGTCTCTTTGAAAGGTTTCTGGAAAGTATCGGGACTGGGCCATGTGGAGGTTTAATGGGAAACTCAGTCCTTGGAGAGAACAAGCGCCCCTCTGATCATCCCGTCACAGACAGTTAGCTTCGGTTGTGTAACCGCTTCTCAAAAAACAAAAGAAAAACCTTGAAACTGTGAAGTTTTTTCCTTTTTTTGGGAAAAAAAACAAAAAAAAAACCAACAAAAAAACCTCCCAAAAAAAACTTCTTCTTGGAGGTTGGAGTGATCAGTTTCATCTAATGGGTCTCAGGTTGAGTTTCATGTGCTGGAAAAAGCAGAGGTGAGGGATGAAATAACTGTTTGACGTCACCTCAGGCTGCAGCTCCACTCAACAGGTGACGTCTGGATCATCTGAGACTGTCGACAGCTTTAATGGAGACGACAGCATGGGTCGCAGGTCAGCTTACCTGAGTGCCAGCGTGACATCAGAGGTAGATAAAACACTGAGCAATTCAGGGTGGTAAATATTTAAACCAGCTGGTCTCGCTGAAGATATTTAAAGAAAAAAACTGTCTTTTTTATGGACAAGTTGTAAAGTTTCCATTTTATTATGAGGAAAAGCATTCTGGGTGAATTATGTATGTAATGCCAAATGTAAATCTCCAGTTTTACTGTGAGAATGAAAGTAAAATAAC
This sequence comes from Maylandia zebra, assembly GCF_041146795.1. Taxonomy (NCBI): domain Eukaryota; kingdom Metazoa; phylum Chordata; class Actinopteri; order Cichliformes; family Cichlidae; genus Maylandia; species Maylandia zebra. The sequence continues at coordinate 18,922,114 of NC_135188.1, read as the reverse complement.
TTCCTTGTCTCTTTCTTTAGCTTCATTCAGGTGATTTGTTCTCCTGTCCCAGGTTGCTGACATGTGGACCATAGGCTGCAATCCTGGATCACCCTTTTCATGTTTGATTTTGTTTGAACAACATATATATTTCATATGTACATGTACATATATCCAGCATCTATCTTACAATAGTCTATAGTTGCCTGCTCAGGGATTGGTTACACAGGCCTAGAGACTGGCTGTGTCTGTCCCTGGTCTGTTAATGATCATGAAACTGATCCAAAGGCCCACAGTCAGTCAACGATGCCAGTTTTGTTTTTTAAGCAAATGTACTGTTTATCAGGTTAGGGAAACCTGGAGTTAGCTGAGACTGAAGAAGAAGGATGGTTACCTGGATTAGTGATTAAATGTTTCTCCCAATGAAAATGAAATATCTAGAAAAAAAGCATCAACTTTCCTCATCTGGAAGAGTGAGCTTACATTAGGACATTTTCTGGAGGTTGCTAGGTGATGATACTGCTCCAAAAACCTCGTGATTGTGTTGTTGCCACCAGGTTGCTGCAGTCATGCATAGTTGTCATCAAAGATGCTGTTTTGTCTGCAAATACTCGCTGCCTAACCACTAAGCAATAGCAAAATTTTACTTTGAAGGGAATCAATCGCTGTTTGTGTTGCACTCTTCAAAGTTTCTGTACCAGTTATAGAGTATCTAGCTAGTGTTTCCAGACGAATCAGCATCTTCCTGATTCCTGAGCTCAGTAAACACTTTCCTGATGAGCTTATAGTTCCAGTCACTAGCTTCAAGTCTTATTTACTAAAATATGATGTTCATTTTGGAAATTATGGTCTCATTAGAGTCAGACAGGCCCAGAAAGCAGGGGAAGATTTAATATGGAGCTGCAGTTTAGAAACACCCCTCCCTTGTCACGTCTGGTTTCAAATGGTTAGCTTGAGGCCTGATGGTGGCTACGTCAGTGTGGGTTGTACATTGGAAACTGATGAGCCAAATAGTTTAAATTAGAACAAGAGAAAGGGACTTTGGTAACACTCTACAAAGACTCATATTTTCTTGTTTATATAAAGGTTATAGACATTAATCTACAGCCATACTTTAGACATTGCTCTGTGTGCTATCTGCAGTCCTCCTTAGAAGACAGAGTCCTTATTATTCCATCTCCTTATGCTCATCTTGGAATCTTTTGTCTCTCACTCTGGAGACTGAAACATCAGATTATGGTCTGAAGGCAGTAACTTGTTCCACTGCAGCTGATTGAAGCGACTGGATTGAAGCGACTGGACTGAAGCAGTTTGCTTCATTGCTTTGACTGCAGGAACACACACACAGAAAATCTGTCGTCTGCAGCTGGAGGCCATTCAGGAAAACCTGGTGAAACCCCCGGACGTGATGCTTTCACTGCCTGTGTCCAAAACAGAGATCACTGCCACAAACTTAACTGCATGTAGTTTCAGTTCTGCTCTCAATAACAACAATAACGTGATAACATCTGCTGAAAGAAGGGATCAACTTCTGTTTCTTCTTTTTTTTCTTTTTAGAAGTCTATCTGTAGCTATGGAAAAGGGCCGTTTGTGAGGACACTCAATTCAGCAGCTCACAGTTGGAGTTCCATGTGTTCAGATTAAAAAAAATGAGGAGGCAAAGCAAGTATGTGAGGATGGGTTGAGATGGAATAATTCTCCAAGGAAGGACACAGACTTCCTTGATACAGCAGGAAACATATTTGCATTCATAAATCTGTTTTGAATTACAAAGACACACAACAGTCAACTGAAGCTGCCAGCATTCCAGAGATGTTATCTCCAGGGTCAAAACCAATCTCAGCCTGATGGCAAAAACTGAGCAGTAGATTAATGGATATTGAGTCTTTTTCCAAGTATAACAGAGGTCCAGGCAGACAAAGCAAGAACTGCCAATCAGATTACAGTGATGAAGCAACATTTGATTGACAGCTAAATGTTTGTGAACAGATGGCCACACAACATCCAGTCCAGGTACACAGACTAATGTGACACAAGAGCCTTTTCCAAAAAATAGAAACAATGTGTCTCTTTTGTTCCATGATAAACTTTAAGAGACTGGACCATCAGAGCCATTGCCTGACGGCACTCACATATATGGGAACTTATTCCCACTAGCTGTTTTTTTTTTAGGCAGAGTTACTATTAGACTTATCTTAAAATTTTCAGATACTATTGGAAATTTTGAGGTACTAATCTGATATTTTCAGTTTGTGAGTAATAGTCATAATTTTGAGATTCTAACCCAACATTTTCACAGATGAATGGCATTTTTTCTTTCTTTTTTTTCAGTGTAAAAACAAGCTTCCAAAACGATGTCATCTTTATAAACCTGTGATGTGAGTGGCTCAATCTGTAGTCAGTTAGATTGTGGGATAACAAAGAGCCAGAACTTGATGTCAGGAGTTTGAGTTGTGTTTGGGATGTACAGCTTTTTTAAATGTATGATTATTTTTTGACCTCTCTCAGTCAATAATATTTTAATTATTTCATTTTGTTCTAACTGATTTAACATCCAAATTCAAAGACACTCATCTATCCCAGGGGCGCTTGAGTGAACTGTTCCTCACTGTTTGGTGTGCTACTCTAAGCTCACACCAGTACATAGGAGATTTGATGTTATTCATGTTATTTTATGCAGATTTAATGTGTTTTGTGGATTGCAGGATTGCACATGTAGCCACACTTTGGTGAGTTTCATGAGACATCAAGTTCAGATTTTTTTGTTCATATTGTAACAGTAAAACCTCTAAAGCTCCATTGCTTTGAGATTTGAGAGACCAAACAACGTGGTTACATGAATAAATGAAAGCACTTAGTGAGCACGACCCCCCCATCCCCGAAGGGCAAAGTGTACTGATTTTCACATTTGGTGTAACTTTTCAGATTTCCCCCCAAATTAAATCCATCTTGAAAACTGTGGATGCTAGACTGCTAACAAGCAGATGTATAGACAAACAGAGAAATGCAACCAATTGTGTGCCAAATGTCTGTATTTCTCAATTCAGCTCAAACTGTCTTCCTTCAGCATCAAATTTTCTTTTTGTTACAATTTATGCTTTGCTAGCTACTGCACAATCTTAACTGCTGTGCAAACTATACAGCTACAACAGTCTGAGCCCCAAACTATTAAAGTGCTCATTTAATCTTGTCTGAAACATGCACCCTAGGAGGCATCCTTTTCAGAGGCCCAAACGAATGTTAGCCTGCTCATCTTGTACTGTAAACTGGCTTCATGAGCTGAGAACCAGTTGAAGAGAAGCCATTTATGTTTGAATGGCTTTGAATGTTCTTTTTTTGTTGTTCTTTTTATTTGTGATGGGGACAGTATTTCTCATCATGGGGCTGGGCCATCAAGTATATGGGGTTAGAGCTGGGCGATAGAACGATAACGATATGTATCGCGATATAACTTTTACTCGATAGAGAAATTAAGCTATCGCGATAGACCTCGCCGCTCTTGTCCTCTTAAAAAAAAAAAAAAAAAAAAAAAGGTCAGCCGATCCAAATTCAGTAGCGCAGAGCCGAACCAATCACAGCCGCAGCGTCACGTCGCGTGACTTGTTACGTACAGCACAAGTGCCAAGCCGCACGTGTGTTTGTTTGGGAAGCAGCCAGCGGGTAATGGAGCCAGCGCATAATGGAGGAAATGAGTGTGCCGACTAGAAAAATCAACCGAGCGTGACCGAAGAGAAAACAGATGATGGTTCCAATGCCGGAGAGATTGTCGAACGGAAGAGCCATAGAAGTTCCGTAGTGTGAAGGTATTTCGGCTATTTCAAGTCTGACAAAAAACAGAGTAGCGTGCACTGTAAATTGTGCCGAAAGCAAGTCTGGAAATACAATAAACTGGTGCATGCGTCACACTGTGCGCCACGTTATTGTTTCGGTGAAATGAATTTCTACAATACTGTTACTGTTAATTCTACTCTCTGCAGTGTTTAAATGCTTACATATACACACAGTTACTGTCCCTCCACACATACGACTCTGTTCTGCTTCTATGCCCCAGCTTTGTTTACTTTTTCCCACCGAGGCTTCTAGACTTCTGATTGGCCAACATTTCTGCACGGTTAGGAATCTAGCGCCACCTGCTGCTTTGGCATGTTCATAGCAGCGTTTTCCTTCATTTCTGCCTTTATGTGTGGACGGGATTATTTTTTAAAACGAAAACGGAAAATCTCCGTTTTCAAAAATACCCGTGTACGTGTGGACGTAGCCTCAGTCTCTGACTGGAAGCGCTAATTCGTCATTCGGCTTTTGTCAGACTAAAGTAACTGTTAAAACTGTTTGAAAAGCTAAGCTATACAACAAGGAGAGATTGAGAATTTCCTTTTAGTTCTCAGTTTATTTGATATTGACAAAAGTTAGTCAGTTTTTTCTGTTCTTCTGTAAAACAAACTAAGATTTATTTTTAGAATTAATACTTTATTTCTAAGTAGAATTGACAATTTAGTCTGTTTCATTTGTTCTATTTTGAAACTTAAACGCTTTAGCGGCTGCCTTTTGTGTAGTTTGCAATATTTGCCTTTATTTATCTGAAAAAGTCTCATGTTCCTTAAGTACATCTACCCTGTTGAACTTATTATGGGAAATAAATATTTAAAAACAAGCTGCTGATTATTTCACATTTTACTTGTGAGCAACGGCACATTTAAATCTTACAAATATAGTTATTTGGCTTATATCGTGATAGATATCGTTATCGCCTGAAATGAAAAAAAACATATCATGATATGAAAAAATTTCATATCGCCCAGCTCTATATGGGGTTAATGTTTTTTTGGGTGGTAAGTGGGGGGGTGGGGGTTGTGTTAATAGTAAAATCTTCAGCATCCTAATGATTCTTTTTTGTTTTGTTGGACCTCTTGAACCTAAAACTACAACTCAGTATCACTGCAAAACCTATATAAGACACGCCTGACTACTCTGTCCATTTCACAGTTTGATTCTCCAAAACATGACATGGACGTGAATGCAGTAGTTGCAGTAACAGCAAGTTGAGATAATTTATTTAAAGCCAAGAACTTGTTTAGTAGACAAAAAATGTCCAAAGTGCAGTCCAGGGTCCGAAACGATTAAGCTAGGTGGCTAATATGTATATAAATGTAAATATATTATTAATGTCTGTTTAAACACTTTCCCGTAATTATTTTCATGTTGGCTTGAAGTAAAATATCTCCCTCTGTTTCTACAGCAACTTACTGAAACTTCTGCATGTGTTTTGAGGAGGCAAAGTGGGAAATGCACATGGTGTCAATTACAAGTTTTGTCGTGATATTGGGTTGAAATTGCAGCCCCAGTTGAAGGTTGCACAAAGTTTAAAATAGGCCAAAATCTCTGTAATTCATATTGCTCTTATCTGAATTCTCTTTTTGTGCTGTTGTGAGTGCTTTCCCAGGCAGGCTTCCATAAGTCAGCCAATCAGAAGAAAGTGAACATTTACAGGAGCCCTGAAGAAACAGGAGTGCCAGACATGTAGTTTCACAATCGCAGTCCACAAATGAGTGGACTCAGCTTTTAAAAGAGGTGGTCTCACATGTTCAGCCTAAAAGCTGCCGCACATTTTCCAGCTCAACCTACAGTTTGTGTCTTGATTTGCTTTCTTAAAGTCCATCATTAATTTCTATTTATTTTTATATCATCAACTCATAGAGACTTGAAATGCAAATTGTTACTCCACCTTCAATGAGTTTCAGCAGAGACTTTCCCGCTTTTTTTTTTATTACATTCAGCTTGAACTCCGATCAAATCCAACCTAGCAGTGCTGTAAAATTAGATTCAGAGTAAAATCTATCTGGGATTCTGGGGGATTTCCTTAAATTCTGGAAGAGCTTCTCTTATTTATGTCTCTCACTTGGAACTAAAGAGGAGGATTATTTTGCTATAGACTATCTAAAGAGGCGTTCTCTCCTCACAGAGCTTTGCTTCATGTAAGCTGGTATAGAAAATGAGCCATCCTCTTCTCTGCTCTGCTTTCCAAACCTGAGACGTTCCAAGTGGGGGAGCTGACATGGTGGCGCTGGCCTGCACAGGCGACATCTGCAAACACTTTCCAAATCGCCGCACCAGCTGAGCAGAAGCAGCAGCAGCAGAAGAAAGAGAACAGCTTCTAATGTGGGTTTTGGATGAGCTGGTTCTCCTGGGCAGCTGACCGTCGTGTCCCAATGGGCCATCCATCTTCATAAACCTCCACTGAATGATTCTGCACAGGTGTCATTATGATCTTTAAATGTGTCTTTCAAAACATAAAGACGCCAATTTTCCATTTTACTGAAGCTCACTGGAATTTGTATTTGACATCAACATTTGTAAGATGTAGAAAGCCATGCACTACATAAAGGTTTTTATAAGACATAAAGACTTCCTTAGTGCTTCTAGCAAACACCACAGATTCTGTGCCTAATGGAAACAAGGCAGTCAGATTTTTCTGAGTTGTGGCAGTTCAAACATAATAAAGAAGTCTTAATTTAAGAGTCAGACCAAGTCAAAAGAAATTTTTACAAACCAACTTACTAAAAATACAACCAAAACATCTTAAAAACAGAAGTTTGAGGAAAAGAAAATCCAGACCAAGGACCCATCTATTGCCGTTTTCCGCAGCTGAAAGTAGACCACAGACTTCAGAATCCTAACAAAGTAAATGTTATTTGACAGACAATCAGAACAGTTTGAGCGTCTACTGTATTGCAGATGAGGCCAAAATGTTTTAGAATATGGAAAATAAACTCCAGACAGAGTTATGGAGCCAATGTGAGTCACATGATTGACGGTGGAAAACAAACAGAAACCAAAGCAGGAATCTGTTTAACAAGCAGTCAAAAGTGCAGCGGCGAAGTGGAGTGGACTGCAGTGATGCATGCAGCAGGCCCTGAATGCCTCATATGGAACTAGGAATTCACTGGTTACTAACTAAGCTTTTTTTTCCCCAACAAACCTTATATTTACACCTTTTGTGAAAAATGTATCCGTGTGGCTTTTTACACAGGAGTCACCTTGAAGTGACCTTGCAAGTAAACACAGGTGTTATCAATCACATTCGCTGAGACTCTGAACTTAAACAGAAAAGAGACAATAAAATGCATCGAGGCTTGGTCTAATTAAGGAATCTTGATTGCTGAAGCTTTTTTGTATTTATGCTGCATTAAATATAGGCCAATGTGGGAAAATAAACTATCCTTGAAGGCCCAGTTTTTACTTTTTTAAGTTTAAAAGCATGTTTTTGTTTATTGGTTCTGTGGGAGTTATCAGTGTAAATGCACCACCAGGCCTTGTGGCCCTATAGTCTCCAGATTGAGGTGATAAAACAATTTTCAGATTCATTGTGACCTACATTACCCACTGAACTACTTTCAGAATGGAAAAAGCACAGCCTTCAGCTGTGATGGATTGAGTTGGATCTGATTTATGGCTCCATAAGACCCGAACATGGAATTAGAGGTCTGCTCCTCCACATGGGAACCTCCTCTGGGTTTAACAGGAGTCAAGATTTATTTGGAAAGCCTTTCTGTCTTTATACAGCAGATTTTCTCAGAACATAAACCTGTTCTCCAATCTATATGACTGCATATAAATTCAACAGGAAGGTTGATTAGCGTGCTTCCTTTGGTTTCTGACTTGATTCAAACCATCAGACAGCTCAGGTCTGTATATCCTTTAAATCTACCTTTTATTACCTGGAAGGCTGGACTGATATTCCAACAATGGCAACCATGGTCTTCTCTTAAAGATAAAGATAAAATCTGCTTCCCATTTGTAGTAATCATTCAAATGAGCCCAGACAATAAGCTAATGAGACAATAACTTCAAGGTTTTTCCAGCTACAAATGGGCCTTTTGGGGGATTTCATGAACAAAAAGGTTGATTATGCTTGAGTAAATGAAACCTCACTTAACAAAAGTGGTTAAAATACATTGTTATCACACACTGGAGAATTTCGTTTGGGACTGCCTGAAACACCTGAAGAGGAGCCAAGCATTGGGTAGACATACACTCCTGTTTTGCCTCCTTTGCTGTTATTTCCTGTAGGTCACAGCTACAAAAAGTATCACATTAATTTTTTTTTAATGCAGATAACACCCTAGTTTCTCATGAATGCTACATTGTCTTACAAGTGACCAGTTTTATATTATTTATATTATATTCTATCAATAAGGCCACTTATTATATATTCTACAATTCTTTATAGCCTTTTAATGCCTCTTGAATTTTAAAATGAAAATAAAATAATTTCATCCAAGAAATTGTAGAAATTTTCTCCCCATCATTCATGACATCCTTTTAATGCATCCTGTCCACTTCTGTTCTTATCCAAAGCATTGCAGCAAAAATACAGTGGGATGCAAAAGTTTGGGCAACCTTGTTAATAGTCATTACTGTCCTGTATAAATCATTTATTGCTACAATATAAAATGTCAGTTAAATATATCATATAGGAGACACACACAGTGATATTTGAGAAGTGAAATGAAGTTTATTGGATTTACAGAACGTGTACAATAATTGTTTAAACAAAATCAGGCAGGGGCATAAATTTGGGCACTGTTGTCATTTTATTGATTCCAAAACCTTTAGAACTAATTATTGGAATTCAAATTGGCTTGGTAAGCTCAGTGACCCCTGACCTACATACACAGGTGAATCCAGTAATGAGAAAGAGTATTTAAGGGGGTCAATTGTAAGTTTCCCTCCTTTTAATTTTCTCTGAAGAGTAGCAACAGGGGGTCTCAAAACAACTCTCAAATGACCTGAAGACAAAGATTGTTCACCATCATGGTTTAGGGGAAGGATACAGAAAGCTGTCTCAGAGATGTAAGCTGTTTCCACAGTTAGGAATATATTGAGAAAATGGAAGACCACAGACTCAGTTCAAGTTAAGGCTTGAAGTGGCAGACCAAGAAAAATCTCGGCTAGACAGAAGCGACGAATGGTGAGAACAGTCAGAGTCAACCAACAGTATGCGAGAGTGATGCAGAGGAAGCCTTTTCTCCGCCCACAGCAAAAGACGGATCTGCTAAATATTGATTTCATTTCTTTTTTTTGTGGTGTCCAAATTTATGCACCCGCCTGATTTTGTTTAAACAATTATTGCACACTTTCTGTAAATCCAATAAACTTCATTTCACTTCTCAAATATCACTGTGTGTGTCTCCTATATGATATATTTAACTGACATTTTTTTTATTTATTGTAACAACCAACGATTTATACAGGCAAATAATGACTATTAACAAGGTTGCCCAAACTTTTGCATTCCACTGTGAGATGTAACCTATGTGCACTGCATTACACAGGCACCTGTATGCTTTGGAATTGATTTTGAAATGTGATTGATTAGACAGGCTATACGTACAAAAGGCCACCTGCACATTACACCTAAAAGAGCTGCTTAGCCTTGGACACCCGTGGCATGAAGCTCTTAGAACGTAGTTTTGTGCTGATGTTAATGCCAAAGCCAGCAGAGAACTGACTTTTACACAGTATGGGCCTCAGCACTTGGCAGCTCCACTTCATTTTGTAATGATACCACTTAAATTTTACCATTAAATATCAAGGGAGAAACTGACTTGGTGCAATGGTGACATCCTGTTACAGCACCATCCTTGAATTCAGTGAGCTCTTTAGACTGACTCATTCTTACACACATGTCTTTTAAAGGCAGACTGTGTGGCTATGTGCCTAATTTTATACACCTTTGGCAAAAAGCTTGAAAGCTTCTGAATTCAAAGAATAAGAGCTGTGTTCCAGTGTTTTGTTTTGTTTTTTTTTTCGTTTGTGGTTATAACATAAAGCTTAAAAAGATATATTTTGTTTTTTGCAATTAACACAATATTTTGTGATGAAGACCATAACTTGTGACGAAAGGATAAAATGTGAACAAGATAAAACCAGACTTTTGTATGACAAACAAGAGTATTGAGGAACCTAAAAATGGTTATCCACCATAACTCTGTTCTGATATGAATATATTATGTAAAGTCATTAACTCTGAGATAACTATACGCCCAAGAAAGATTGGTTTGTATGAAGTCCGTAAAATAATTATAGCTCTGGTCTATTTTTACCACTTTCATTACCACAAATAGTAATGGTATTAGTGTAAACAAGTTCATTGCAACTCTTGTTAATTTGTATCTGTGGACCTAAAGTGTTAATTTGTCACTGGTCGGGAAACTTGTACAAAGTCACAATTGAGGGTGGAACTGAGTTTGACAACAGACAATTTGAGCTTTAATTTTTGGGTTTGCCTCCATTTTCTGTTCCAAATAAGCTTGGTCAGCCTCAAAAACCGACTCATCTGCAGTGCCGAGTATTCGTCATGATTTCCCTTGTCCATTCGCCAGTTTCCCAGCAGCCCCTTAACTAGCATAGGCAAAGACTGAAGAACTCTTTGTGTTTTGAAACTTTCCTCTTGCTGTCTCATCTGCCATCTGATCCCAGGCCCCTCCACCCTCCAACAGGAATATGAAGCTCTGGCTCTGATTCCACACGTGTCTCTGGGAATCCATTCAAGGCACTTGGAAAGAAATACCCAACAATCCTGTAATTACCTCATTACCCAGCGCCCACCTGAGAACTGGGAGACAGCAAGCATTGCTCGTCCTCGAATGGTGATACTTCCTGAGCGTTCGGCCATGGAGAAAAAGAAATCCATGAAAGGAACAGGTGGAAAGAAAACTGATGGAACACCACTGGAGCTGATTTATCTAAATGGTGCTGGAAATCCTAAAGGAGGAGATGATATTCAGATGAATTCAAGAAAATGAGGGTAATGTTGAGGATGTGTAACCAATGTGGCAACCTCCAAATCTGACAAATGAGGCAAAAAAACCTGCAGTTCTTCTAATGTCCACTTGAGGCTCCAGCAGTATCTCAGTCCTCATGGACTTGCATGTTAAAACTTTACAGCAGGAAGTGCTTTTGGGTTCTCCTGTACAGGGGGTGATTTTTATCCACCACAAATGTGCTCCTTTGCAGTCGTCCAAAACCTCAGCTGCACTTCGATGACCTGTACATTGGTCAGATGCTAACTGGTTGATAAGTGGGCCTGAACAGGGAAGAAAGTAACAGCAATGTCCACTAGAAAAAGAAGCACAACCCACTTAATTTCACTTCAGCTCTTTATATGGTAGAACTCTTCTTTTTCCTCACGACTGGCTAATGGAACAACAATAACAG